>NC_079203.1:22961179-23561179 GCF_026745355.1 Beta vulgaris subsp. vulgaris
TGGCTAATGGAGATGATGGTTTAGAGGATTTTTGCTTTTCCTTGGTTGTATGTGGATGGCCTTTGATGGTTAATGGAAGGGAGAGGGGAATAACTCCTGATCCAAAATATCTCTCTTTTTTTTATCATTTTTTATTTCAGATATTATTTGTCAAGTTCATTAGGTGATTTAAGTTCATCATCGAATCAAAAGCATAAATAAAATGATGAAAAAGGCCAATGAAAATCAAAATGAAACTGCAATTATGTTATTAATTAGAAATAATAGAACAAAGCTTATTACAAATAAAATCCTAAATGACATAGACTTGACATGGGAGGAAATGAAAGAGCTATGAGAGGGACTCTCCAACTCAACCTAGAAAACTAGCGTTAAATGACTATGCTTCGGCCTTATTTAGGCACTACCCAAGGGGTTGCTGCTATTGCCGAATTTTACTGCAGGCGGAACTGAAAATCTACCATCTTCAACCATATCCTGCAGATGAACGTCCAGCATTGTGATTGCAGTAGGCATTATGATTTCATTTGCTGGATCTTTTCTCAGAAGAAAGGTTCGAAATAGGGTCGATAGGATGAATCGCTCCTTTTGCATTAAGCCTAGTGAAGGCTTCTTCTAGAGTCATGCCTAATGGAGTCCTTTGAGGTCCTTAATAACCTCTCTTATCAGTAATTAGGGCGTCCATGTTGTTGCTTTTGGAGCTGGAAGCGTTGTTGTTACTCGTCTTGAATGAGTTGTTGTTTTTGGAACCCTTGTTTTTATTGGCATGTACCTCTTCTTCAATCAGCAGACCTACCTTATAGAGCTTCGTGAAAGACTCTATGGGTTGGAACTTAATATGATCCCCATTAGGGGTGTTGATGAGCCAGGGTGGCTCGCAAACTGTTCAAGCTCAGCTCGGTCAAAGCTCGTTCAAAGCTCGGTCTCGAGAGGGCTCGGCTCGAGTTCGAGATCGGCTCGCGACCTTAACGAGCTGAGCCAAGCCTAGTAGAGTTCGGCTCGAAAGCTCGCAAACATGTTCGAAAAATTTTAAAGTACAAATTTTTATACATTAATTTCTAACCCAACTTGAATTACAATTTCAAGTCCATTTTAAAAATATATACCAAATTAAAAATTTTAGCCCAATTAAAAGATACAAACTATGGGCTTTTTTCTCAGCCCAATTAAGATTTAAAACAAATAAACAAATGAAACACCAAAAACACTTCAACGTTCATTCAGCCGTTCTACACTTCTACTGCTGCACTTCTTGAAGGGTTTTCGAAAACCCTGAATCCCCACTATCCAGTCCAGTTGACGGCGGCGACCAGCGGCGACGACTAGCGTGCCTGTGCGCGTATTCTCTCGGTGGCGAGCAGGATGACAGGTAAGTTCATAGTTTTTGTTTTTTTTTTCTTCGATTTAATCTGAATGTGAAATTTCTATGTGCCATTGTATGATGAATTCGAAGTTTTTTTATTTAATCTGAATTCAAAGTTTTTATGTGTTGTTTATACATTTTTTTTGAGTTTGAATGGTTTTACTGCACTTGGGTGGGAATGAGTTTGATTTTGCTTATTTATGTATTGTCTATACATTTTTCGTTTTACTACACTTGTTTATACAATCTCTCTGCGGAAAAACTATTCAGTCTAGTTGGTATAATTGCTAGAAATTGATTAATCCTCTTTTAAGTGTGTTGTGTGTTTAAGTGTGTTGTGGAAAAACCACTATACTGTCTAATAGATTCCCTGTTTTTCTAACGGATGCTTAGAAATTGATTTATAACATTATTAAACAGCAAAAGAGGGAGTTGGTATAATTGCTAGAAATTGTTTGATCCTCTTGACAGTGAATAAGGTATGTTATAAGAGTTTATGTTAAGTGTGTTGATATAATTGCTAGAAATTGTTTTTGTTAAGTGTGTTTGTGTGTCTCCTTGATTATTCTAAGAAGAGTTTATGTTAAGTGTGTTGCTCATGAAATATATCTATCATACTTTTATTTAGAAAGTATAGTGGTTTATGTAATTGAATTGAAAAGTTCTTAATGGATCAACCACTTTCATAACTTATTTATTTTGTTTACCTCTAAGATATTTTGCAACTTGGGTTGATTCATACGCATTGCATTGTTGTGTGTTTAACAGATAATGATTCAACTTGTGCACCATCATCGAGTCCTGGTTGCTCTTCTACTCCTAATGTGGAAGAATTTTTTGTACCTATTTATGATGAGATCCAAGATGAAGAAATGGAGCAAGAACCTCAGATTGACTCTAATCAAGAGTTAGGTGGGGACGAGGATGATCATCCTTTCAAGAGAGCAAGAAAATCAGAGGTGTGGAAGGATATGGAGGATCCCATAAAAATAAATGGGGAATGGAAAACTCAATGTAAGCATTGTAAATCTCGTTATACTGTTTCAAAGAGTGGCACTACTAGTCATATAAAAAGACATTTGTCTAATTGTGCTCAAAGAAAATTGAAATTAAAGCAACAAAGTATGATTAAGTTTTTGCCATCTGATTCAAGTGAGGGTAAACCAAATTCTGGAGGTGTTAGTGCTTTACATAATGGTAAACTAGATATGTTATCTATGACGGAGGGGATTGCTAATTGGATTGTCATGCATGAAAAGCCTTTTAGTGTTGTAGAAGAAGAAGGTTTTAACATGATGTTAAAGAGGGGGATACCTCAATGGACATCCGTTTCACGTCACACTATTAAAACTGATGGTTTCAAAGTCTATGAGGCAGAGAAAAAGAAATTAAAGGCTCTTTTGAAGGATGTAGATAGAATTTCCTTGACCACTGATCTTTGGCGTGCTAGACCACAAAGGATTGAGTACATGGTTCTTACGGGTCATTTTGTTGATCGTGATTGGAAACTCCAAAAGCGAGTTTTGAGTTTTGTTCATATACCTCCTCCTCGAAAAGGCAAAGACATAGCAAATTGCATTTTCAAATGTTTGAAGGAGTGTGATATTATGAATAAAGTAAGTGTTTGTCAAATTCTTTTGAATAATATGTTTATTCTTACATGCTAGCTGATCTTTACTTATGATAACAATTATGTTTTTTTTTTTCAAATATAGGTTTTTAAGGTTTCGGTTGATAATGCCATTGCAAATGATTCATTCATACAAATTATAAAGGATACTTTCTCACTTACAAAGAGGTTGTTATGTGGTGGAGCATTATTTCATGTACGTTGTTGTGCACATATATTGAATATTATGGTGCAACATGGTCTCAAGCAAGTCAAAACCATTGTCAAGAATGTTCATGATACCGTAGATTATCTCAATGGGAGTGAAGCGAGAATGAGAAAATTTGCGGAAATTGTCCAACAATTCAATCTTAGAGAGCGGAGGTTGGTTCTTGAATGCAAGACTAGGTGGAATTCCACTTATGATATGTTATCATGTGCCATCAAGTTTAAGGAGTATTTATAGACTTGCTTTGGAGGATAATGATTATGTTTATTGTCCTAGTTCTGATGATTGGCAAAAGATTGAAAAACTTCTTGATATCTTAAAAGTGTTCTATGATATCACAAATGTTATCTCAGGATCTGAATATCCCACTTCCAACTTTTTCCTTAGTGAAGTTTTTTACATCAAAGAAATGTTGGACAAAAATTATTGTTCTCCCGACCCTTTTGTTAAAGATATGGTGAAAAATATGAAAGAAAGATTTGATAAGTATTGGGGTGAATGTAATTTACTCATGGCTATTGGTGGGGTGTTAGACCTTCGTTTGAAAATGAAGGTTGTTGAAATTACATTTCCTCATATGTTTCCTTCCAATGTTGTTAGGGAGAACATTAATAAGGTTAAGGATACTTTGTATGAGTTATATGATGAGTATAAGGCTTTGTATCCTCCTTTGGAAGAATATCATGGAGAAAGTAGGAGTGGAGCTCCACTTGTAGTTCAAGGGGGGAGCCTTCTGGGGATGTCAAGGGTTTTACAAGTTGTTAGAAGTGGGATAAGAGTGGAGCCTAGAAAATCAGAACTTGATGTCTATCTTGAGGAATGTACTGCAACTGATGAAGGACATAGGTTTGATGCCTTAAATTGGTGGAAGGAAAGAGCTAGCAAATTTGTTGTTTTGTCTAGATTGGTTGCTGATGTGTTAGCTATTCCTATTACCACTGTTGCTTCAGAGGTTACATTTAGTGCTGGGAGCCGAGTTATTGATCCATATCGATCTTCATTGCTTCCAGAAACCGTGCAAATGTTGATTTGCACGGGAGATTGGAGTAGGTCCACTTTTGGAATCAAGAGAAAGAACAAAGTAAGACTAAAATTATTGTTTGTTGTTTTATGTTTAAGGATATTGTTTTTATAGCTAATTATAATTTCATATTTGTAGTTTGTTGATGAAGATGAACCAAAAGAAATCATGATTCCTATTCCATGAATTGCGTTCTTGTATGAGGTTATTTTTTCACTCTTCTCTAATCTTATACTTTTTATTACATTGTGTTTTTATAAAATTATATCTTCATAATATTATTCTAATCTATGTGTTAAACATATTTTGTAGGTCTTATGGGAAAAAAAAACATGAAGATTGGCTTGGAGCCTTGGACTTGGAAATGAATGTCAAAGGAAGAGGAGTTGTTGTTTGTGTGTTTGTGTAAAACTTTGTTGTTTGTGTGTTTGTGTAGAACTTTGTCAAAGTTGTTGTGACTTGCAAACTTTGTTTTTGATGTGAACTTTGTTAAACTTGTTATCAACTTTTTTTTTCTTTAAAGTTTGAACTTCGAAATATGCATTTCGTTCGTTGGAAAAAACTAGAAATTCGATATTGGAAGCAAGTGTTCGGTAATGTACTAGAAATATTTTCGAGCTTTTTCGAGCCGAACAATTCGCGAACTCTTTCGGGCCGAGCCTCGAGCCGAGCCGAATTTTTTTTTCCGAACTCGAGCCGAACCCAGATTTTCGAGCTCGACGAGCTTCGAGCTCGAGCCGAGCTCGGACCCTCACATTCTCGAGCCGAGCCGAGCCTGAACCTGTTCGGTCTCGGTTCGGCTCGTTAACACCCCTAATCCCCATACTTAGGTTGCAGGTTATAAATCACCAGTTGGACTTGATCCTCCTGGGATGGCCTATTAATCATTTGTGTAGCTTTTCCCCTCTATCTGTTAAGGAAGGTGACGAAATCTTCGTTGGAATTCTGTTTAGTTTATTCCAACCCATGAAGGCCAATGGGAAGCTGAGTATTGTATATATATTATTTGTGAAACTCTTCTCTGACGTAGTCCCAGTCATTCAGCTCAGCTTTGTTCACTGATTTGAACCATTTGGCTGGATGTGCATCCAAAGTTAAAGGAAAAACATAAGAAAACAGGTACTTGCTCATGCCCTTGAGAGCCATAGAGATGGAAAAAGCTCTCAGATGATCATTCGGGTCTTCGACCCCCTTGAATTTGGGAGGTCACCCAATGTTACCTTTTTAGGGAGCTTGTCCCTCATTTCAAGATCAATGATGTCTTGGCCATGAGCCTGACCCTCGAGCAAAGGGATTGACTAGATCAATTACTCTAGTTTCTCAAACCTTAGTTCTGTCTCGATCTTATTAGGAGGTGGTGTTGGCGAAGGAGTGTCATCTTGCGCTTCTTCCTCAGTTAGTTTCACTCTCATTTCCTTAATCTCCTTGTCTTGTTCCGCAAGACGAGAGTTCATTAGTTAAAGCTGGACAATAATGGCACTGAGTTGTTCATTAGCGTCTCCAATTTCAGATGATGATTTATACGAGCAAAAGGATTCGACTGAGAATGTGAGAATGCATTTGACGAGTCTGGGAGTAGGCTGACCTTGTATCCTCTTTGTCGGGCGTTCCCAAGTTATAATCTGATGCGTGGCTAAGGTCCTTTAGGGATGAGTCCTAGTTTTGTTAGGACATCAATGTAGTATCCTAGTTCTGTTAGGAGACTATGTAGTTTAATTGCTTTTTAATTGCTTTAATTTAAATACATGTTTAAGTGATGAAGGAATCCTATTATACTTAGGAGTCTAATTCCTTTGTCATTGAGTCTAATTAGGTGTCTTATTTTTATGTTTATCTTAAAATAGGCGTGTGAATTAGATAGATTAGTTAGTTTGTTATTTATCTTTATCCTTTAAGATAAAGATAGATAAGTTTGTCCCCTCAAAAAAAAAAAAAAGATAGATAAGTTTGTTAGTTGTTATTTATCCTTTAAGCTTTACTAGTTTTAATAGGTTTAGGAATCTTGTACTATATATATAAGATTTCGGCCATATGAATAAAGGGAGTTGTTTTTTGTTTAAAGATTAAACATAAGTTTATGACTGATTTTGGACGTACTTAATTCCAAGATTTCATTGTTTTTAGAGAGTGAATCTAAATACAAGAGCCTTAGATTTAGGCGAGTGAAACCTAAAACTAAGCGAGATTTGCGTGAGTTAGTGAGTGAAGCTAATAAACCAATCTCAGATCCTTTCCTAATTCAAGTTTAAGGTGAGTGAAGCCCTAAAAGTGAATTAGAACCCTTAGTGGAGATTAACTGAGTGAAGGTTATTCGAAGCTAAGCAGATTTCGTTCGCGGAATCATATCATAATCTCACGATCCATCCTAAACAGAAATTGAATGGGCCTCGTAAATTTTGAGAAATGATGCTTCCGAAATGAGACATAGAGACGAGGGATGGAGAGATGGGAATGGAGATGGGAAATGAGAAATGCAAAATGAGAGATGAGAAATGAGGATGCAAGTGGACATGGTAATGGGAAACGATTAGCAATGGGTATGATTATGGTTATGGTGGTGACATGGGCCTAACACATATGCATATGCAGATGTGAACTGGGCATATACTAGACTATGCAAGCAAAATGCACTGAATGACTAGGCTTTTGTGCTAGTTTCACTGGACTTAACGGATTGCCTTTATGGACTTATGGGTGCTTGGCTTCGCCAAACTCGATGATTTTTTGCCATTATGGATCTAGGGTAGACTAGCTTCATTAGACTCAAGGATTTGGACTGCTAGAGATGTAAGGTAGGAGTAGCTTTGCTAAACTCGGAGGGTGCCTTTATGGTCTTGGGGATGACTAGCTTTGCTAGGTCGATCAAGGTGTCGTTATGGACTTAAAGGGTACCATTATGGACTTAAAGGGTGTCGTTATGGTCTTATATGATGTTGTTATGGACTTAAAGGGTGTCGTTATGGTCTTAAGGGTGACTAACTTCGCTAAGTCAAGGTGTCGTTATGGACTTAAAGGGTGATATTATGGTCTTAAGAGTGACTAGCTTCGCTAAGTCAAGGTGCCGCTATGGACTTAAAGGGTGTCGTTATGGTCTTATAGGATGTCGTTATGGACTCAAAGCATGTCGTTATGGACTTAAAGGGTGCAGTTATGGACTTAAAGGGTGTCGTTATGGACTTATAGGGTGCTAGCTTCGCTAGACTTAGGGTGCGTTCTCTTCAACTTAAAAAATTAAGTTTCAGGTCCAATAAGTTCAGATAAGTTTAGATAAGTTCAGATAAGTTACAATCAGGTCCAATCAGGGCAATAAGTTCCAATTAGGTCTAATAAGGTCCAATAAGTTCCAATCAGGTGCAATAATAAGTTCCAATCAGGTCTAATAAGGTACATTAAGTTCTAATCAGGTGCAATAAGTTTCAATGGGGTCCAATAAGGTCCAAATAGTCAATATTCAATAAACATTTGTATTATTGTCCATTATTTTATTATTCATATCACTATTAGTTGATTATGTTATTATTAAAATTTTAATTAAAGTACCACAATGATTACATAGTATTATACTTGTATTATTGTCTATTATTGTATTAAATATATGTATTATTGTCTATTATTTTATTCTTCATATTACTATTAGATGATTATGTTATTATTAGAATTTTTTTATTAAAGTACCACAATGTATAGTATTATACTTGTATTATTGTATATTATTTGATTATTCATATTACTATTAGCTGATTCTATTATTATTAAAAAATATTATAATCATGGTCAAATAAGGTTAACAATAATAATCATTATAATTTTAATATTTTGCAATTTATCTTTAAATAACTAAAGATAACATATTTTCGTTAGTAATAACAATGAATGATATAAATGTTATCAATTCTTCATTATCATCACCGGAGAAAAGAACAGAAGGAAGAAAGGAGAAGAAAGGAGAAATAATGAAGAAAGGAAGGCTTTCTTTTGGCTACTTGGAACTTTGAGATTTTTTTCTCTTTTTTTTTCTCCCTCCTTTATAATAATGTATTATGTGTAATTGGGTAGTAAATACAAGTAACAAGTGAGAGATGAAAGTAGAGTGAGAGATATGGAGTTAATGCATTATACTACCTTAAAGTAAATAAAAGTGGAGTGAGAATTAATGCGTTCTACTACTTTTGTCATAAATTTTTCATTTGTGTCAATTTCTCACTTGTTAGCCATAAATTTTAATCGACTTTTGAATTTCTACAAGTGTTTTATGAAATCAAAACAAGACTATTAGATATATTAGTGGTGAAAGTTATGTATAGGCAAATATATTAACAATAATTTTTTTTTTGTTAAATTATTTATCATAAGAGATAATTAATAATAATTATTTTTTTGAAGGACGAATTTTAATAATTATTAATTCATAATAAATTTTGAGCGGTAGTATTTACGTTAGTGGTAATATTTATGTTATTACTCGTTAATTTTTTGTCTAATAAGGTCAAATAAGTTTCAATCAGGTCCAATAAGGTCTAATAAGTTTCAATCAGGTCCAATAAGGTATAATAAGTTTCAATCAGGGCCAATAAGGTATAATAAGTTTCAATCAGGTCAATAAGTTTCAATCAGGTCCAATAAGTTCCAACCAGGCTCAATCAGGTCCAATCAGGTTTAATAAGTTCCAATCAGTTCAGTTCAGGTTCAATAAGTTCAGTTCAGATAAGTTCAGGGTCAATAAGTTGAAGAGAACGCACCATGGTTCGGACTTCGTCCTATATGGTTTGGAAGTGGACTTGATTAGATTTAAGAAACGAGTTGGGCCTTATATGGACCTAATTTTGGACTTAGTCCTATATTGGTTTGAAGTTAGACTTGAAAATGTATATGGGCTTGACGTTGAATTGGAATAGACTTGGATTAGGCTTGACATAGACTAGGGTTCACCTAGATTTGATTTGAATTTTCAGTTCTAGAGCCAAAGATTATAGTTATAGAAGGAGCAGTCGAAAATATTCTGGAGCATCTTCGGGGTTAGGTATGGTTCCCCCAATGATCGTTGTACCAAGTACTTTCCGGCGATCTTTAATATGATCCGATTCATAAGTAAGCATCTCTTGTAAAATATGAGCACCACCAAATCCTTCTAGATCCCAAACCTCCATTTCTCCTACATGTTGTCCTCCTTGCTTGGCTCTTCCCCAAAGGATGAGTTGTTGTGTAACAAGTGCATAATGTCCACTAGACCATCCATGGATTTTATCATCAACTTGATGAATTAATTTCTTAGAACTATATGGGCCTAAGATGGACTATAATGCTGGCATGCCTAATATGAATGCATGGAGTCAAATTAGATGGACCTAATATGAATGCAAAATGGACTCTAATGCATATGGGCCTAGCTAGATGGATTGAAGTTGGATGATTGGATTGGATAAAGGTGTTTAAACTAGGTTTAGAATTTTCAAATTTTGGTTTTGAAATAAACCCCTTGTTGTAATCTTTTGTAAGGAAAAGATGATGTTTTAACTTTAAAGATGTTTTTGTAAATGTCATGTATGATAATGATTAATAAATTCTTCTGGAAAAAGGCAGAATAGACATGGGTGTATGATTAATTTTGAAAAAGCAAGTTTGAAAAATTGATTGAATATGGTAAGGTAAGATTTATAGGAAATGTTAGTTGAACAACAGTGATGAATTGTGAAGAGGTAAACATGTATGACAACTCTAACTCTACAATGACCACTTTAAATGCAGTTTTTAGGACAAACTCGACCTTGCATGAAAAGGCTGTTTTTTCTTGAATTAGGTGAAACTCCTAAAATGACCACTTTTTTTAGCGAATACAGACAGATAAACATAGGACTAAACGTAGAATCATCCATTACGATGACTATACCAGCGAAAAGACTGTGACGCACAGACTATACGTGCCACGCAGCATTGTTGCGCGTGTCGCACAGCCGTGCGTCTGGCGCGCGAGTGGTGCGCCGGGCGCAACCTAATGCGCTTGGCGCACTACTCCCCAACAGGTTTTTTTCGGGGATTTAGGCGACGTATTGGCCAATTGACCATTTTTTATTGTTCGTTAGACGCAATCTTTGGAACGACTCATAATAATGACAATCTGACAACCTAATAACAGGAAAAAATTGCAATCACAAGCAAATGTCATATAACATGGATGCAAAGTTGCAACCTAAATTCCAGTTCTATTTTTGAAACTATTTCTCAGGTTTAGGTTCAATCTGAAAAGGGTAGGTGACTAAGAGATTGATCCCACGCTTCGTACCTCTGCTGAAAGAGGTGGCGATGTATAAGAAGAACTCCAATTCTCAAGTCAGGAACAAGGGAACACTTTCATGGTTGGGTAAGTTTGCTTATAACTAAGATCCAACAATATCACTCAAGAAGCTTTTTGGAAGGACAAAATGGAAACCCCCCGAGGGTGACCTCACACATAGAACATGTGCTAATGAGGCAAAGTAGAGTGTCCTTATAGTGGCTGATTAAAAGCCATGCATATGCAAAACTGTATATTATTCAAAGGCATAAATATAAGAATGAATCGTATTTTTCAAGTTTGACCCACTAATTTAAAACAAATTAATTTTTTTAAAATCTTCCCCAGTGAAGTCGCCAAATTGTATGCGTGTTTTTATTTCGTCTATGCGGTGTGAGCACGTATTATATTTGACTACCCTAATGTTAAGGTTTTATTGAAAATTGTTTTAAAAGAATCGCCAATAATTCTTTTTAGGAAAAATCATAAACCTAATTGGATATAGGAAAACTGTAGGGAGAAATTACGGACTTATCCAATGTAGATTTTTCCGTCATAACTCCATAGATGGTGAAAGTGAACCAAATATTCAGTTTGGGGGTGAGGGTACAATACAGTTAGGAACCATATTGCCCATTATTGGCCTCTACTAAATATCGATTCATTACTGATTTTATGCCAAAAAATAATCATATAATATTTTTATATACCCTAAAAATATTTAGTCTAAGTTGGTTTAGGAAACACATAGAAAGACTATTTTTTAGTGATATTTCATTATGCAATCAATTTACAGGGAACCTAGCTTAATATTTTTCCGTCATGACTCCATAGATGGTCTAAGCAGGTTGTCTAAATTAATCTGATTAATATTAACACAATTCTTTAGGTCTTGATTAGCAAAAATAACATGTGGGTGATAAAAGCAATAAAGCAAGACAATCATAAAATATTCATAGAATGATCAGGCAAATATATATAATGTATGAAAATAAATAAAGGGAAAGAAAAAGGTTTAGAATATACAATTAAACGATTTTATATTAAAGATCTACATCATGAAAGAAACAGCTAGTAACTTCAATATAAAAATAAACAATTTATTAGGACCCTCAATATTATACCGTGGCTTGGGTCTATGAGTGTAATCCCCCGTAGTTTTATGAATTTATAAATATATTTTAGTATTTTAGTATTTATATTTAAACATAATTTAGTTTGAAATGATTTATTTATTTAAAGAAGGTTGACCATTTTGAAAGTCAAAGAAATTATTTTAAAGGATTTAAGGAAGTTAAAAATATTTTGTTTAGGCATGCTTTGAAAAATGTTTGAAATACTAATTTGATTTGGAAAAGAAGTTTAAATGGGCTTGAGGAACCCAAAATTCTAAGTAGATTAGGAAAAGGATTTATATTGATGTTAAGAGTTCTAATTCATTAATCCTATTCATCATCAAACTTTATTTGTACCGAATCTCCTTTTCCTATGCCCAAAAGGAAAAAACTCTTTATAAATACCTTAGACCCAATTATTTTACCACACAAAAAAATTATTATCTTCTCTATCCTCATAACAACCGACCATAGTCTCTCTCCTCTTCCCACGTGATTTCTTTCTTTTTCCTCTCAAGTTTTCTTTCTTCTTCGTCTTCTTCAAGTAACGCTTTCTTCTTCGCCAGAAGCTTCACCACATCTCTTCAACCGCCGTTTTCCTCGTGCACCGCTGCTGCGAGGCGTGGTGTTCCTTATTCTAGCACCTCCTTGTCTCTTGTTCTTTGATTTGTTGTTAATTTCTTTGCTTCTTCCTCAAGTTTCAATTATAGATCACGTTTTTATGCTTTATTTTAGTACTAATTATGATTAATAACTTTAATTTACTGTTTTAATGATTAATCGTGGATTATATATCACGTATTAAAAGAATAAAATTTCAGATTTGACTATTATTTTTATATTGAGTTTTTTTATTATCAAAGCATGGATTTTTAGGGTGTTAAATATTGAAAAATCATTGTAGCATGTTATAAACTATGAGATTGATTTAAATTATGAATTTAAGCATGTTTAAGAATGTTTAATGAGACTTTTATAATTTATAAGTTGCTGAAATTTTAGAAAAGGCCTTAATAATGGAGTTTTAAGGATTTTAATTACTAGTATGGTAGTACTATGCTAGATATTAAAAGTAATTGAAGCTTCAATAGTAAAAACAACTTTTAAACATTTTTAAAGGGGATTTAAAGTATTTTAAAGTTGCTGTATTTTGTTTAGAGTATTGATTTTGATTTATATTGATTATTTTAGGCGGAGATTATTTAGTAGGTGACTTTTAAGTGATTAAAGGTGGCCTATCATTTGGTTTACACAAGGTACGTACATACTTATATATGTGATATAGTATCATGATTTTAAGAAGGAAAAATTGTAGTATCATGTATAGGAACTTTATAAGTTCATATGTGATTTCTAGTATGATTGGATTTTACATGTTTTATGCCTGTGTGCAAACATGCTGATTATGAGATTTGACTATGAGTTAAAGATTATCATGTTTGTATGAAATTATTGATGCAAGCATGTGGATGGGAACTTTAGCTATTGATTCACATGGGGTAATTAATATATTAATTGAGATTGAATCATGTTGAATCACGTGCGTCTTCCCTTGCAGTATTACTGTCACTACTTTATAAGGACTGTGGGTCTTATTTGGCAAGTTGATAAGTTGTGCCTTTGAAAGGTAAGATTGATTGTTGGCTAAGTTCAATAAATTAAGAAAGATTGAAATTAAAGAAAGTAATCTTGGACTGTAAGTTGTGTGATCACTTATTAAATCCTAAGATAAAAGAAGTTCAGTTATGAATGTTTGATTTGCTATTGTTGTGTTACTTGTGTGTGTCATACAGTAATAAATTCTAAATCACATAAAGTGTAACTTTGGCTTTTTCTGGAAAATGGATTGATCACCATTCCTATTTTTCAAAGGTCCCTCGATATCGCAGGTCATTCTGAAATACGAAGTCGCGCTCGTATTTCGTCTTTCTAGGTGAATGCAAGTTTAGGTAAGACAACTAGGTCCAATAACTATTTCATTAAAGTAATAAAAAGATGATTAAAGTTTAGCTCAGTGGAAGTTATCTGCAGAATGTTATATTGTTATATTATTATTTATCCCTGTATATTATTTATTACTATCATGTTAGGAACTTTTATGTAATACTATGTAGTACTCAGCTTTGCTGATAACGTGCTTTGTTTGTGATTGTTGATCATGGCTTTGCCTTATTGATCATATGATGACCCATTTTGGTGAGCAGATTCTCTAGAGCATTGACATTTACAGGTTCGCGGATGTTGCATCATTGGGAATCTGGGAATGGAGAGCTTGTGTAACATATTATTATATTTACTACCTTAGTAGGAACATATTATTATAAGTTAGTTTGAAATAGACATTTATAGTGTGTTTGGTTTTAAGTACTTGTTTATTTATTATATTAAAGTATGAAGTTTAGTTATATGTTTTCAGCTACAAAATTCTGAATAAGCCAATACATTATCAGACGGGCGATAATGCTTGGGTAATTCTCTATGTTTTATACTAAAAAAGATATTTATGAAAAGGGAGAATTATCGGGGGTGTTACAATGAGATTAACAACCTTTGCGACGAGCATCCTGAAGCCTGCAAATCTGAATGTATGTAGATTGAATGTATTTGTATTTGAGAGGAATGAGTTTTGTAGGGAGGTTTTGTAATTCGTAGACAGGTGTTCGTAAAGTATTCTTCGACTTTGAAGTGTGTTAATATGAGAAATCCATCCTAAAATCTGCACCGAAATTAAGCCTATCTATAAGGAAAACAGAGCTGCGCCTCAAGCGCCAGCTGCACCTAGCGCAACTGACGTGTCAAGCGCATGACGCGGCATGCCCAGTAAAAAGCGTACACGTGGCACACATTTTGAAAAAGATTAAAAAGAAACTTCACGTCTCACGCAGAGACCTGCGCGTGATGCAGGACTCTGAATGAGTCAGAAATCCACATGCCAGGTACAAAATAGTGCACCTGGCACAGGTGGACAGAGCTGCGACTAATGCACTGACGTGCTAGCGCACCAACCTGGCTCCTGACATGCCTTTGCCAGCTTTATTTAAAATGCGTTTAAAAGATTTCTATTATCCTTTAATTATGGATATCTGCTTTTATGGGACAATGTAAAAAAATTTCTTTTTAACATATTTATTTATTGAAATAAATCAATTAATTGAGCTTTTCAACTAATTATCATGAATAATTAATTACTCTTTAAAATAGAGTTTAACACTTTTCAAAATGATTTTGGATGGCTTTTCAGACTGCTCTACCCTTGGGTCAGACCAATTAAGACCACGGTATGTTTCATCATTAGATCCTTAAATGAAAAGACATTATTATGTGTCTACAGTTATGCATGAATGTTTTTCTATTCAAGTATTAAATTCATGATAAATAGTTCTCTTTATTGATTTTTTTTTCTATTGTAGTAATCATGTCTGAAAACAACAACTCAAATAATTTATCCACTAAATACCTGAGCAGGATAAGCTGTTTGGGACAAACTTCTTAGATTAGCAAAGGAACATAAGAATTGTTCTAATGCAAGAGAAAAAGCAGTTTATCATCACTAGTTTATCATCAACAACTCATCGTATTCCTTAGGGAATTTAATTTTTCTTTTTTTTCATCTCTTTTAATTAGGGTTGCAATTTCTTTTATTTCTTCCTTTTTATTTCATCCTCTGTAATTGATTTGTTATAATTTCTGGTTTATTTGGCTACAATTTTATGTTTTCCTTTGGTTTATTTGGCTGTAGATCTTTTTATTTTCTTCATTGCTTTCGTTGCAACAAAAACCCATGGACTATTATGCGTGGTGGTTCAGTATTGATGCGAAATTGAACTCCTCTCACGTGTGTGTTTAGAAGAACCAATAACACAATGCGGCGGAAAACGAACGAACAATGGATATAGACTTTTAGTCGAAAGAAAAGCTCTTAAAACTAAAAGAATTGTTTGATAAACACAACTCAATGAAGAATGGTGTTTAGGATAGTATAAACTATATGCTAAAAGAATCTCCACTCTTAAAGCTAGTAGTTTGCTTAAGTTTTCACAAGCTTTACTCACTTATGATTGCTTAAGGTTCTAAAACAAGTTAAAGGCTTCACTCACCTTAAACATGATTTAGGATGGATTTGAGAGTATTTTAATTAGCTTCACTCACTAATTATCCTAACTCTCTCTCAAATTAAGCTTCACTCACTTAACTTAAGGGTTTTGAGATTAA
The DNA here is from genome assembly GCF_026745355.1 of Beta vulgaris subsp. vulgaris. Classification (NCBI taxonomy): domain Eukaryota; kingdom Viridiplantae; phylum Streptophyta; class Magnoliopsida; order Caryophyllales; family Amaranthaceae; genus Beta; species Beta vulgaris. Next base: position 22,977,000 of record NC_079203.1, read on the forward strand.
GTTCACTCCTTAACCACAAGATGAAATTTTGGATTTAACGCTCCAATTTTTCTAATAAGCACATAGCTCAATTTTCAACATTCCAATCTGATTTTCATTCATGCTTAAGTTACATATATATAGTACATGGACTAAAAAGACTTACTACAAAATAAACTAAGTCTAATACACTAGGAGATTAAATAAAGCAAAAGAACTACAAAAGATCTCCTAAAGGCTGCCATAGTCTTCCTCCTAGCTTCCCTTGGATGTGAAGCTTCTAAGGTGCAGCAACAAGGGTCCAATGAGATTATTTCCTTCACTTGAAGACTCCTCCTTTCAAGAGAACTCATCATTGCTGCAGCACACCTACTTGGACATCCAACTTGGCACAATTACATCCTAGGCTAAGTAAGAGTAAAACCGAAATACATGTAACATGTTACAAAAACTGATTTTAGGAGCTAAGTAGCTAACTATTACAATTAATGAAAGTAAAGCATGTTTAGGACTAAACTAACACTAATTAAACATAAGCACCTCAAGCACACACCTCACCAACACCCTTGGGCAGCTACTTGCTTCTTTACTTAGCTTCTCCTCCTTCGTTGCTTAGCATGATCACATTAGCACTAATCTTTAAACCATGAATCTTTCCTTTGTTGTAATTAAGATTAGTACTTTAATAAAACTTGTAACACTTGATCCTAAACCAAGATATAAGCCATATCCAACGGATCTTGTTAGGTAGAATAGGTGATACTACATCTAGAATAAGGATGATCATGTTAGCCATCTTTAATACTCTTGGTACTCTCCCATTTCGTTTCATTCTCCCTTTCTTCAAAAGAATTCGACCTCGAATTCTGTTGTTGGAGCTTGAAGGTTGTGCATAGTCTTTCTTGTTCACCTCCATGCTCTTTAGAATTGGTGCAGCATCATTTTGTGGTGGTAGGTTTGGTGGTAGTTCTATGACAACAACTTTCAAAAAGACTTCCTTCAAATCAGGATTTTCTACCTCCACTCCCTCGTTTGTTTTTGCATCCAATTCACACACACTTGTGTGTTCTTCTCCTTGATCAGCACTAACTTCACTTTCTCCTTTTGATTGATGCTTCTCTATTAATAGAGACACCTTCTCCTTGTGAAGTTTTTGCTTCTTATCTTCTTGCATTTGTTGTCTCAAGAATTGAACCTTTTGAGTAGCTTCTTGCATTCGAACAAAAGCTTCAACTAGTGCATCCATATTAACAACAATACAACTTATAGAAGGTCACAATGAACTACTATGACAACGAATACAAACGGAAGAAAGAAAAAAAATTCTGCCTAGAAACTGCCCAGAATTGGACTATAACTTCGAATTTCAAAACCTAATCAAATCAACTTCAAATTGAATGAAATTTTGTGAGAACGTAGAACTGTATGTCCCCAACCTTCTACAAAAATTTCACATGACAATTCCAAGCCAATTGATTGCAGTTTCAATTTTCTTACAACTGGTCCAGATTAATCCGGTTTTGGACCACTTAAGAAAAATGCGCTGATTATGCTATCAAATGATCACCAAAAGTTATGAAATTTTACAGACACAAACTAGACGTAACAATAACCACTTTCAAAAAAAGAATCACCCAAAAATTCGATCTGAGATGTGAGAACCTCGCGTTCAAAGTTACCTCAAAAATCTGTCTCTTACGGGTTGCTTCTTCTGCTTCTTTTTTTTTGGTTTTTCTTCTTCTCCAAGAACGTCTATGTGCCAAGAGGACTTAGATGCCTTAGCTCTGATACCACTTGATGCGAAATTGAACTCCTCTCACGTGTGTGTTTAGAAGAACCAATAACACAATGCAGCGGAAAACGAACGAACAATGGATATAGACTTTTAGTAGAAAGAAAAGCTCTTAAAACTAAAAGAATTGTTTGATAAACACAACTCAATGAAGAATGGTGTTTAGGATAGTATGAACTATAAGCTAAAAGACACCTCTTTAAGCTTCTAATTCGGTTTTAGCTAAGGAAGTGAATCTCCACTCTCAACCTTAACTAAGAGTTTTAATTAACAAAATAAGTGAATCACTCTCAAATCTTGTTAATTGGATTGAACACTTGTAGTTTTACCTCCCAAGTAATTCGTGCAAAGTTAGAACATAAAAAACTTGGTTTTAAGTCTTTAAACACAACGGTTTGTAATCTTTGTTTTTCAACTTCAAAATCTCTCTGATTTTCATTCATGTTCCAAGTTACATATATATAGTACATAGCTTACAAGTCTTACTACAAAAGAAACTAAGTCTAATACACTAAGGAAACCAAACAAAGCTAAAATACTACAAAAGATCTCCTAGAGCAGCTGAAAACATCCACTTGTTTCATCCACTTGTTTTCCTTGGATGTGAGGTTCTAAGTAGCAGCAAAAGAGAAGCAATGGGAGCCTTTCCTCCTTGTGAAGAATCCTCTAATCAAGAAAGCTTATGATGGCCTAGCTGCACCACTTGGGCGTCCCACATAGCATACATCCTAGGCTAAGTAAACAAAACCGGTTTACAAGCAATATGTTACAAAATAACTGATTTTGGAGCTATGTAGCTAACTATTACAATTAGTGAAAGTAAAGCATGATTAGTGTGAATGTAAAGCATGTTTAGGACTTGATTAACACTAATTAACAACAAGCACCTCAAGCACACACCTCACCAACACCCATGGGCAGCTGCTAGCTTACTTAGCTTCTCTTCCTTCACTTGTTAAAATCAGTGAAATGACGTCTCAAAGTAAAGGCTACTGTCACTTCGTTTCTTCATCAAATGTCACCAAATTTGGTAGGATCAAAATTCAAGATTTTAGCAATCCAACAAAAAAAGAATCAGTGAAAAATGATTTATAGATTGCTCACAATAGCGAAAACAATTTTGCTGCGCTAGAATCTCTGAGAACGTGAACATCTTCACTTCTACTGTCCTTCATGCAGCCTTTAGAGATCATTGCTTTTAAAGATATATCATTTGGTTGCCTTCCACTATTTAAGCCCTTAATTCCCTTCTTAATCCACAAGATTAACCATATCCATAGATTAAAAAGACCTACGGACATCTTTGGACTAATAAGGCCTTTCCATTTCGCATCATACTCGCCTTGTTGGGAGAAAATTCGACCTCGAATTTTGTTGTTGGAGCTTGAAGGATGTGCATAGTCTTTCTTGGTCACCTCCATGCTCTCTAGAATTGATGCAGCATCATTTTGTGGTGGTAGGTTTGGTGGTAGTTGTTCTATGACAACAACCTTCAATAAGACTTCCCTCAAATCAGGATTTTCTACCTCCACTCCCTCGTTTGTTTTTGCATCCAATTCATATGCACTCTCGTCTTCTTCTTCTGGACCATAGACTTTACTTTCACCTTCAAATTGTTGCATCTCTATTTCTTCAGTCCTCTTCTCCATGGAAAGTTGTTGTGCCTTTTCTTCTTGCATTTGCTGCTTCAAGAATTGAACCTTTTGAGTAGCTTCTTGCACTCGTGCAAAAGCTTCTTTAAAACCCAAAGGTAATTCTAATGTAGCAACTAGTTCATCCATATTAATAACAATACAAGATATGGAAGTTCAAGATGAACTATAATTATAATCAGTACAAACAAAAGAAAAAAAATTCTGCCTAGAAACTGCCCAGAATTGCACTATAACTTCGAATTTCAAAACCTAATCAAATCAACTCCAAATTGAATGAAATGTTGTGAGAACGTACATATATATATCCCCAACCCTCTACAAAAATTTCACATGAAAAATCCAAGACAATTGATTGCATTTTCAATTTTCTTACAACTGGTCCAGATTAATCCGGTTTTGGACCACTTAAGAAAAACGCACTGATTATGCTATCAACTGATCACCAAAAGTTATGAAATTTTACAGACACAAACTAGACATAAAAATAACCACTTTATAAAAAAGAATTACCCAAAATTCGATCTGAGATGTGAGAACCTCGCGTTCAAAGTTACCTCAAAAATCTGTCTCTTACGGGTTGCTTCTTCTGCTTCTTCTTTTTTTGGTTTTTCTTCTTCTCCAAGAACGTCTAAGTGCCAAGAGGACTTAGATGCCTTAGATCTGATACCACTTGATGCAAAATTGAACTCCTCTCACGTGTGTGTTTAGAAGAACCAATAACACAATGCAGCGGAAAACGAACGAACAATGGATATAGACTTTTAGTAGTAAGAAAAGCTCTTAAAACTAAAAGAATTGTTTGATAAACACAACTCAATGAAGAATGGTGTTTAGGATAGTATGAACTATAAGCTAAAAGACTCCTCTTTAAGCTTCTAATTCGGTTTTAGCTAAGGAAGTGAATCTCCACTCTCAACCTTAACTAAGAGTTTTAATTAACAAAATAAGTGAATCACTCTCAAATCTTGTTCATTGGATTGAACACTTGTAGTTTTACCTCCCAAGTAATTCGTGCAAAGTTAGAACATAAAACACTCGGTTTTAAGTCTTTAAACACAACGGTTTGTAATCTTTGTTTTTCAACTTCAAAATCTCTCTGATTTTCATTCATGTTCCAAGTTACATATATATAGTACATAGCTTACAAGTCTTACTACAAAAGAAACTAAGTCTAATACACTAAGGAGACTAAACAAAGCTAAAATACTACAAAAGATCTCCTAGAGCAGCTGAAAACATCCACTTGTTTCATCCACTTGTTTTCCTTGGATGTGAGGTTCTAAGTAGCAGCAAAAGAGAACCAATGGGAGCCTAATTGAACTCCTCTCACGTGTGTGTTTAGAAGAACCAATAACACAATGCGGCGGAAAACGAACGAACAATGGATATAGACTTTGAGTAGAAAGAAAAGCTCTTAAAACTAAAAGAATTGTTTGATAAACACAACTCAATGAAGAATGGTGTTTAGGATAGTATGAACTATAAGCTAAAAGACTCCTCTTTAAGCTTATAATTCGGTTTTAGCTAAGGAAGTGAATCTCCACTCTCAACCTTAACTAAGAGTTTTAATTAACAAAATAAGTGAATCACTCTCAAATCTTGTTAATTGGATTGAACACTTGTAGTTTTACCTCCCAAGTAATTCGTGCAAAGTTAGAACATAAAACACTCGATTTTAAGTCTTTAAACACAACGGTTTGTAATCTTTGTTTTTCAACTTCAAAATCTCTCTTTCATTCATACTTTGAGCTGCTTATATGTAGTACATAACTTAGAACAACTTACTACAACATAAACTAAGCTAATACACACTAAGGGATTAAACAAAGCACAAAAATTACAAAAGATCCCCCTAAGGGCTGCTGCTGCCGTAGCCTTCCCTTGCTTGTGAAGCTTGTTTTTAGAGGTCCAATGAGAAGGTTTCCTTCAAGTGAAGACTCCTCCCTTCAAGGAAACTCATGATTGCTGCAGCATACACTTGGACAACCAACTTGGCACAAGTTACATCCTAAGCTAAGTAAAGGAAAACCGAAATACATGTTTAAGTGTTACAAAAACTGATTTTAGGAGCTAAGTGATTAACTATTACAATTAGTGTAAGTAAAGCATGATTAGAACTAAACTAACACTCATTAAACAAAAATACCTTAAGCACACTCCTCCCTAACTCCCTAAGGCAGCTACGTGCTTGTTCACTTAGCTTCTCCTCCTTTGTTCCTTAACATGATCAAACTAGCACTAATCTTTAGTCCATGAAGTTCTCCTTTGTTGTAATTAAGATTAGTGCTTAGTAGTACCTCTTGGTGTGCATTTGATTTCACATCATCCTCCCCTTCTTCAAAAGGAATTGTCCTCAATTCTAGCACATCTTCATCTTCTAAGGCTGATGATAGAGGATTGAAGATAGAAGTCCCGGAGTTTGACGGAGCTAGTGATCCGGAAACATACCTTGAATGGGAACGATCTTTAGAACGTTTCTTTGATTACAAGGATACTCCACATGAGAGGAAATATAAGGTTGCTGTTTTGAAGTTAACCAAATATGCATCAATTTGGTTAGATGGCGTGAAGAGACAAAGGATAAAGGAGGACAAATCCAAGATTGCTACATGGGATAAATTGAAGAAGCAATTAAGGAAGCGTTTTGTGCCAACTAACTACAAACAAAATCAGTATGTTAGATGGTCCACACTCAAGCAAGGCGCCATGTCCATGGAGGAGTACATCAAGGAGTTTGAGAAGCTTTCCATTGTTTGTGAAATAGAAGAAATGGAGGAGCAAAAGCTAGGTCGATTCCTAGGAGGCCTAAATGAAGATGTACGAGAGAAAGTGGAGGTGTATCCATACCTTACTTTCGATGAAGCTTGCAAAGTGGCTCTCAAAATTGATGGCCAAAAGAAGAAATCAGTTGTAAGTAAGTCTTATTCAAAGCCATTTAGTACTTTTAAAGCTAATCCTAGTACTAGTAACTTTGATAAGAACAAAAAAACCGATTTCACTAAGAAAGATAAGGAGAAGGTTGTAGATGATAAATCTTTAAAAGTGAAATGTTTTAAGTGTCAAGGCTATGGTCATTTTCAATCTGCTTGTCCTACTAAAAGAGTCATGACCATAAGAGACATAGAGGAGATAGAAGAATTGGAAAAAGAATCTCTTTTAGAGATGGAACATGATAAAATCGAAAGTGAAGAGGAGGATGTATGTAAGCTAGAAATGGAGGGTGAAACTTTGGTTCTTAGAAGGTCTTTTTATTCTAATGTTGTGGCTGAAAATGAAGAACAAAGAGAAACCATTTTTCATTCTAAATGCTTAGTGAATAAAAAGCTATGCACTTTGATTATAGATGGAGGTAGTTGTACTAATGTTGCTTCAACTGAATTAGTAGAGAAATTAGCACTACCTACTATCAAACATCCACATCCTTATAAGCTAAAATGGTTAGATGATGATAATGAAGTAAGGGTGAAAAATAGAGTCTTACTCACGTTTTCAATAGGAAATTATCAAGATGAAATTCTATGTGATGTAATTCCTATGACTGCTTGTCATGTGTTACTTGGTAGACCTTGCCAATTTGATCGAAAAGTTATACATGATGGTGCTACTAATGTGTATAAGGTGAATAAGGATGGAAAAATCAAAACCCTACTACCATTACCCCCTTCTAAAATCCGAAACACAAAGCCTAAACCAAAAGAAAACCTAATGTGTGGAAGTGTGTTTTTAGGGAGAAAAAAATTTGAGAGGGAGTTGGAGGCTAATCATGTTGTGTATGTGCTGGTTGCTAAGGAGGTGAATGAAGGAATGGAGGTGGAAGATCCGAAATTGAGGGAGTTGTTGGAGGAGTTTAAGGATGTGTTTTCTAGTTAACTACCACCTGGCCTACCCCCTAAACGTGGAATTGAGCATCAAATTGATTTCATTCCCGGAGCACCAATCCCAAATAAACCTTCCTATAGATGTAATCCCAAAGAAAGTGAGGAACTACAAAGCCAAATCAGTGAGTTGATGGAGAGAGGCTACGTGAGGGAGAGTAAGAGCCCATGTGCTGTTCCGGCGTTGCTTGTGCCAAAGAAGGATGGAACTTGGAGGATGTGTATTGATAGTCGTGCAGTGAACAACATAACCATAAAATACAGATTTCCCATCCCTAGATTAGATGACATGTTATACCACTTGATGCGAAATTGAACTCCTCTCACGTGTGTGTTTAGAAGAACCAATAACACAATGCGGCGGAAAACGAACGAACAATGGATATAGACTTTAGTCGAAAGAAAAGCTCTTAAAACTAAAAGAATTGTTTGATAAACACAACTCAATGAAGAATGGTGTTTAGGATAGTATAAACTATAAGCTAAAAGAATCTCCACTCTTAAAGCTAGTAGTTTGCTTAAGTTTTCACAAGCTTTACTCACTTATGATTGCTTAAGGGTTCTAAAACAAGTTAAAGGCTTCACTCACCTTAAACATGATTTAGGATGGATTTGAGAGTATTTTAATTAGCTTCACTCACTAATTATCCTAACTCTGTCTCAAATTAAGCTTCACTCACTTAACTTAAGGGTTTTGAGATTAAGTTCACTCCTTAACCACAAGAAGAAATTTTGGATTTAACCCTCCAATTTTTCTAATAAGCACATAGCTCAATTTTCAACATTCCAATCTGATTTTCATTCATGCTTAAGTTACATATATATAGTACATGGACTAAAAAGACTTACTACAAAATAAACTAAGTCTAATACACTAGGAGATTAAACAAAGCAAAAGAACTACAAAAGATCTCCTAAAGGCTGCCATAGTCTTCCTCCTAGCTTCCCTTGGATGTGAAGCTTCTAAGGTGCAGCAACAAGGGTCCAATGAGATTATTTCCTTCACTTGAAGACTCCTCCTTTCAAGAGAACTCATCATTTCTGCAGCACACCTACTTGGACATCCAACTTGGCACAATTACATCCTAGGCTAAGTAAGAGTAAAACCAAAATACATGTAACATGTTACAAAAACTGATTTTAGGAGCTAAGTAGCTAACTATTACAATTAATGAAAGTAAAGCATGTTTAGGACTAAACTAACACTAATTAAACGTAAGCACCTCAAGCACACACCTCACCAACACCCTTGGGCAGCTACTTGCTTCTTTACTTAGCTTCTCCTCCTTCGTTGCTTAGCATGATCACATTAGCACTAATCTTTAAACCATGAATCTTTCCTTTGTTGTAATTAAGATTAGTACTTTAATAAAACTTGTAACACTTGATCCTAAACCAAGATATAAGCCATATCCAACGGATCTTGTTAGGTAGAATAGGTGATACTACATCTAGAATAAGGATGATCATGTTAGCCATCTTTAATACTCTTGGTACTCTCCCATTTCGTTTCAAGTATTGCAGCGCTGCAATCTAAGTTGGCGCTTTAATTTTTTCAAATAATTTCATAAACAACAAAACTAATCCGGTTTTCACCAACAATTGAACCAGTTAACTAAACGATGGAACGGTTTTTGAAAATCGGATCAGTTTACCATTACCAACCGCTCCTAGCCCAACTGATCCGATCCAATTTTCTATCACTTAAGCCCAAACTGATCAGATATGTTGGGCTTTTTTTCCACTAGTGTATCATTGATAATACCATCCCTAAACTTTCAATGATCCCTACACTTATAGAGAAAAATCAGATATGTTGGGCTTTTATTCCACTAGTATATCATTGATAATCCCATCCCTAAACTTTCAATGATCCCTACACTTGCAGAGAGAAATGAACATACGAAGCACTCTAATGCTTCAACTAATGTCACTTATCTTATGCTTATCTTATGCTATCCATAATGATCCCAAAGCTATGAAAGCAGTTCTTAAAGTTTGATGTTTACAACATCATTCAAGAGATGAAGAAACTTTTTTAAAGTTCATGAAAGAGTTACGATGTCTGAAACCTCTAAGGCTACCTTCAATTATGCTCTTGAAGAAGGGAAGTCAATGGGTCCTCATGTATTGAAAATGATTGGATTGTTTGACAACATGGAGACACTAAGATTTCTTTTTTGCAAGGAAATTGCAACTATCATTGTTCTTCATTCCGTTCCTGATGGTTATGAGAAAGTCAAGTTGAATTTTAACATGAATGGAATGGAGAAGAGCTTGACAGAGCTGCATGGCATGCTCAAGACAAATAAACCAAATGTCAAACCCAAAAGCAAGACTGAGATACTTGTTGTGCAAAAGAGACAAGGGACACACGATCAATTATAAAGGTAAATGAAAGACCCAAGTAATGACATCTCAATCTAAGAATCAACCTCCTACAAAAAATCAAAAGCCTGTGAAGCTCCCTTCTGAAGCCCAATGCTTAAATTGTAATGGTAAGGGACATTGTAAGAGAGAATGTCCCAAATATCTTGAAGACAAGAAGAACGGTTGTGCTTCATGCTCAGGCTAAAAGATACTAGATACTAACTCAACTTTAATAATGCAGCCAAAAATAATAAAAATTACTTCTCTTTATTAATATAAACTTCATTGTTGCCACTATGATAATAGGAAATAAAATAACATCTATTAAACTATTTATTATTTCTCACTAGCTCCCCTATGTGAAGTATGCATCCAATCAACCTATAAATTATGTTCACCAAAAGAGTCATCACAGGAACAAAGTCATAAAATTAAACAGACAAACAAGACGCATGTCAGTAAAATACTAAGTATTGTATATGTGAAAATTTAAATACTTTATTAAACATTCAAAATATTTTTATAAACCTTTCCTTGGATACTTGTAATACTTGTATAATATAAAGTATATAACTTTGATAAAAACTCTTTTTCCTTGCCCAGGTATCTTTCCTAAAGTGTGCACACCCTCTAAATTTAGTACTCCTTAATGAGTCTATTATGAGGGGTACTACCTTGTCCACATGACTTATACAAAATGTACATGGATAAAAATATAATAGCCATCGTTCTTGTTAGTGAATAACAAGTCGTGGCTTCTTTAATTGTGATCATAAAAGATGATATAACTAATAAAACCTTTCAAAAATAATCTTCCTTTAAAATAATAATAATAGTAATAATAATAATAATAATAATAATAATAATAATAATAATAATAATAATAATAATAATAATAATAATAATAATAATAATAATAATAATAATAATAAATTTAGTCAAATATTGACATGTAATACGCAACTTTATAAAAATATAAATACTTGGAAATAGTTTACCATACTCGAATTACAATAGCATGAAGAAATCTCAAGTCAACTAAAAATGTTTTCTGGCCACCTAATATACAGTACTACCATACTATAGTGATGCATAGAAACTCGTGAGCATGATAAAACATACTCTTTCAGTTTTTTTTATCTTTCTCACTTTCTTGTGCACATCTCCTAATGGATATCTTTGAACTCAAATATCTTTCGTTATATATTAGTAAAAATTATAACGATTGAATATTAATAATGTACTAATTGAAACGAATCAAACAAGACCCCACATGACTATATTTTTTCCAAATAAATGGAAAAAGAATTAAAAGATTATCTCTAAATATGAATAGTGACAAGATTATAAATGAGAACCATATAAAAAAACAGAGGAAGTATGCATTAAAAACTTTAATTCTATGATTCGACTTGAAAGTAATATCAGGTTCTTAAATGAGACCGAGTAAGTGTAAGACTAGATTTGTAATAATTAGATAATTGTACTTCCAGGTTCGCTAGACTAATATCAAGAATTATGTTCATTGTAAGTTCATAAATTTAGCGTATTCAAAAAACTCAAAAAGATCATAATATAACTTATAAAAAATGTACTTCAATCTAAAATAACAACCCTAAAACATAATACTACACATGCAGAATAATATTTAAAGATCTATATATATACATATCCTGAAAATTAATAACTACTAAAGAAGAAGAGAAAAGTTAGACTAAGAGGGAGAAATAGTTTCAACTTGAGAAAAGATATTTATTTCTCAAATTTGATGTGAAGAATATGAGGGGTATAGTAGAGGCCCCTATTTATACTAGTTGGACAAGTAGAGTCGCACAATGACTCGAAACTAAAAGATGGGTTTTTGATAAAAGATAAGTAATTTGAGCTAAGGTCCACTATTTATTTTATGATCATCTAGCCAGAATTAGGGAATATTCCCTAAGAAAAATAATCTATATGAATATATTAATTATTAAGTAGAAGATAAATAAGAAGAAGTAACAACTTAGATACAACTCACTAGTCAAGTTTCAAGCCTAGTCGAGGGATACGACAACGGGACCCTCTCTCGCCCTACTTATTTGTTATGTGCATGGAACGTTTATATCAAACTATTGAGGAAGCCATTGTTGCACAAAAGTGGAAGTCAATTCAAGCCAATATAAATATTCCCTTCTTGTCTAATTTATTTTTTGCAGACGACATAGTTATTGTATAGAGCAAGCCATGATAATCCAAGATGTACTTCAACGTTTTTGTATAGTATCATGTCAAAAACTTAGTCTGCCAAAGTCGATAATTTATTTCTCGAAAAATGTCCAACCTTTGACGCAAGCTGATATCGGTATTCCTTTTGTATTATGGCGACAGAAAACTTGGGTAATTATTTGGGAATCCCGACATTCACAAATCGGGTGTCACGTGAGACCTTCAATTTTTTGTGTGAGAAAATTGGTTGAAGGTTAGCGGGTTGGAAAACCAAATACTTGTCACTGGCGGGAAGAATAACATTGGCTAAGTCTACAGTGTCTTCTTTGGCTTATTATTCAATGCAAAATGCGAAAATTCCTAAATCTTTTTGTGAAGATATAGATAGGAAGACAAGGCGATTTCTGTGGGGTGGTGATGAAGACAAAAAAAAGATCCATCTTATTGCGTGGGATACTCTCCAAAAGCCCAAAGAATATGGTGGGTTGGGGATCCACTCGGCCAGTCAAGCCAACAAGGCTTTCATGACTAAGTTGGGGTAGCGCTTGCTAACAGAGCTAAATGCGTTGTGGTCATGTGTTCTTCTTACCAAGTATTGTAAGGGTAGATGTGTCTCGAATATGTTTGAAATGAAGAAAGGTGCCTCTAATTTTTTTGAAATTGTATAGCTGAAAACTCCAATATTCTTTGTGAAGGAATACTTAGTGCTATAGGCAATGGGAATAAAACTTTGTTTTGGGCCCATAAGTGGATGTCTAACACCCCCTGATCAAGTGTGTTACCCAACCTCCCCCAAATGACATTGCATGCGCCATTGTCAGTGAGATGTGGGAGACAGAAGGGGGTGGAGATGGGATGTGTTTAGCCCCTACCTTGATGAAGAGTCTCTCAAACTCATTCGAGCCCACGTTGTGATAGACGACCCTGATGTTGAAGATTTAATGTATTGGAATGCAGGCCCTAAGGGTAAATTTACAATCAAATCAGCCATCAAGATTTTAAGGAAAGTTGAAACGGATACCACTTTTGGAGTATAGTGTGGAGAGCTGTGGTTTAACAACGTATACGTGCATTTATGTGGCTAGCTTGTCATAATAGACTGATAATAGGTTCAAACGGAAACTTACAGATTACCAAGAGTGCTTTGCATGTGGTGATTTGGAAGAGTCGATGCTACATATCTTGCGAGATTGTCCCGCAGCCAGGAGTGTGTGGCGTAAGGTTGAAGGCCCTTCTTTGGATCCAAGTTTCTTTCGATATGATCTCAAAAACATGATTTCTCACAACCTGGAATATAATGAGCAAGAGAATTCGTTTGAGAATTCGTCAACAAGGTGATGTTTAGATCTGTAAAGTGGAAAGGATGACATGTTGCTAATCTGTTAACTAAACGTCTTCCACATATAAAGCATAAGGTTCATATATATGCGATAGGAACCAAGCTCATCGAAGAGTGGTTATGAATTTTGTAATGTTTTAATCATTTATTAGAGTTTATAATTATGAGAAATTGAAGATTATATTATTATCATATTTTTCATATTTCATTTAATTTGGTTTTAATGTTAAATGAAAAGTCCAAATTCAATATACAATAACCAAATAGGCTATTAGATAATGGCTTGGATAATTCAACCCTTATTTGTGAGCTGAAGAGAAGAGTTGATTTTGTCCCTAGTCCAGGTCATTCAGAATGAACACTAATGACTTAAGAGGACTAGATTGTAAGTTGATTTACGATGTTGTTTCATGGAATGATGCACATGGATGTCATATATTAATTGCATAAATCTTAGTCGCGAACTTATGTGGGATTAAGCCATCACAAAAATGCTTTAAGATTTATTTGACATAAGCATATTTCGTTAACTATTAGAGACTATTCCTCATACTGATGCAGGAGCATCTAGCTTAAACAACCAAGGTCTTCTTCTACATGATCAAAAGGAGAACATGGTGAAGGAGGTTCAATTTCTAAGCCTAACTAGCTCGGTTTATTCTAAAACCTTACTTAAGCACCTTGATTAGGCTAATCATATGTTAATCTCTACTTAAGCAAGATTAAGTAATACTAATGACACCTTAATCATCATTATGTATTGGTAATCAAGTTTAGTAAGTGATTAGTAGCCTAATTACATGCCTAAGTTATGATAATCATGCTTTAAGAGCTAAGCTAGTTTAAGCTCCTTTAGTTCGGTTCTCTAAGCCATCTTTAGGAAATGTTTTTGCTGCATTTTGGTGCCACCTCAAGCTGAAATGAAGACTTAGGGAAGAGTAGAAGCCCACATGAAGTTCACATGGCAAGGGAAGCTATATCCAATAAGCAATGAAGACTTCAAGCTAAGGTATGCTGCTGCCAGCTCCCAGTCGTTCAGCCTTCCTTCTTTTTGAAGCTTTTGGGCAGCAATCATTTGAGCTGCAAATGGTTCAAGCTTTTGAGGTGTTATAGTTTAATATGTCTATTTTAATATTCTTGTGGTAGTTTTTCAGTTTATAGCTTTCAATAGGCTAGCTAAGCAAGTTTGTAGGAAGTGTGCTGGATAGTTTGTAATATTTCTTTCTTGTATTTTATTGGCTTAGTTGGCATAGCTCTAGTTGTCGAAATCAGCCGAAATTTGGACACAATGTAAAAAAATATGTTAGCTTTGTAATCTTTTTGGAATTAAGTCATTTGAATCAAAATTGAGAGAGTTATACTCAAAACCTTAAGCTGTGTGCTTATTGTTCTTTACTGTCAGTTTAGACCATTCTCAAATATTTGCTTAATTCTATCACTTAATCGTTGAATTAGTGATTGAAACTCAAAGTGGATGCAAGTTAGAAGCTTATTGTTATAACTTGATCTTAGATTGGTGGTATTTGGTTAGTGAAAGTGGTGGTTGTTCAATCTAATTGAACCGGTTTGTACAAACAACTTATGTTCTCTTTCTTTGTTCTTGCTTACCTATTCGAATGCTCTTGTTATCTTAATCAATATGTATCATTTGGTATCAGAGCTGTAGGTTGATTAATAGCATTCTAATTCATCCCTAAACACATTAAACACACATACAAAACCCAAACACAATCCCCCCCAAAACCGAACCTAATTCTAAGCCAAACACACTTCTTTTCTTCTTTCTAGCCTAACTTTCATTGAGGTTGAATCAATCATGAGTGGAGGTGAAGAAAATCAGTTTAGAAGAGGCATGAACTTGAGTGAAGCAAGGTTGGTAGGAGTGGAGAATCAAATAGCCACTTTGAGTGAACAAATGGCTAATTTGATGACTGTTGTAAGAGAAGGGTATAGAGGACCTTTAAGGAGAGAAAATGTGGAGGATGAAGGTGTAGCTTATGATAGTAGTGAGGAGGTTCTTTCTGAATCTTCAAGAACTAGGAGAAAACCACAAAAGAAAGATGATTTTAGAGACATAAAACTAGAAGTCCCGGAGTTTGATGGTAACCTTAATCCGGATGTGTTCTTAGAGTGGATGTCAAGGTGTGATCGAATTTTTGAGCTTAAAGAGTATGATGATGCTAAGGCTTTCAAGATTGTAGTAGCTAAACTAAAGGGGTATGCATCCCTTTGGTGGGAGAATGTGGTTTTAGCTAGAAATCGAAAACAAAAGCCTAAACTTAAGAGTTGGAGTAAGCTAAAAAAGAAAATGAGGGAGAAGTTTTTACCATCTACTTACACCCTTGATTTGTATAACAAATTGGCCGAATTATCTCAAGACCATAAAGGGGTAGAACATTACATCCATGAGTTTGAAAAGTTGTTAATGAAATTGGATGTACAGGAGAGAGGAGGGAGCTGCACTAATGTCGCCTCATCTTCTATGGTGGACAAGCTCAATCATGCTACTTTCTCACATCCAAAACCATATAAGCTTCATTGGCTTAATGATGGCAATTGTGTGGAGGTAACAAAACAAGCTTTAATTAGCTTTTCTTTTGGTGATTCTTATAAGGATGAAGTTTTATGTGATGTATTACCTATGGATGCATGTCATGTACTCTTAGGTAGACCTTGCAATCTGATAAAGAAACCTGCATAATGGTAGGACTATACTTACACTTTCATGCATAATAGAAGAAAACTGTGATTAGTCCTAGTCCTGGCCGAATCATCTTAAACCAAAAACAACACCACCTAAAACACAAAAAAAAAACCTTAATCCTTTCTAAACCACAACTTGATAAAGCTGTAGAAAAGGGAAGGTTATGTATTGTTGTGTTTTTATTGGATGAAAATGATGAAACTTAATGAAGTGCACGAAATGGTGAAACCTTTAGTGAAGGAGTTTGGTGATGTTTTTCCTATTGATCTTCCATGTGGTTTACCCCCTAGTAGAGGAATTGAACACCAAATTGACTTATACCTGGCGCCCCTTTACCTAATAAACCAGCTTATAGATGTAATCCTGAAGAAGCTAAGGAGTTACAAAAACAAGTTAGTGAGTTGTTAGCTAAAGGATTTGTGCAAGAAAGTCTTAGTCCATGTGCTGTGCCTGTCATTTTGGTTCCTAAGAAGGATGGTTCTATGAGGATGTGTGTGGATTGTCGTGCTATTAACAAATAACAGTGAAGTATAGGTATCCAATACCTAGACTTGATGATTTGCTTGATGAATTACATGGTTCCACTATATTTTCGAAGATTGATTTAAGAAGTGGTTATCATCAGATTGATGAATGGAAAACAGCTTTTAAAACTAAGAGTGGTTTGTATGAGTGGCGTGTGATGCCATTTGGTTTGACAAATGCTCCTAGTACTTTCATGAGACTTATGCACGAGGTACTCAGCCCTTCATTGGTATCTTTGTTGTTGTTTATTTTGATGATATTCTTGTGTATAGTCAAAGTGAACAGGAACATCTAATGCATCTCAAGAAGGTTTTCCTTAAACTAAGGGAAAAGAAGCTGTATGCAAAGATGGAGAAGTGTGAGTTCTTTACTTCAAGTGTGACATTTCTTGGATTCATAGTGTCATCTAATGGCATTTCTATGGATGAATCTAAGGTGGAAGCAATCAAGTCATGGCCAGTTCCTAAATCTATCACTGAGGTTCGAAGTTTCCATGGTTTAGCTTCTTTTTACAGGAGATTTATCAAGAACTTTAGCACCATATGGCGCCATTGACTGAGTGTATCAAGAAAGGGTCCTTTATTTGGACTCCTGCAGCACAAGAAGCATTTGATCAATTGAAGAACATGCTTAGTAAGGCTCCTGTTCTAGCCTTACCTGATTTCAAGAAAGTGTTTGAAGTGGAGTGTGATGCAAGTGGCGTGGGCATTGGAGCTATTTCAACAAGGAGGGCGCCCATAGCCTATTTCAGTGAGAAGCTCAATCAATCTAGACTCAATACAGCACTTATGATAAGGAGTTCTATGCTATTGTTCGTGCCTTGACTCATTGGACTCATTATCTCAGACCAGCTCAATTTGTGTTACATTCAGACCATCAAGCTTTGAAGTACATAAATGGACAACATAAGCTCAGTCCAAGACATGCAAAATGGGTGGAATTCCTTCAGTCCTTTGATTTTGTTTCAAAATATAAAACTGGAGTTTCTAACATTGTTGCAGATGCTTTATCAAGGAGGCATTCTATGCTTTCTCTTATGGAGGCTCGTGACTTGGCTTTAGCATCTTAAAGATTGTATTATGATGATCCAGATTTCTCTTTATTGTTAGAAGCATGCAAAGAAGGATCTCATGGAGCTTATTCATTGCAAGATGGCTTTCTTTTTCGAAACAACAAGCTTTGTATCCCTAAATGCTCATTAAGGGATTTGCTAATCAAGGAGGTTCATGGAGGAGGACTAGCAGGACACTTTGGCATTAACAAAACTGTTGATGTATTGCAGGAACACTTCTACTGGCCGAAACTTGCAGGAGATGTTCATGCTATTCTAGCTCGATGTTCTATATGTCAGAAGGCTAAAATTCCTTTCATCAAGGCTTTACACGCCTCTACCTGTTCCAGTTCAACCATGGGAAGATGTGAGCATGGATTTCATTGTTGCTCTACCTAGAACTCAAAGGCAAAAAGATGCAATCATGGTGGTGTAGATAGATTCTCTAAAATGGCTCATTTCATTCCTTGTAATAAAACTGATGATGCTATTCATGTTGCTGATTTGTTCTTTAAAGAAATAATTAGACTTCATGGAGTTCCTAAGTCTATTGTTTCTGATAAAGATGTAAAGTTTCTTAGCTATTTCTGGAAGAACTTGTGGAAGCTTTTAGGTACTAAGTTGCTGTTTAGTACTACTGCTCATCCTCAAACTGATGGCCAGACTGAGGTGACCAACAGGACATTAACTATGCTGCTAAGGACACTTGTGAACAAGTCTCAAAGGGATTGGGATCTAAAGCTAGCTCATGCTGAGTTTGCTTACAATAGATCACCAACTTATGCTACTAAACACTCACCATTTGAGGTAAATTATGGGATTAATCCTTTAAGTCCTATTGATTTACTTCCATTTCCTATTGAAGCACATAGTAGCAAAGAAGCTGAAGTGAAAGCAAAGGAAATGAAGCAACTCATCAGCAAATTCGAACCAGAATAGAGAAGGTGAATGAAGCATACAAGGTTCGAGCAAACAAGCACAGGAAGGAAGTTCTTTACAAGCCAGGTGATCTAGTGTGGTTACATCTAAGGAAGGAAAGATTTCCTACAAGGAGGAAGAACAAGCTAATGCCACGAAGTGATGGTCCTTTCAAAGTGCTGGAAAAGATCAACAACAATGCATACAAGATAGAATTGCCAGATGAAATGGGAAACATCTCAGCTACATTCAATGTTGGTGATTTAGCTCCATATCTTGCAGATGATTCAGAGTTACAAGAAGACCTTTTCGAACCTGAGGAGAATGATGCAGGAGCATCTAGTTAAGCAACCAAGGTCTTCTTCTACATGATCAAAAGGAGAACATGGTAAAGGAGGTTCAATTTCTAAGCCTAACTAGCTCGGTTTATTCTAAAACCTTACTTAAGCACTTGATTGGCTAATCTATGTTAATCTCTACTTAAGCAAGATTATAATACTTAATGACACCTTAATCATCATTATGTATTGTTAATCAAGTTTAGTAAGTGATTAGTAGCCTAATTACATGCTTAAGTTATGATAATCACGCTTTAAGAGCTAAGCTAGTTTAAGCTCCTTTAGTTCGGTTCTCTAGGCCATCTTTAGGAAATGTTTTTGCTGCATTTTGGTGCCACCTCAAGCTGAAATGAAGACTTAGGGAAGAGTAGAAGCCCACATGAAGTTCACATGGCAAGGGAAGCTATATCCAATAAGCAATGAAGACTTCAAGCTAAGGTATGCTGCTGCCAGCTCCCAGCCGTCCAGCCTTCCTTCTTTTTGAAGCTTTTGGGCAGCAATCATTTGAGCTGCAAATGGTTCAAGCTTTTGAGGAGTTATAGTTTAATATGTCTATTTTAATATTCTTGTGGTAGTTTTTCAGTTTATAGCTTTCAATAGGCTAGCTAAGCAAGTTTGTAGGAAGTGTGCTGGATAGTTTGTAATATTTCTTTCTTGTATTTTATTGGCTTAGTTGGCATAGCTCTAGTTGTCGAAATCAGCCGAAATTTGGACACAATGTAAACAAATATGTTAGCTTTGTAATCGTTTTGGAATTAAGTCATTTGAATCAAAATTGAGAGAGTTATACTCAAAACCTTAAGCTGTTTGCTTATTGTTCTTTACGGTCAGTTTAGACCATTCTCAAATCTTTGCTTAATTCTATCACTTAATCGTTGAATTAGTGATTGAAACTCAAAGTGGATGCAAGTTAGAAGCTTATTGTTATAACTTGATCTTAGATTGGTGGTATTTGGTTAGTAAAGTGGTGGTTGTTCAATCTAATTGAACCGGTTTGTAACAAACAACTTATGTTCTCTTTCTTTGTTCTTGTTTAATCCTTTGAATGCTCTTGTTATCTTAATCAATATGTATCACATACCATGAGTAATTTACTGTCTAATTTACTTTTGAACTAGTAGCCTTGATATTGTCAAACATCACGCCGTGAAAAGGAAACTAAAGAGGCAATACTCGAGCTATTACAAATCGTGTGATCAGAATCGAATGTCGAAGACAGGGATTGTCTTCGTAGTTTATATAATTATTATTATTGGGGCCTCGTGAAGAATGTAAGCTGATAATGCATGGTCATATATACTCAAATGGATCTCAGAATGATCATTTGTCGCTAGAATTCAACACAAAAAATCCAAGTAACTCATTTAAATTTGATAAGGATGACTTGGATCTTACCTTAAGTTCAAATAAAGATACAAATGATAAAAGAATAGAAACACACACTTGTCTAAAGGACACGTGGGATATTATTAGAATAGTGACCTTTAACATTGTGTATTTATATATAATAGTTTAAAGGATTAATTATAGGAATAATTAATTCAGTTATATTAACTAATCAAAATATTTAGCTGGAAATCGCTCTTGATCTATTAACTCAATAATAATTTATTTAAGCAAACTTAGTTATAATTGAACCTATAGGGTCACACACCAATATGATACCAACAAAAACTTAATTAAAGATTAAAGCTGGAAGGACAAAAATAACCTTAATAAGGGAGAGAGATGCGAGGCGTGTGATAAGAGATGAAAAGGAAGACTTTTGACTGAGTCAAAAGTGATGGGTGAGAAATAACTGGAATATCTCCTTATAAGCAGGATATCAGTAACTCAACAAATCATCTCAACAATATGTAATATTGTTTCAAAATATTTTCTTTCTCCTCACACACTCTCTCCTCTCCTTTATTACATGTAGTTTCACCTAGTGAGGCAAATGGGTTTTTCTTATTCCCTAGTTTCATCAATTCACTGCTCAAGATCTAAGTTATCTAATAAGTGGGTTTTATTCATAAGGTGTGAATACCGATAATGGGACTACGCGGTGGAGTTATTCAATCTGTGATTGAATCAGCAAAAGGGAAGACATGTTACAAGAGGTATAGTTTAATGTGTTTATATTCATATTAGTTATTTATATGAGATCCCGCTTAAGGATTTTGTTTTAATCCGCTGCATAATTGCTTATAAAACCTAACAAAAATTGCAAATCTAGCTAAGATAAATTGTATGATGATTCATCTTACATTTATTAAAAAAATATTGGTATTCCTTATTTAACATAATTAGATAAGTATTATGTACTTTCTAATTGATTTCAGGTTATTTCATGTATCTCAATTTAAATGGCGAAATTTCGCTAAATCAAACACAGAAGCTCTAAATGTCTTTTCAAATTGACCATTTTCCTCAAAGTGAATTAATAATCTTGAAAGAAATTATTAATCTTCCCTCCAAAATACCTTTTTTAGAAATTATATGATCAATCCAAAAGTCATAGTTTGGGAAGCAAATCTCTTCTTTTAAGACCTTATTCAAAAGTAGAATGAATATATTTAATTGGAGTGATTACCTCAACCTAATCCTAAATTTAATCACTAATAGAGGTGATTATCTCAACCTAATTCCTAATTGGTATCACTAACTAGAGTGATTTCCTTAACCCTATTTGGTATTACTAATTGGAGTGATTACCTCAAACTTATTTGGTATCACTAATTGCAGATGTACCTCCAACCTATTTGGTATCACAAATTGAAGTGGTTACCTCAAACCTAATTTGTGTCACTAATATAGTGATTACCACGAAATCAAATAGATTTGTCTAACTTTATAAGAGAGTTATTTGTAGTCTATTTTCCATTCTTCTCTTTTCATCCCCGGTGGAATTGGCCATTTAGGATGAGCATAGACCGAACTATGCAGGTTAGATTCATGTCCCGCAATGATTAGTACATATTGAACTTTAGTGCTTAAATCTATCATATACAAATTATATATTATGGTCCTCTCAAATAAATGATGATTGAGTGTTTGTCTTTCTTTTGAATAGTCATGATTACTTAAAATAGAAAACAACGCACTAGTAAGAGCCCGTTCTATAGGATGGAAGAGGAGACGAGTTCCAAAACTTTGGCACCTTTTAACCAAACACCGAACTCTATCTTATTTTACGAAAGACCAATTTTTAAAAATGTCTTATATATATATATATGAAGTCATCATTTTTATAAATGATATTTCTTTAAATTGATTTTAAGATGATATACTTAAATAAATGTGTCCATACTCAGATATTATGAGGAAGACGACTTCAACTTTCCAATAAAAATCATAGTTCAAAGAGAGACTTATGTGAGGCTCAAACCGTTAATAATTAAGACATTCAAAATCGGGTACCACAACTTGTGAATGGAGAACCCAAGAGATTTTTTCATCCTAAAGCTGGTCTTAGACAAGCAGACCCCTTCTCATCCTACATACTCATCCTTTGTACGGAACTCCTCTCAAAAAAAATTGGCCAGCATTCAAGTAACTAAGGAGTTTCGAGGACTTCAGATTGCCAGATCTGCCTCTCCTATTTCACATCTTTTCTTTGTTGATGATGCTCTCTTATTTTTCAAAACCCTCCCCTAAAACTTCTGAAACGTCAAAATTTTACTCTCAGAGTTTTGCTTAAAGTCGTGCTAGATGATTAAGTTCAACAAATGCCAAGTCATTTTCAGTCCAAATAGCTGACTAGACTCATCATGTTTATGTGCAAGCCTCTTGGGGTAATGAATATGACCTCCATAGGAACCTATTTAGGTTGTCCAATGTAGGTAGATGACCGATACTTATCTAGATTTAGTCCAATCATCACCAAAACGATCACAGAAATCCTCTCATGGAAATTCGTTAATGTTTCCCAGTCAGGCAAGCTCATCCTCATAAACAGAATTATAACTTCTCTAACCTCACATATCATCTCAATCTACCTCCTCTCATAAAATATCTCAAACAAACTTTCTTCCCTTTTTCTCAAATTTTGATGGTCTTCTTCTATAGATAAAACTCCAATCTATTGGAGGCAAACAGAACTATTGGAATCTCACAAGCTTTAAGAAGGCCTTAGCAAGAGAAATATCTCCATCACAAACAAACCCCTTTTCTTCAATCAAGCTTTGAGAATTTACAAGCCAAACCCCCTCATTCATAAATCTACAAAGCCAAATACAATATGACCCCATTTCTTTAGCCCTAAAGGGTTATAGTCCCCAAGAACTAGCTCCTATGCTTTCAAAATCCTCCTAAAAGCTTTAATCTCTCTTAGTATTGGTATCAAAAAGAAGTTGGGTAATAGAAGAAACATAAATCTCCATCTAGACTGCTGGATAGGATCATAAGATACCTCCCTACAATTCTCTAACCCCGTCTAAACCCTTCTTTTCCTACTCATTTTACTCATGTATCCATTCTCATAAATTAAAATAAACTGGTAGGGGATTAGGTTGAGTGAGATAGAGAGATGAGGGGTCGTTTTCGAGATGGAGGCTAGACGAGGACTGGTGGAAGAGGTGGAGATCATTTTTCCGAGAAGGGGGGGAGTGGAGAGTTGTTCTGACGGGTGGGGTGGTGGAGGAAGAGTTGGGGTAGACTAGTGGAGGGTTAGGTTATTTTTTAAAAATAATAATTGTAGGAAACAATTATCATCAAGTAATTATTTTAACCAGTTAATCAAGTAACTGGTTAAAGTGGTCCATTTTGGCAGACATACCTCAAAGGTGGGATTATTCTCAGATTATTATAAGGTAGGACTATTATGAGAAAAGAAAATCGACCAAAGTTAGGATTATTCCTATCTATTTTTTTTTAACAAATCTTCCTTCTTCCTTTTTTAATAGGTAATGATTCAATTTTAAGACGAGATGGTTGCTTGAGAATTCTAGGTAATTCTCACATATGTTTAAAGGGCACAATAGTCACTTTATTTTAATAGAAGAAATCCATATTTTTATTCAAAACACTAGTAATATGTAAGTACCAAGTCAAAATCAGCTTATACACCCTTACTAACGAAATAAATTTTCAAAGATAATTAAGCTAACAAAATATTATCAACATTTAATAGGAAAAATTGTCAGGAAAGCTAACATCTAGGTCGTCCTCTGATAATAAATTAACCTTAGAATTATCTCAGAATAAGCTAACTTTATTATCATTTAAGCTTTAATTAGGTTGGATTACTATAAACTAGAGAAACCTGGAAGATATCCCCCCCCCCCCTTGATGTTTTCCAAGTTTTATATTTTTATTTTTTCTCCATCTTCCCCACCACTTCCAAGACCATCATTACCACCTTCTACCCACTGCCATCCCCAAACTCCACTGAAAGTTTCAAACTACCAACCTCTTGTCCTCTGCCCCCAAACACCCCTAAAAAAATCAACCCATGTAACAACCGACTCTTCTGAGCTGCTAGCGAAACACACTCGACATCCATAAACTAGAATTAACTATTAATTAAATAAAATCGCAGCGGAAAAATATCCTCAAATACACTGAATTAAGTTCCACACTCTCCGATGTAGTTCGGTGAGTGTGATGGTAATAGTTTGGGTTATCTCGACTAGAGTCTTTTCAATTCAAATTAACTATTACAATAACGCCCTGATTCTCAGACTTTATTCTTATAAATTTCTACAGAAAATCCGGCAGAGTTTTCCTTGAAAATAGGAGAAATCTAAAGCGAGAAATAATATGAACCTATTACAATTCCAATAAATAAAATATTTCCAAATCCCAGAACTCAACAACCTCAATGCTTTCACGGAGCAACAACTAACAGAGAATCAGGAGCACTAATAACTCTTAAATGGGGAAATAGATTATAGAAAATAAAGATTAACTATTACAAAGTTGAGCGTCCTCAATTTGATAACAACTATAATACTTTTTCAAGTAAAAGCCACCAAAGCATGTGTTAAGCTTAATTATGGGTTTAGTACTCAGCTTTGCTGATGTGTGTATGTCGTTTTGTCATTTTTGTGGCCTGTCACTTGGTCGTGGCAGTTTTCCTAAATGTTTCAGGTTGAAGCTGTGAGTTAATCTTTTGCAAGTTGAAGCTAGTACGAGCTGGAGCAGTATTATAGTTGTTATCAAAGTGAGGACGCTCGGCTTTGTAATAGTTAATCATGAAAACTCTATAATCTATTTCCCCATTTAAGAGTTATTAGTGCTCTTGATTCTATGTTGTTATTATTTAGCGAAAGCGTTGAGGTTGTCGAGTTTTTTGCGAAAGCGTTGAGGTTGTCAAGTTTTGGGATTTAGAAATATTTTATTTATTGGAATTCTAACAGATTCATAGTATTTCTCGCTTTAGAGTTGTCCTATATTCAAGGGAAACTCTGACGAATTTTCTATAGAAATTTATAAGAATAAAGTTTGAGAATCAAGGCATTATTGTAATAGTTAATTTGAATTGAAGGGAATTAGGAATTGAGTTCCACACTCTCCGATTTAGTTCGGTGAATGTGATGGTAATAGTCCAGGTTATCTCGACTAGAGTATCTTTCGCTATGCTTAATCTTCTGTAAGCTGGTTGGAAATTTTCGGGCTCTTACAACCCAATTCACCCACCACGCAACCTACAACTCGAAATTCTAGTTCTCACCGCGAAACCCCACGAACCACCAACCCATCATCCATACCACGACCTTAACCGCAAAACCCCACACAAAACCACTCGAAACCTCGGCCATAACCACGAAATCCCATACACCACCCACCCACCCTTAATAGGGGGATCGCAGAGGGGGACTTTGCTGGTTCGTCCCGGTGTGGTGATTGAAGGTTGAATTGATAACTACTATAGCAAGGATTACAATTCTAAAGTCTTCAAAAGCTCTGAAGTATCTAACTTTATATTTTTGAAGTAAAGCTAGTATCTAACTTTTTCTTTTTTCAGTAAAGTTAGTATCTACAAATTCTGACATCACCACAGACCAATTTGTTTTCTCGCTCCTTGCAGGCGGAGCGGCATACCGAAAACAATATCAGAAAGGCTTCGATTAAAACGCCCCATATCTCGTGACATGCGGAGCAAACCGTAGTCCTGGGACATGAGTCGAGAGGTACTCTACCCTAGCCGTATGGTTGGGGGGTGATGGCAGAGAAGAGGTTCTTGAATGAAACTTCTATCACTACCAGGAGTCAAAAATAGAAGAACCAAGTCGAAAATTTTAGAAAACTCAAAGTCTTTTGTGGAGATTTACCAAAAAAATACATTCCTCATTGTACTTCAAAGTGTGGTCTTCTACTATAGCCTAGAAGGAATGTAATTGATCATCATTTTCCCTAAAATGTGTAGGTGACCTTCAACTTTTAATGAAATTTGGAGATAGTATAACACCCCCAAATTTCTCTCTTTTGGAAAACTTATTTTAATATAAAACTCCTTGAGAGTATTACCGCCACGTGATAACGTTAAAGGCTTTAATACTAACTAGTAATTGAACTTGAACTAATGCAGCGGAAAAAACTTAAATAACTTCTCTTTATTAATATAAACTTTATTGTACACTATATAACAATGGAAATAAATAAAGTAAAATAACAACTCCTTGACTAATTATGATTCCTCACTAGCTCCCCCACATGAAGTATGCATCATATCAATCTGTAAAATTTGCTCGCCAAAATAGGGTCATCACAGCGACAAAGCCATAAAACAAAACAAAACAAAAGCGTGTCAGTAAAAATACTGAGTACACGTATATGTGGAATAGTAAACACTTTATTTAATTAATCCTTTGAAATATTTAATTTTGAAAAACCTTTCTGGATACTTGATAATACTTATATAATATAAAGTATGTAACTTTGATAAAAAAAAACCTTGTTCTTGCCTAGATACCTTTCCTAAAGTGTGCACACCCCCAAGTTTAGTATTCCTTACTGAGTCTATTATGAGTGGTTACTACCTTGTCCACATGACATATACAAAAAGTACATGGGTAAACAATATAATGGCTACCGTTCTTGCTAATAAATAACAAGTTGTTGCCTGGGTAAATAATATTAATAGATACCGTTCTTGCTAATAAATAACAAGCCGTTGCCTCTTTATAAATGCGATCATAAAAGATCATATCTAATAAAAATCCTTCTGAAATAATCCTCCTTTAAAAAGAATAGTTTTACTTATAAATTTAGCCCTATAAAGACATAAATGAAATAACTTGCTTAGAAGGTAACTTTTGAAAAATAATAATAATTCAAACACCCCTTTTTAAATATTTAAATATCAAACTCCTTGTAAATTATATGAATATAGATTCAAAGATCAAATTTTATAATAATATTGAACTAAAGGTATAACACCCCTGAATTTCGAGTGATTAATTCAATTAAATAATATTAAAATTCTATAGAAAATTCGACAGAGTTCCGTTTGAAAAATGGACTGCGTAAAATTTAATTTAGGACTGGCGTCCGAATTTTAAACTTGTTTCAACAAATCATCAATCCAAAATCCAAATTCCCAACAACTCCACCCATTTCAAATACCAACGAAATTCCTGTATAACTACTCGAAATCCAAACGTGTTATTCCACGATTATTACCAGAATAATCGCTAAGGACGAACTACCTGCACCAAAACTAAATTAAAGCTTATTTAAAACTATTACAACCCAACCGAATAAAGATTTAGGTGGATTAATATTTACAACCCTAAGTCTCAAAATTTTGATTATATATAAGAAATGCACCAGAACAGAAATATTAAAACTATATTTACGCAAAACTAGTGGACGTTGCTCTCCACCCATACCCCGACTCTAAGCCTTCATGTACCTGCATATATCAAGCATGTAGTATCAGCCAAACAGGCTGAGCAAGATTCAATACTGTAAAGCCAAATATATGTGCATGTAGGATGCATTAATTATATCCTACAAATCATTCACTTTTGCAACCCCAATACTAAATAAAACATTGTAAAACATTTTTCTTCATTTCTTTTCCAAACCAAATACTTTTCTATTTTCTCTGCTAAAACAGTTTCTTTCAGAATCTTAGAATCATAAATCTATGGAATGGAACGAACTTATTTCCCATTGGGCTAGCTAGGCCCTCCGGGTAACTATTGAAAAAGACCCCTAGTGTGCACACCCCACAAACGGTAAACCGTAGCAGAAGATCTAAGTCTGAGGTACTGATCAACGTACCCCCAACTATTCTGTAATGTCGAGACGATCCCGACAAAGTTCCAATTCCTTGAGACACATAAAGGCAATCCCAACTAGTTTAAAAACATAAAACTATCCATAAGTCTTTTCTGTAACTATTCTATAATTCAAGGTTTGAAAATAAATTATCTGTATTAGGAGGAACATCCTCCTATTTAAACCAATCTCAACTCAAGAGAGATACATACCTTTATAATCTTTTCTCGTAAATATGAAAGTTTTAGTTGAAATCTTATCTTTTGTAGACCTTTCTTGTAACTATTAAAGATTTGAATAAGGAATCTTACCTTTTAAACTATATCAAACCAACTAGCATAGTCAATACGGCTCCTCAATGAAACGGAATCTACAATATAAATGTGTGTACTTCGTAAGTAAAAGACTTGGATACAACTAACTCTAGTTCACAAAGCCATCAACCTTTTCTAATTTCACATAAAACATCAAACAAACATATCATGTTCTTTTGCCATATAAATGACTTTCATGTTCTAACGTCTAACTCAAACCGTCTAAGTCAAACCGTCTAACTTAAACCGTCTAACTAAAACCCTTACCAAATTAATCAAAATCATCTTACTTTATATAAAATCAACATTAAAGAATCATATGTTCATATGGTAACTCAAAAGTTCATTATGAAACAATTATATGAAAAGTAGAGTTTTAAATCAACTATATAAAATATGAAATTGAACAGAAACTTAATATGAGCATAACTTTCTCCTACGAAGTCCAAATCAAGCGTTTTTGAGCCTACTTGAGTAAAATTTCAATGGAACAACTTTTGTGAAATAGTATTTTTGCTAAAAATACCCGTAAATTGCCTAAAAACATAAAATACGAACCTGAACTGGTAATTCTATGAATTACAGCACACTATATTCACTTGAACATTAACAAGCTTCCTACTATTCTAAACTAACTATTAAACTCATGAATGAACATTCAACTCAATAAATTCCACACCCAAACTCTAAAATCAAAAACCCCAATTCAATTTCAATCTAAAAACCCTAACTTCATAATTTTAAAAGAAAACTTAAATTAGTTGAGGAATTCATCTTACCCACTAATATAGAAGATTGGGGATGAAAAATAACTTGCAAACGCCCCTAATTTGAGCACTAAATGCTCCAAATTACAACAACGATGACCCCCTTTCTCTCCTTGCGCCGCCTACTTCAATGGTGTCACCTCTAGTGGCGGTTGTGGTTGTGTCGTCGGCAACAGTGGTAGTTGTGTGATGAAGGAAGAATGTTAAAGATTTTGAGAGAAGAACATGGTGAACGGTGGTGAAGCACCGTTATGAATGTCGTTCTTTTTGTTTTGTTATTTTTTTTCTTTCCTTTTTCTTTTCTTGTTTTATTTTTCCCTTTTCCCCCTTCTTACATATATGTGAGTATATCTCCTCTTATTACTATTATTAGTTCAATTACTTACTAAACTTGTCCCACTATAAGCATATAAATTATTTATAAAATAATTCTTAAAGATAAATGAATTTAAATATTAAATAAACTAAAATATATAATATAGTTAATAAAATAAATAATAAATTTTTCAAAAATCGGGGTGTTACAATCTACCCCCTTAAAATAAGTTTCGTCCTCGAAACTTGAAACAATTCTTAAACTCGTAGCGAAAATCCTACCACTTACTTTAGCTCATTAACTTTACATGTTTAGCCAACTATCTATTATTAAAGTACGAAAGATAATAACTATATAGTATCAAACTTGCACATAAACTATCTCACTAGCATATCTCAACATGCCATTAACTTTCAGTAGATCAAACACTTAATCAAGTCAAAATTATCTTTAAATACTAAGAATTGAAATGAAATCATACTAATTCCACCCTCCCTAAAAAAATTAGTTACGTCCTCGTAACTATAAGCTACCTATTGAAATAGGTGGGGATATTGAGCTCGCATCGCATCCTCGGATTCCCAACTAAGTTCATCGTCCTTGTGGTTCGACCACAATACTTTCACCAGTTTAACTTCTCCATTCCGAGTTGCTCGAACTTTACTATCAAGAATTTTCATAGGGACCTCAACATATGAAAGGTTATCTTCTAGTTGCAATTCATCAGGTGTGAGTACATGTGAGGGTCACTAATGTAGCGACGAAGTTGAGAAATATGGAAAACGTTGTGAACTCGAGCTATCTCTGGAGGTAATGCCAATCTATAGGCAACTTCACCTATCCTTTCTAGGATCTCATACGGTCCGATGAATTTAGGGCTTAATCCCTTCATCCCGAATCGCATTACTCCCTTTATAGGAGAAACTTTCAAGAGTACTTTCTCACCGACTTCAAACTCTGCATGTCGTCGTATTTATCAGCATAACTTTTCTGTCTATATTGTGCCGCTTTCATTTTCTGTTGTATCAGTTTTACTTGTTCTACAGTTTCTTGGATCATTTCAGGACCAAGAACATAGCATTCACTAATATCACTCCAACAAAGAGGACTACGACACTTGCGGCCATACAAGGCTTCATATGGGGCCATTCCTATTGAAGAATGATAGCTATTATTATACGAGAATTCTATCAAGTCCAGTCTATCTTCCCACGAGCCTTGAAATTCTAAGGCACATGCCCTCAACATGTCCTCGAGTGTTTGGATTGTGCGCTCTGTCTGACCATCAGTAGCAGGATGAAATGATGTACTCATTTTCAACTGTGTCCCTAAGGCTTCTTGAAGCTTCTGCCAAAAATTAGATAAGAATCTACTATCTCTATCGGACACAATGTCCTTTGGCACACCATGTAAGCGCAAAACATTCTTCCTATATGCATCGGCTAGCTTTTGATGTTTCCATGTATCTTTCATTGGTACGAAATGGGCAGACTTGGTGAGTCGGTCCACAATGACCCAAATCATGTTATTACCATTAGGTGTTCTTGGAAGTCCAGAGATAAAATCCATAGAAATTGAGTCCCACTTCCACATTGGAATCTCCAAAGGTTGAATCTCGCCTTGAGGTCTCTTGTGCTCAAACTTGACTTTTTGGCAAGTCAAGCACTTGGAAACATACTCGGCGACCTGTTGCTTCATGTGAGGCCACCAAAAGGTGATTTTGAGGTCTTTATACAACTTGTCACCTCCTGGATGTACCGAATATGGAGTCAAATGAGCTTCATCTAAGATTTTCTTCTTCAGTCAGGTATGTCAGGAACACACCACCTACTCTTATAGCGAAGACTCCCATCTGCATGGATCTTAAAATAAGCATCTTCAGTATCTTGAACCTCTCCATCTTTTTCTTCAGAAGTGCATAAGCATAGTAGCTTGGTTCTCCTTAATCTCATCGTAAACATCTGGTTGCAATGTAAGCGAGTTAAGCTGTGCCCCAACTCGGACAAGTTTGACACCAAAATTCTGAAATTCATCTCTAAGTAACCTTCTCGAAAGTGTCGTGTGCAATGAGTGAGAAGATTTCCTGCTAAGCGCATCAGCGACAACATTGGCCTTGCCTTCATGGTATTGAATCTCCATATCGTAATCCTTAATCAGCTCTAACCATCTTCTTTGTCTCATATTCAACTCTTTTTGCGTGAAGATATACTTGAGGCTTTTATGATCAGAGTATATTTTGAATGAAGTACCAAGCAAATAGTGACGCCAAATTTTAAGAGCAAAGACTACAGCAGCTAATTCAAGATCATGTGTGGGGTAGTTCGCCTCATGAACTTTTAATTGTCTAGACGCATAAGCTACAACTTTCCGTTTCTGCATAAGCAACATCCAAGGCCATTTCTCGAAGCATCTGTATACACCTCGTAGTCTTGATCCCCATTAGGTAAAGTTAAGACTGGAGCTGTAGTAAGACGTCCTTCAACGTCTGAAAAGCCTTCTCACAATCATCATTCCATTCATACTTGGTGCACTTCTTCATCAAACTTGTCAATGGGCGAGCTATTTTGGAAAAATCTTTCACGAATCTCCTATAGTAGCCGGCTAGACCAAGGAAGCTGCGAATTTCAGTCACATTCTTCGGACTAGACCATTCAGAAACCGCTTGAATTTTAGATGGATCAACTGAAACACCCTCCTTAGAAATGATATGACCCAGAAAAGCCACTTTCTCGAGCCAGAATTCACATTTGGAGAACTTTGCATACAAGTGATTTTCTCTCAGTATTTGCAAAACAGCACGGAGGTGCTCTTCATGTTCACTCGCATTCTTTGAATAAATCAATATATCATCAATAAACACAACAACGAATTTATCCAAATAAGCTCTGAATACCCTGTTCATTAAATCCATGAACACCGCTGGAGCATTAGTCAAGCCAAAGGGCATAACTGTAAACTCATAGTGTCCATAACGGGTACGAAAGCTGTCTTTGGGATATCTTTATCTGCAACACGAAGCTGATGGTAACCTGATCTCAAGTCGATCTTAGAGAATACTCCTGCACCGGCCAACTGATCAAACAAGTCATCTATCCTTGGCAATGGATACTTGTTTTTCACAGTGACGTTATTGAGTTCTCTGTAGTCAATACATAATCGTAGGGTACCATCCTTCTTCTTCACGAAAAGAACTGGTGCACCCCAAGGTGATACACTAGGTCGAATGTAGCCTTTATCTAGCAACTCTTCTAATTGAGTTTTCAGTTCTCTCATCTCAGCAGGCGCCATTCGATAAGGTGGCTTAGATATAGGTCCCATTCCAGGTACCAAATCGATGTTAAATTCCAAATCACGCTTTGGAGGCATATTAAGAATTCATCTGGAAACACATCTTGATACTCATTCACAACTGGGACATCTCCGAGCTGTGGCTTTCCTTACTAGTATCATGAATATGGCAAAGGTACATAGGGCATCCCTTCCTTAAATAAGACTTCAATGTAAGAGCAGAAATAATCTTCACTGGACGGCGACTATAAAGCACATGAACACCCTTATGACTCTCTATTGTTACCTTTTGTTTCGGACAGTCTATCTTGGCTTTATACTTTTCTAGCCAGTCCATCCCTAGTATTATATCAAAATCTTTCAAAGGAAAAACTATTAGGTCAGCGAATAAGGTAGTTTCACCATAAGCTATAGGGACATCTAAATACATCCTATTACACGTGACACTTAGACCAGAAGGAATGAAATATCGGCCTCACAAGGTGTGACACTTTCTAAGTTTAACCTTTTTGCAAAAGTTTCAGATATAAATGAATGTGATGCACCTGAATCAAATAGTACGTAGGCAGGTGTAAAATAGATAGAGAAAGTACCGGTCACTGCATTCCCTGGTTATCTGCATCTGCTTGCTTAAGATGATTAAGGTTGCCCTGTTCTTTTTCTCAAACTTCTCTTAGCCTGAGCAGCATTAGCCGTTCCTGCGCTACGATTTGTAGCTGCAGAAGTAGTTGGGCGATTACTAGCTGTACTAGCAGTGGGTGTCCTCAACACCTCATAATTGCGGCCAATCTTAGCATCAGGGTTAGTGAAACACTCATAAGCTCTATGCCCCTCCTTCTTGCAATAATTACACGTCACCTTATTGCCTTCACAATCCCTCCTGGATGATTGTTTTCACATCTTTTGCAGAAATAACGACGAACAGGTCCTGGGTTGTTTTGGATTGAGATTGGCTCTGGGCTTGGCTACGGGGCTGAAACGAACTCTGAGCACTCCTTGAGGCTTGTTGACTCTGACCTCCTCTATTGAAGTTACCCCTAGGACCCCGATTATCAAAGTTTCTGCTCTTGTTTTGACTAAAGTTATTACCCTTATCCCATTGTTGGGTACTTTCTTTTGTAGGAGCTTTCATCTTTTCTGCGGCTTTCCTTCTCTCCTTGATTCTCTCGGCATTGCTAGCACGAGTATAAACTTCGTTCAAGGTCGTGAAGTCGGCCGCTCCCATATTGCTAAGAAGTTCAAGATCAAGTTTTTCCTCGAACCTCTGAGCTCTTTCTTGTTCATTTGGGACCAATTCAGGCACGAAACGAGACAACTCAAGGTATTTAGTATAAAAGTCTTGGACAGACATATCTCCTTGCTCCAGCTGTTCAAACTCAGATCTCTTCCTTTTCCTCATATGAGGTGGGAAGAACTCAGCGCGTAGCGCCTTCTTGAACTCTTTCCAACCAAATTCCTTTGTCTCCACCTCCTCAAAACCATCCTCATCGTATGTGACTTTGGTGGTAAAATTATCTTTGTTGTTGGTCCACCAGATATCAGCATCTTCAGTGAGATGGTAGGCTGCGGAGTCTACTCTCATCTCTTCAGGGACCTGGAGAGTGACGAAGATCTTGTCAAACTCTCTAATCCAATTCTCCATCTTCACGGGCGCCTTTTCCATCATACTTAGGCGGCTTCTTCCCGTCAATTGCTTTATGCACAGCAGCAACTTCAGTGATAGCTACTTTGCTAGTGCTAGTAGTAGCAGCTCGTGCTTCCGCTAGCAATTGCACAGCCTCAGTCATGGCCTTATTAGACTCGGCATCTGCGCATCAAAGCGCGCATCTCTGATGATTTACTTCTTTTGCGCTTGTGCATCTTGTAAGCACTACATAAGGTAAAAGAACTTGAATCTCGATAAAACACGAGTATAACACATTGATTGTCATAAAAGAATATTAACTCTCAAATCACGATATACAAAAACAATCACATAATTAATATAAGCATATAAACAACACAGAATATACACTTCCCGTGTATAACCCATCTCACTTTCTCACCTCGGCTTGTCAAAATTTTAGTTTCCTATCATCTTTAACTTAACCCAGTCCTTTATTAACCTAGGCTCTGATACCAACTATAACACCCCTGAATTTCGAGTGATTAATTCAATTAAATAATATTAAAATTCTATAGAAAATTCGGCAGAGTTCCGTTTGAAAAATGGACTGCCTAAAATTTAATTTAGGACTGGCGTCCGAATTTTAAACCTGTTTCAACAAATCAGCAATCCAAAATCCAAATTCCCAACAACTCCACCCATTTCAAATACCAACGAAATTCCTATATAATTACTCGAAATCCAAACGTGTTATTCCACGATTATTACGAAAATAATCGCTAAGGAAGAACTACCTGCACCAAAACTAAATTAAAACTTATTCTAAACTATTACAACCCAACCGAATAAAGATTTAGGTGGATTAATATTTACAACCCTAAGTCTCAAAATATTGATTATATATAAGAAATGCACCAGAACAGAACTATTATAATATATTTACGCAAAACTAGTGGACGTTGCTCTCCGCCCATACCCCGACTCTAAGCCTTCATGTACCTGCATATATCAAGCATGTAGTATCAGCCAAACAGGCTGAGCAAGATTCAATACTGTAAAGCCAAATACTATGCAGGTAGGATGCATTAATTATATCCTACAAATCATTCACTTTTGCAACCCAATACTAAATAAAACATTGTAAAACATTTTTCTTCATTCTTTTCCAAACCAAATACTTTTCTATTTTCTTGCTAAAACAGTTTCTTTCAGAATCTTAGAATCATAAATCTATGGAATGGAACGAACTTTATTTCCCATTGGGCTAGCTAGGCCCTCCGGGTAACTATTAGACAAAGACCCCTAGTGTGCACACCCCACAAACGGTCAAACCGTAGCAGAAGATCTAAGTCTGAGGTACTGATCAACGTACCCCCAACTATTCTGTAATGTCGAGACGATCCCGACAAAGTTCCAATTCCTTGAGACACCATAAAGGCAATCCCAACCAGTTTAAAAACATAAAACTATCCATAAATCTTTTCTGTAACTATTCTATAATTCAAGGTTTGAAAATGAACTATCCGTATTAGGAGGAACATCCTCCTATTCAAACCAATCTCAACTCAAGAGAGATACATACCTTTATAATCTTTTCTCGTAAATATGAAAGTTTTAGTTGAAATCTTATCTTTTGTAGACCTTTCTTGTAACTATTAAAGATTTGAATAAGGAATCTTACCTTTTAAACTATATCAAACCAACTAGCTTAGTCAATACGGCTCCTCAATGAAACCGGAATCTACAATATAAATGTGTGTACTTCGTAAGTAAAAGACTTGGATACAACTAACTCTAGTTCACAAAGCCATCAACCTTTTCTAATTTCACATAAAACATCAAACAAACATATCATGTTCTTTAACATATAAATGACTTTCATGTTCTAACGTCTAACTCAAACGTCTAAGTCAAACCGTCTAACTTAAACCGTCTAACTAAAACCTTACCAAATTAATCAAAATCATCTTACTTTATATAAAATCAACATTAAAGAATCATATGTTCATATGGTAACTCAAAAGTTCATTATGAACAATTATATGAAAAGTAGAGTTTTAAATCAACTATATAAAATATGAAATTTGAACAGAAACTTAATATGAGCATAACTTTCTCCTACGAAGTCCAAATCAAGCGTTTCTTGAGCCTATCTTGAGTAAAATTTCAATACGAACAACTTTTGTGAAATAGTATTTTTGCTAAAAATGCCCGTAAATTCCTAAAAAGCAAAATACGAACCTGAACTGGTAATTCTACGAATTACAGCACACTATATTCAACTTGAACATTAACAAGCTTCCTACTATTCTAAACTAACTATTAAACTCATGAATGAACATTCAACTCAATAAATTCCACACCCAAACTCTAAAATCAAAAACCCCAATTCAATTTCAATCTAAAAACCCTAACTTCATAATTTTAAAAGAAAACTTAAATTAGTTGAGGAATTCATCTTACCCACTAATATAGAAGATTGGGGATGAAAATAATTGCAAACGCCCCTAATTCGAGCACCAAATGCTCCAAATTACAGCAACGACGACCCCCTTTTCTTCCTTGCGCCGCCTACTTCTATGGTATCACCTCTAGTGGCGGTTATGGTTGTGTCGTCGGCAAAGGTGGTGGTTGTGTGATGAAGGAAGAATGTTAAAGATTTTGAGAGAAGAAGA
The DNA here is from genome assembly GCF_026745355.1 of Beta vulgaris subsp. vulgaris. NCBI lineage: Eukaryota > Viridiplantae > Streptophyta > Magnoliopsida > Caryophyllales > Amaranthaceae > Beta > Beta vulgaris. Next base: position 23,013,930 of record NC_079203.1, read on the forward strand.
TGGTGAAGATGGTGAACGGTGGTGAATGGTGGTGAAGCACCATTATGAATGTCGTTCTTTTTGTTTTTTTTTTCTTTCCTTTTTGTTTTCTTGTTTTATTTTTCCCTTTTCCCCTTCTTACATATATGTGAGTATATTTCCTCTTATTATTATTATTAGTTAAATTACTTACTAAACTTGTCCCACTATAAGCATATAAATTATTTACAAAATAAAGATAAATGAATTTAATTATTAAATAAACTAAAATATATAATATAACTAATAAAATAAATAATAAATTGTTTCAAAAATCAGGGTGTTACAAAAGGCATGATTCAAGTGCATAATAAATTAATAAACATTCAAACATGTTCATACAAATACATTTAGTTCATAATAAAACTTATAAAAACATGGACCTCAATCCAAAATATTTTCCTGAAAACATGATACTAAGGTTGCAAAAATAATTATTAAATGCACCCTGAAAATTAATAATTAATAGGGAAAAGGATAAAGGTAGGCTAAAAGAGAGAGAATTTAAACTTCATATGAGAGATTTATTTCTCAAATTTGGTGTGAAAAATATGATGGGTGGAGATCCCTTTTTATACTAGTTGGATAGGTAGAATCGAAATAGGACTAGGAAACTAAAAGATGAATTTAGGAAAAAAAAGATAAACTAATCTAGCTAAGATATAGTTAATATTTATGATTATCCAACTAAGTAGGAAAAGGTATAAATTATCCCATAATACATAATTATAAAATAACTAAAAGATAAACAAAAAGGAAGAAAGTAACCAAACTTTATCACTTCACACACTTAACTTAGCCACTTGAGATCTTTGTGCTAAATATTTTTCTTTTTCTTTTTATAAATCTTTTTTTCTTTTCTTTTTTTTGTAATTTTTTTAGATTTTATTTTTAGAAATACCTTCAACTACTAAACTAACTACATGGATTATAATTTGTAAAACTAGGCTCATTTTATAGTTTGGGATAAAATTTATTTGAAAGCCCTATAATATATCATAAAAGCTATTTAAAACCTTTATAATTAACCATAAACCTCTTTAATAATTAAAATCCTTTAAAAATTATAATTAATAACTTAGGAAAAATACAGAGTATTACAGATAGCTTCGAATGATGAGAAAGTGCGATACCTACTTTTCATGGTAAATGCTGTAAGCTCCGGCTTTGCGATATGACCCACGTTGCAATGTTCTAAGATGATGCTTCTCGAAACCGGACTCCCTTTTCCAAGAGTCTTAAGGTCTTGGAGGACAATCTCCAGTCCTCTTTTTGTTGAGAAGTCCTTGCCCTTTTAAGTTCTATCTTGCTTATCGGCATCTCTCTTTTGACCTTCAGGGTAAACGTAAAAAAGACCTGACTCGCCAAAAGTTCAGTTCCTTTGCGAGCCGAGAGACCTCGAAAGGCTCCCAAACGTTTATAAGTAAGCTAGTTAACAAATAAACTTCTTTATAGAAATAAAAGCTAGTAGGTCGTAATCGAACTGGAGGAACTTGTCGGGATGGCTTGGTAGGCAAGCAACCAGGTGCCAACTCCTAGTTCTTTCTCTTCTTTCTTTTTTAATTTAATGAAAGTTCATCAAAACAATTGTACAAAAATGCTAGATTGAGGGGGAAGAACCTGCATCTAGCTAACAGTGAAGCGAAGCCTCAAGCACCAAATTCTTGCAAAGAGAAGAGCCTGTTCAGCTGGCTGCACGAATCCAGCTAGGGCTAAGTAAGGCAAATCTAAATTAGTATTTCTTTTTTAAAAATTTTGATTAGGGCACATACATTGATAATCCAATGTGCAAATCCTTTTTATGTTAGTCATATAGGTTATAGAGAGTCGAAGCTAGAAGAAAAGGTAGGTTTAATTTGTGAATTCGAGAAAGAAAAAAGGGACACTTATTCAAATAAGCTCGATATAAAGGCCTTTACTCAAAACAAAAGAAGTGACTTCTTTATAGAAAGGAAAAGTTGGATATTGACTTTACTTGATAAAGTTAGATACTAACTTTACTGAAAAAGCACAAGGGGGAAGCAGAGGGGGGTCACAGGGGGGATCTTATCCCCGCCTCTGTGGCCCCCCTTACTACCCCCTAACCCCAAAGGGGGGAAGGAAGGAAAACGCTAAAGTCCTTCATTGCTAGGGAAGGAAGTGTTCTTGAAGAGGTCTGAACCCGAAAAAAGACGACAGAGGCATAAAGTAAGGTTGATGCAGAATAAGCGATGTTCTTGCTCTTCTTTCTCTTGGAAGAAGAAAGAATTTGGGTACTCAACAATGGGTTAAGCCTTTAGCTACAATTGTTGGGGGCAAGTAAGTCTGACGCATCCTAAACTAAAACTAAACAAACCTTACTGCCTTCAGGAAGGAGTCTTCCCCATCGAAATAGTTATTATCGGAAGGAGGGGACTGATTATGGAATCCTCACCGAAATGAAAGAATCAATAGGCCCAGATCACGGATTAGTTCAGTTTGTTATAGAGAAAATTTGAAAATAACGGAGGAAGGAGGACGGGCCGCCCGCCCTGAACAAATAGGAGGCGTGGGCCACAGGTCGCACATAAGCCGCCGGGTCTTTCCCTCTTTCTACTTTTCTTCTCTCCTTTTGTTTTTGCTTTCACCTGTCATGTACATGTATTCGGTCTGAAATTGGAATGTTCCTGCTCGTTGCCCGGAGAGAGAATGGGCACGACTCCCCTCTCCCCGTTCTACCGTCCAAAGCGGTCGGCCGGGCTATTATTCATTATCTTTTCTAGAGACTTGGTTATTCGATTTTTTTGGCCATAACAAAGTAACTCCTTGATCAGTAATGTGGTAAAATCATAAGCATTTAGAACAGAGACTAAAATTTACGCTCCAAAAGGGAATTGAATGATGCTTTAGGTAAAAAAGGCTATTGGCTCCAACTGCATAAAAATTCCACCAGGAATAGAAAAACAAGCTGTAGTTTTTGGGAGTCGATCTAGATTTGAAAAACCGAACCCACCCTCCCGAAATCTCCATCCTTTAAAACACAACCATTTGTTTCTTATCCACCCACAAGAATTAACAACAAATTCTCACCCTGCTCAAAAACACCAACACCATCTCAACCACCAACCACTATTCCGTCTACATTGTCGCCGCTATCATAAAGAAGGGTATGGTCAGGATAAAGAAAAATTGTGACATTAATGTTATCTTAAAGGTCGTTGAAGCTAAAACCACGAGATAAAATTTTGAGAGTTCTTTGTTTTGAACCGCTAAACCAGGCAAATTTAATGGAGGTCAGACCACAGTTAGCAGTAGTGCTAGAGTTCTTAAAGGCTAAAGCCTTGGGGTGGAATTGGAATGTTTAAAAACGAGCTTGAACTTAAAAATCAGGTAACCAAATGAGATAACTTTGGTATCGTCTCTCATGTAGAGAGGAATCTCTGGCGAACTACCTTATGAGTTCTCTCTTGTTCAGAGAGTTCAGCTGCAAGTTACAACCATGACAGCTAAGGGAGGAAGAATAAATAAACAAAGAAGGTGAAATGTTGACCAAATGGGAAAGTTGGGCTTAAATATGAAAAAGGAAAAATTGACAATAAAGGTCTGAACTTTATACCATAATTTTTAAAAGGTCTAAACTATTGATTAACCTCTATAGGTCCTTACTTTAGGGAGTCTTAACTTTTAGTAGGTCACAATGAGTTGAAACTCACGATTTTCAAAAAAAAATCTCATTTACTTCCTATTTCGCTCCCTCAATTCACTCTTCTGGTGTGACCCGCTTTTACAAGTTATGACCTATCAACTCAGTTTAAAGTCACTCAACCCCGCTAAAATTTAAGACCCTCTAAAGTTGCGACCTACACAGGTTAATCAATAGGTCAGACCATTAAAAATTATCACCCAAAGTCCAGACCCTTAATGTCATTTTTTCCTATAAAAAAAGAAGAACAATAAGCAATGGTTAAACATTGACCTGTTATAACCTATTATTGCAGGTCACTTTTCACTCCAACCTAATTAAAATTTTAAATAATAACAAAATTTAGTTTATTCTAGGATAATACAGAGTTAACTTATTACCAGCGGACGAGCCAAATGTTAGCTTATTCCTAAGAATTTTTCCTATTTAATAACGGATACTTAAAATACTACTCGAATTCGAATTTGTCAGCAGGAGGAGGTGCAAGTGGTGGTGCAGCAACATCAGGTGAGAGAGAAGATTTCTTTTTTTTTTTCAAAATTCAAATTCGACGAATTCGAATCAAATCAATTTACTTCCTAGATTCTGAGGAGTTCAAATTCGAATTTGGTGCTTTAGAGGAAGGTCATGACCTAAGAAGTAGGAGGAAACAGATTCCAACGAGTGGTTGTGTTGGCGACGGTTGTGGAGGGGAGAGAGAAATTAGAGGGGGTAGAGGGTGAAACTCGAGAGAAAAACTGGGGGTGAAGAGGTAAAAACGAAAATGATGTTATTAGTTTGTGTAAGTGATAAAAAAGTGAATAAGAATGATATTATTTAGGATTCTTTGCTCACCATAATGCAACCTTTTGGCGATTCGCAGATAATAGAGCAATCTTTTGATTATTTCAGAATAAAGCAACCTTTATACCCCCATTAATTTTGAGTAAGCCAAAATTGGTTATAACTTAAAGAATATGTAAAATAGGACACGTGTCATCTAATAATTGGTTCCATAAACAAATTTCATAAAAAAATATAAAAACAAAAAAACAGATAACCCCCCACCCCCTCACCCCCATTGTCACACCTCTCTCTCTCCTCCCCCCCACCCATTACCACACCTCTCTCTCCTCCCCCCACCCCAGCCACCCTCCGCGCAACTTTCGCACCTTCTTGTCCTCCTCTCTCCCATCGTAATGTCAGTTTTGCTTTCAATCTCGCGCTTCTCTCTCTAATTTCTTTCGTGATTTTCTCAAATTTTTCATAGAAAATCTGCAATTCAAGATTACGTAAGTGAAACTCGAGAGAAACAACAATAGGGGATCTGAGGATGAGAGAAAATTGGGAGGAAGAAGGGAGAGGAAAGTATAGGATTGAAGGTGGGAGCTCAAGTTTCTCCACTTTTGTTAAGATGAAGGAGTAGAGAGAGGGAGGGGGGAGAAGATGGATTGATGTTCCTCTAAGTTCTATTTCAAACGTGTCATTACTTGTTACACCATAAGTTATGGTGTCCTAGTTACACCTAAGACTTTTGCTTACACTTTGCTTAGAAAAATACAACCCCACATAATCATTCAGGTTGTGAACGACCAAAAAAAAAAAAATTTAAAACACTTTTTAAAATAAGCAACCCAAGTCATCATCTGAGTCCTATTGTCACTCAACCTAGGAAAAAAGGTCCAAGCCCAAGCTAGAGTAGAAAAATAAGAAATTCTTCAACATCAAGAATGATCTAAGTAGGAACGTGGAAAAAAAAATCAGGAACTTGGAAAGCAACAATTGCATGGAGGAAAAATCGCACTTCAAGGAATAACGGGGGGACAAAATTTTCGCTATCTCACCCCTACAAACATGGGCTTATGTTGTTCTCAAAGGAATTGAATACTTCAAAGATAGATGCCCATCTCTCACTAGGAAGACAGATGTAACACCCCGATAATTCTCTCTTTCTAGAAATAATTTTATTATATAAACCTTAGAGAATTACCCAGGCATTATCGCCCGTGTGATAACGTATCGGCTTACTTAGAATTTTGCAGCGAAAAACAATTTACTAAAAACCAACTTTATTAAAACTTATTAAATAAATGACAAGTGTTTGAAACTAAAACACACCAACTTAAATAAACCACAAACTGAAATAAAGATGTTCCTACGAAAACAGAACTTAAACTAAGCTAGGTATATAAATAGTCTCTCCATTCCAGATTCCCAATGAGATGCATCTGCGAACCTGTAATGTCAATGCAATATCGACTCTGCTCACCAGAACTGAAAGAGGGATGGTGATCAATCCATTCCTAGAAGAGCTCATGGCACGCTCACCATGTACTCCAACCCTTAGTGTCCAACTCTAGACGTGCACCAGTCTAAAGTCTATAACTTATTCTCGTTGCACTTTACATTAATTACATCTTATTACTTGTGTTGACACAAACATGTAAGTAATACATAATTAATAACCAAACAGTCATAACAGAATTTCTTTTATCTTCGGATTAACAAGTGATCACAACTTATCAACCAAGACTCCTTTAAATTCCTTTTTATACTTTACTAACTTACTTGTTGAACCTAGCCAACAATAAACTTTACCTTTATATAGGTATAACTTGTAACTTACCAAATAAGGTCAATGGTCCTTATAAGATAATAAATAATACAAAGAATACATGTAATACATGATTCACTTTGACTTATATTAATTCGTTCAAGAATTAATAAATAAACTAACTTAGCATGCTTGCATCAAACATTCCATACAAACATTTATAATCTGATAACATAATTACTTCTAGATCACATGTTGCACATAGGCACATAACATGTAAAATAAATTCCAGCATTCACATATATGAACAAGTAAGTTCCTATACATGATACTAATATTAAAATACTCTTAGAACATGATTCTAAATCACATAGCACGTAGATAATGTACGTACCTTGTATATACTAGCATGTAGGCCACTTTTAAGTCGTTAAAAGTCTCCTACAGCGTAATCTCCGCCTAGAAAATAAAGTAACGAAAATTAATAACTTGAACCAAAAATTACAGCAGCTTTAAAACGATCAAAACCCCCTTAAAACACGTTTTAAAATCGTTTTTAAGTACCAAACTTACGTTATTTTTAATTCCTAGTATAGTACTACTATTCTAGCAATTAAAAATCCTTAAAAACTCCATAAATCATTCTTTTATGAAATTACAGCACCTATAAAATTTAATAACCATCCTCAAAACATATATAACGTATTTAAAATTACGTACTAAATAAATGTCATACTTTATAATATATAACTTTAGTTTTTAGAAATTAAAAACCCTAAAAACTCTTATTTCCATGATTAAAACTAAAAATAAACTCAACATAATAAATCTGAAATTTATTTAATAATATCATAATGACAAAATATATGTGTATATAAAACAGTAATTTAATTAGCAAACATGATAAATAATAATAAAATAACATAAAAACTAGTCTTTTAATGAAATCTTAGGAAGGAAGAAAGAAAACAACCGACGACAATGGAGGGAAAGTGGCGCCGGCAGCAACAGCAGCAACAAGGGACCGGCAGCAGCAGTGTTTCGGTTCTAGAGAGGGATTTGTGACGTTTCTTGTTGAACAAGAAACGTTACTTGAAGAAGAAGAAACGAATTTTGAGAGAGGATTCAAGAATCACGCACGAACAAAGAGGAGAGAGAAAGGTCGAAGGAGTGAGGAGAGAGAAAGTGACATGAGAATTGGAGAAAAATAATGTGTAGGGTGAAATAATTTGGGTTTTTAGGATATTTATATAAAGGCTTCCCTTTATGGGCTTAGGAAAAGAGATTATAATTAATGAAACTTGATGACTAATAAGATGGACTATTTAAGACTTTAGTCATCAAATGACTCTTTCCCTTTTTATCCCTTTTTGGACTTTCGATTCCATTAAACTTCCTTTTTGACATACTTTTAATATTTAAAACTTTTATTAAAACATGCTTAATTAAAATATTACTAATTTTATTAAGCTATGAAAAATAATTTCATTTGACTTTTAAAATAGTCAACCCTCTTTAAAAGTCAAATCATTTTCCCAAACTCATTTGGATTCAAATACAACTATATAAACACTTAAATATATTTATAAAATTTCTATAAAATTGTGGGGGATTACAACCGATAACCAACAACTAATTCAAGCATTAATCAACCTAGAAAATCACAATAAGGAAATTCTTCCATTATTAAGGGTATCAAGACTTTAGCAGCCAGCTTTTCTCGAGGAGGTGAAATTTGCTCATGCAATAGCTGCAAGAAGAGCCTAGCCTTTCTCTTTTATTTTCTCATTTGCTAAATGCCGCCCTGGAATTTCCTACTAACGCCTTGTATAAATACATATATATGTATTTATACTTTAACACTCACTATCCCACTCTCTTTCACTCTCTCACTACATCTCTTTAATCAACAAGGATCTCCCATCAAGAACTCCAACAATTTTTCCGGCGACAATAACTCCGACAACTTTTCCGGCTAATTTTCCGATCACATTATTGCATTCTTAATATTAATGAAATTTTATAATTCTTTTAATACACAAAATTGGACTATATTGACTTTAAAAAAAAGTGCCCATGCACCTAAATTAGGTGTCCGAACCACAGGTACAGGCGCCTATATTAGGCGCCCAACCACAGGTACATGCGTCTAAATTAGGTGCATCAACCTGTGGTCAGGCGCCTAATTTTAGGTGCCGGGCCACAGGTACAGGCACCTAATTTAGGCGCTTGTACCTCTGGTTGGGCGCCTAATTTAGGCGCCTGACCACAAGTTTGGGCACCTAATTTAGGTGCCTGTACCTGTGGTTGGGCGCCTAATTTAGGCGCCTAATTTAGGCGCCTGACCACAGGTTCGGGCACCTAATTTAGGTGCCTGGACACTTTTTTTTAAGTCAATATAGTCCAATTTTGTGTATTAAAAGAATTATAAAATTTCATTAATATTAATAGTGCAATAATGTGGCCGGAAAAGTTGCCGGAGTTATTGTCGCAGGAGTTATTATCGTCGGAAAGTTAGCCGGAAAAATTGTCGGAGTTCTTGATAGGAAAGTTAGCCGGAATAATTGGCGGAGTTGTTGTGGATGAAAGAGATGTAGGGAGGGAAATACAACCCATGTATACCTCCAATAAGTCTATTGGAATTGGCTCTGTATAAATGGAATCTCATCATCCATATATAAGGAATTGGTGTGGTATATTCATATCATAACATATGAACAGTAAGAACTAGCATTCTTATTGAAACTCGAACTCATAGGGAAGAAAATCGATTTATGGATGGAATCAAATATGCAGTATTTACAGACAAAAGTATTCGGTTATTGGAAAAAAATCAATATACTTCTAATGTCGAACCAATTATGCGCTTCAATACAAAAATACAGGGTGTTAACGGGAAATTTTAATACGACATTTAGCTAGACCCATTTCTTACTTGTCACAAGAAAATGCACCACCACCACCTCCTGGGCTCCTACGTTGAGAATTTGAGATTGAGACTAGTGGCTAAAAATAAAAACAAACAAAAGCATATCATCTTGAGCCTCTCCTCAACGATAAGAAAAACATCCTCACCCACATTATATCAATCCTCAGTTACACTTGTTCCCACTCTCTTTTTTTCTTGTGAATTCCAACACTTTCACTAACTATTCTTTTTGTGTGTATCCTACAATGGCTTCAACATCAGCACCACCCACTTCTTTCTCTGTCCTACAATCTTCTACCTCCTCTACTCGGTCCCCTTCTCTCCTGCGCCTCGCCTCTACGCTCCGCCCGCCTCTCCGTCGCCTGGGATTCGCCGGAGTTGTCGCAGATTCCGCTTTATCGCAACATGTTAACTACAAGATCCACTCTTCCTTCAAATCTCTTTCCTCTTCTAAGCCCATTAGAGGGGTTGCTACTATGGTTAAGAAAAGTGTTGGCGACCTCACCTCTGCTGAATTGAAGGGTAAAAGAGTCTTTGTTAGAGCTGACCTTAATGTCCCTCTTGATGATAGCCAGAACATCACTGATGATACTCGAATTCGTGCTGCTATTCCTACAATCAAGCATTTGATGAATAATGGCGCTAAAGTTATTCTTTCCAGTCATTTGGTAATTGGTTTTTCTTTATTTTGTGTTTTCTTATCTGGGATTTCCTTCTTTTTTAACCAATTTATTGTTACTCATTTGGTTTTTGTAGATGATAGTTTTTGGGTTTTGCTTAATGAATTGATTAATTAGCCATAGTTTGAGTTGTGTCCTTGCTTTGTGTGTTTATAACAGCAAAAAAGACCAAAGTTTTAGTTCCGAAATTATTTGGGGTCGGCTAACATGAATTGTCGTAAGGATTTTGGCCTTGAAAAGTGAAAAACAAGAAAAGTCTAAGGATTAGTTAAAGAGAGTAAACAAAGAAAAGTACTAAGAGCTGATCAGTGATCAGTAATACTGTTCTTACATTAGCTGATCCCAAATGTGCTGTTTTTTTTTTTTTTTAGTTTCTGCTGTTACTGATTGTACTATGGGTTGTTATTGGGTTGACCTTTTTATTGCTGATTTCTGATATGCACTAAGGATTTTTAAGTCAGAATTCAAGTTAAGAGCTTATCCTTGGCTTTATAATTTCGAATGAAAATGTGCATGATGATCATTGTTTTTTAGAAGATGGAAGTACATTGCGTAATACTTGTGGATTTTTGGATTTTCCGGGCATATAAGTGTGCTTTGATTTCTATTAATTGTTCCTTGCCTTTTGATGTTTTTGTTTTCTCAAGCACTTTGAGGAAATTTGTCTCTGAAACACTCAAGTCCAACAATATGAATATTGAAGAACTTCGATATGTTGAGCTTAAAACTTTGTTCATGAGTCAAAATTTTAGCAAACTTTGTGAAGTTCAACCTACATATCGGGATGCAGGCTTTTAAAGTGGAATTTTCGATTTATTTTTTACATCACTTAGAAATGCCCTTCTGCTGTTGTCTGCCTCTTCGATCATTTTTTTTTAACTGGCAAACAGATTGATTTTCCGTTAACTACATGGTGCTCTTAGTGAACTGCATTGACCGAAGATTTCTTTATTTGCCATGTAGGGGAGACCTAAAGGTGTTACTCCAAAATACAGCTTGGCACCACTTGTACCTAGACTCTCCGAACTCCTAGGTATTCAGGTACACTTTCTGTGCTCCATGCTCCACATTCATAGTTGTTACAATTCTTCAAATGGTTGCTGATCTTATATAAACTTCTGCTTCAGAGATCCATCAATATTACTCAATCTTTCACGCCATTAATTCGCTGTGAATAGTAGCTAATTACAGTTCAAAATGAACAGGTTGTGAAGGCTGATGATTGCATTGGTCCAGATGTTGAAAAGTTGGTTGGTGGACTTCCAGAAGGTGGTGTTCTGCTCCTTGAGAACGTTAGATTCTACAAGGAGGAGGAAAAGAATGAACCAGAGTTTGCAAAGAAGCTTGCCTCCTTGGCAGATCTGTATGTGAATGATGCTTTTGGCACTGCTCACAGAGCCCACGCATCAACTGAAGGAGTTACCAAGTTTTTGAAGCCATCTGTCGCTGGCTTTCTTTTGCAGAAGGTATGCGCTTTTTTCTTTTTATTCTCCAAGCTGTTGCTCGAGGAATATAGAGTAGAAAGAAGGAAATGTAGAAAGGTTGAGTCTTGTTTTAGTTTCAGCTCACCATACTTGAACTTGCTTGAACTATTGGTATTAGAAGGAAGAAAGGGGTCAAGTTTTTGAAGTTTTAGTCTTTTCAAAGTATATCTTGCAACGAATAGAAAATGGAGAAATTAAAATGTTGAAGGATCTCTGCTAATTGATTTCCTAACTGCTTACTTTCCAGAAGTTTTACATTTTACTTGTGGTCTTTGATTTGGTGGAGCCCCATAAAATAGAGTATACTTTTCATGAATATTAGTTTTTTGATCTTACCTTTCGTCTGTTTTCTCTGGAAATCGGAAAATATGAACGACCTGTGTTTGTGCCATATTCACCCAACTGATGTTATACATAACCAAGTATCTATAGCACCATGACCGACCTAAACAAAAGTACCCCGCCTCCCACCCAAATTTGATAAAAAAGATATGCGAAAAATTTGAACAAAACAGATAGGTGCTTGATGCTCTTAGCAGGCTATAAGGCTTCCTCCTCTCTTTTGAGGTCTAAGGAGGTTTTGCGGGTGAATTAGTTTCATTCTTTCTGCTGAAATTGTTGATCTCATTAACTAAGTTGAATTCTCTTGGTTGTGGAACAGGAATTGGACTACCTTGTCGGAGCAGTTTCAAACCCGAAGAGACCATTTGCTGCTATTGTTGGTGGTTCAAAGGTCTCTTCCAAAATTGGAGTTATTGAGTCGCTTTTGGAGAAATGTGATATCCTACTCCTTGGAGGAGGAATGATCTTTACATTTTACAAAGCTCAAGGTCTCTCAGTGGGATCTTCTTTGGTAGAAGAGGATAAGCTTGACCTTGCGACAACTCTCCTCGAGAAGGCCAAGGCAAAGGGTGTGTCTCTATTGTTACCTCCTGATGTTGTTATAGCTGACAAGTTTGCTGCTGATGCAAATAGCAAGGTAAATTTCTTGATGATCAATGCTTTGAGCTACTGGCTCAATTTATCTCTGTCTGTTTATTTCATTCTTTCTGTTTTTTATCGTTCAATTATAATTTTCCTGGTGGTGTTAAAAGGAAGATAAAGGGATTAATAATTTCTTGAATCTTGTGTGGCTCGAAGTTATAGAAATAAAAGGTTTGGATGATGTTATTTTGTTACTTACAATGTGTAAGATGTGCGTCAAAACTGCAGATTGTCCCTGCATCTGAAATCCCTGATGGCTGGATGGGATTGGACATTGGACCAGATTCTATCAAGATGTTTAGTGATGCTTTGGACACTACCCAGACTGTCATCTGGAATGGTCCTATGGGAGTCTTTGAATTCGATAAGTTTGCTGTTGGTACAGAGGTAAGACTGACTTGCTTGTGCCTTAAAACATTTTGAATAATTCCTTGCTTAGTTATGGTTGATTAATATTCCTCCCATAAGTATGGCTGATTGGTCATTATCTTACTACATCTCTGATAAACAATGTTCACTTATCAGAGATTTGCAGACAGTGTGATACAGAATGGGAATGTGATACTGTGATAGAATTCCTTATGAGCCTCTTTTGAATTTATGTTATCTATGAATAATCAAGTTGTTAGTGACAATGAAACCAATAAGCATTGACTCGCAAAACATAGGTTGTTAGGTAAAATTCCTTTTTGCCCTTTTGATGTGAGCTATATTCATTGCTTGTTTCTTGCATCACAATTTCAGCTGCACATACATCTATTTTTCCAGTATTATTGCATATGCAAGCTCATAAAACTATTGTTTATCAAAATTCTAATTATTGCTCGCTTTTCAGGCTATTGCTAAGAAGCTAGAAGAGATTAGCAAGAAGGGTGTGACCACAATCATTGGTGGTGGTGACTCTGTTGCAGCCGTAGAGAAAGTAGGAGTGGCAGAGTCAATGAGCCATATATCAACTGGTGGTGGTGCTAGTTTGGAGTTATTGGAAGGCAAAGAACTTCCAGGAGTGCTTGCTCTTGACGAGGCTGTGCCAGTACCTGTGTAAAACAAGTTCATCACTCTATACAAATTCTTTTTCCTCATCTCCCCTCTTCCATATTCAGCTTATTAACATGAGTTTGTAACCGTGAAACAAGATGTGATAGAAAATGAGCCACTTGTAGATTGCCTATCAATGTTCCAATAAAAATTTTAAGAAGTTTGCCCAGGTTTTTGTGGAAAAATGTACTCCCATCTGTATGTTGGACAAATGATTATTGTTCACTAGTTTTGGGTATTATCTATCAGTATTGTTTTGAACTCATCTTACTGGGGGATTAATCTCTCCTTTTTTGGAAGAAAAATAAACTTTTGAGCAATGTTAGCACAGAAAAAGGCATGCACACTACAAATAAAAAGGAACCAAAACGCTACCTCCTAGTCTTCTTAGCCAACATATGAATCAATGTATGGGCTTTGTTCTAGCCAAAATTCATATAAGGATCAATTTGTTTGGAGAGGGGGTTGACAATTAACTTGCAATACGAGCAAAATAAATATGCAAAGTAAAGTACAAATTATAGTAAAGCACACAAGACAAATTTACATGGAAACCTTTGGAAATGAGGGAAAAACCATGAGATGATGATATCCTACCAATTCACTATGTAGTAGTTTGTAGTACAAGTACATTGTTTTTGCCTGATTGGCAAAAACAACGAACAACTCTAGAGAGAGAGAGGGGGTAAATTAAGAATATGAAAGAAAAATGATGGAGAGAGTAAATTAATAAGTTTAAATTATTTTTGGCGTGCGACTTTGTTTTTAATTTTTTTTTGTAGACTTAGTTTATATTATTATTATTATTATTATTATTATTATTATTATTATTATTATTATTATTATTATTATTATTATTATTATTATTATTATTACTACGGTGTTTTCACTAAAAACCCCTCAAAAATTGAAAAATATACTCTTAATGTTTCAGATATTCACCATCTACCCTTAATTTTTCAAAATTGCGCACCATCTACCCTTTTTGCTTACGGACGTTAACTCGCCGTTAGTTCAAAACTTGTTGAACCATATACCCTTTCTTACGAACTTATTTCATCATGTACACAACGACTATTTTTTCAAATTTCAAAACTAGTCGTTGGGTTTTTTGGTTTTAAACACATCGTACTTTTTGAGTGTTTAACACATATTTTTTTGGACCTCGGTATGGTCCAAGTCCATATCTGCCCGGTCTGGTCCCGGTCCATATTGCCCAGTCCGGTTCCAGTTTTTGCAAATTTTTGTTTTTTTCTTTTTTTTCTTTTTTTCTTCTCTTATATATATATATATATATATATATATATATATATATATATATATATTATATATATATATATATATATATATATAAACCTAGAAAAATCATCCTAGGTGTCAAGCAAAGAAAGACCAATGCCATGTGGCAGTGCTCAATAATTGGTTCGCCATGTGTCGTTCAATCACGCAAGCTTCACATTTGTGTCATGCAATATGCCTTTGATAGATGATTCATTCATTAATTAAAATCTTCTAAACACAGGTAATAAATTAAAACTATCCTTATAAATTAATGTCATATGGCAGTAAATATGTAATTATGCCAAAGTTTCTTGAATTATACATGCCAAAGTTTCTTGAACTATACATGTACTAAATATGTACTCGGCGCATATTGAAATAAGATTCACGGCATAGTTCTGCAAATCACTAAGGCGTATGAAACAATGACATTTCTTATCAAACTACTTGCATCAAGCAAATTGAATCACCACTACATAGTCCATGCATATTCTATCATCTTATTTTTAAGGTGAGGGTCAAACATAATATCCTAATTATTTTATTATTTCGCAGGAAAATGAAAACAAACAATCAAAGACTCCCTACATCCAAAAGAGTCATTAGTCTTCGCAAAATTAACAACCTTACAGATGTTGAACACACGCTTATAAGTAAGTAACTATTAGAATATTAGTAGTATCATTATTCTACTTTAAATGCATTAATATAATTAATTAGCCTAATTTTTTTAATGCTAGGTATAATTGGTATTATAGTATATGCGAGTTCTATCACACTGGCAAAAGATGGAGTGACATACCTACAAGATATTGTACTAATTGATAGAAGGTAACATTTTTTTTGCATGTCACAATATGTTTATTAGATCTATTTTCTTTTTTTTTAATGTAAAATAATGATTTCAATGTACTATGAATTAGTTGCATGGCAGTTATGTTGAATATCTCAAGCCATTTTATATTTGGTCCCAATGCATTGGACAACCTTAAAAATTCAATCAGTTGCCGTATTTGTGGATTAGTTGTCACAACTCACAAGGGCTTATGGTAATTGTATATCACTATTCAAAAAATTTGTAATTTTTTGCGTTAATTGGTTGAAAATAATTTTTTAAGATTCGACTATTTTATATGTCCCTCCATTTTTATAACACTAGGTACATCTTCATTACATTGTGGAAGTACTACAACTATAACAAGCAATCCAAGGTGTCATTGAATGTTACAATTAATGTAACAGCCCGGATTTTCCCGACCAGCTTACAGAGGATTAAGCACAGCGAAAGAGACTCTGGTTGAGATAACCCGAACTATTACCATCACACTCACCGAACTACATCGGAGGGTGTGGAACTCAATTCCCAACTCTATTCAAATTAATTAACTATTGCAACTACGCTCTGATTCTCAGATTCTATTCCCATAAATTTCTACAAAAAATCCGGCAAAGTTTCCTTTGAAAATAGGACAACGCTAAAGCGAAAAATAATATGAACCTGTTACAATTTCAATTTATAAAATATTTCCAAATCCCAAAGCTGAACAACCTCAACGCTTTCGCGGAGCAACAACCAACAGAGAATCAGGATCACTAGCTCACGATTCTTAAATGAAGAAATAAATTATAGAAAATAAACGATTAACTATTACAAGTGGAGCGTCCTCACTTCAATAACAAATATAATACTGCACCATCTCGTATCCGCTTAGGCTTGCAAAAGAATAACTCACGGCTTCAACCTGAAACATATAAGATACTGCCACCCACCAAGTGACAGGCCACAGAAATGACAAAACAACATACACACATCAGCAAAGCTGAGTACTAAACCCATAAATAAACTTAACACATGTTTTGGTGGCTTTTACTTGAAAACGACTCAGCAGTCAACATAAGTTCAATAATCACATCCCTCATAGCATTCTTAGCAGCAATAATCTTGCTGAACATACATATTATATTTCTAGTTCCACATTTCATGATACATCATTAATCACATAGTAGCAAACACGCTAAGGTGACTCCTAACAATGATACGTTTCATATATTCTCATTTGATCAACCTTTTAACTTACCACGATTCCATAGTAGGAATATGAGGTCACCAACTTTGATATAAGTAATATACTTTACTTCCTTTAATTGATTTCTTATCAGAAATCCAAACTCATGCTTTCATACTCTATCAATCACTTTCTTATATTCTATAAACACCTCTTATCGGGCAATAAATATCATAACTTTCACTATAACAATTCCTCATCGGGAATCCACATAACAAAATACGATTCCTTATCGGGAATCCACATAACAAGATACGATTCCTTATCGGGAATCCAACATTAGTATAACTTACCATGATCTGCTTCCTTATCAGGTTACTAATATCAATATTCATATTCATATACTGAATAAACATTCATTACTTACCTGATATGATTCCTTATCGGGAATCCAATATCGAAACAACTCACCACGATACGATCCTTTATCAGGAATCTATTATCGATATAACTTTCCTATTCTGCGATACCATCCTTTTTAACCAGGGGGAAAGAGAACGCGGCGGAGGAGACAAAGCTTACACTCCGACAATGGGGGTCGTCACCCAACCATTCGCTTTACTTTTGGCCAATAACCGCGACTAGTCCGGAGTACATTTTTCCGCTGATTTCATCAGCCATCCACAGGTTTCACATTACCTGATATAACGCCCGATTATCGCCCCACAGAGCAATGGGCAGGTTTCCCTGTGGGGCCCCCAAGGTTCACAGTCCATGGGGCACTGTTCATGTCACCTCATCCGTCGACTCAGACGAGGCTACTTTCCCCTTTCAGATTCCTTTCGATTATTGTTCATAAAACAATCAGATCATTCATATGACTCGTCCAATAATTTAGTAATTCTTAACAACGATATCTTTGAATAACGAACCAAACCAGGTGATGTCCCTCGTAGATAACCATAATCATTTAACGTATAACTCTTATAAATACGTATTTCAAATCGATACATATATGCTTTTCAATTCCAAACATAAAGCTTATAAGCCACAACTGGTAATAAATAATCGTGTCGATTAGATATCTACAACAATATCACTAGGTCTCTCCGTTAGAATTAACTAACGAGAGTTACTAAGCCAATCTCACACATTACACGTTTTTACATATACATAGTTCATATTAATTTTCCTTTTCATATTTATCAATCTATATTCATCCCAACCAACCCACATTCTTTATTTAAAAGTCAATCAATTGGATCTACAAGTTGACCTTAATAACCTAACTCTTAGTCATTTGACAAAGAAATAGCTAATACTATACTTTAGAACATTCAGCAAGATAAAAGTAGTTTACTAAACTACTAGATTACTTAGTAAGTATTACTAAAGGAAATAAACATCTTAACTTCCTTTTAGTAACTCTAAATAGATGTTCTAACTATTATATTAATCCATTTATAAGGTATTTTCCCATCACATTAACTCGGATATGTCTACATATATACTTCACTAATGGACTTATGAGTTACAAAGCTACTCAAGATTAACTCCATATTATTAACACAATTATGTAATCCTTTTCGTCCCTTTACTTAAGTAAAGTAATATAGTTTGTTCCTTCTCAAAGACTAGATCAATGGTTCTTGACTAATTAAACATATGAGCATCACACACTTCTTAATTACTATTCTTTTAACTTACAGCTCAACGACGAACTAGAACTACTACTTTACTCAATAATATCAATAATATTTAAAGATTAGCAACCTTCCACTAACATTGGAACCAATTAAACATACATTATCCTTACTAACTCAAGCTTTCCAATTTCATCCACTATTGATCTAATTCAAGTTTTGAATTAGCATACAACTACTCACAGAATTCCACTTATGTGATTATATTAACCACAACAATACTAATAATATCCAATAACTATTTCAACTGAATTAAGATAAAGAAACCAATTCCATTCACATTCTTAATATAAATTAAATCATCATATAAACTAACCTTTCAAAGATAAACTATTCGTCCCATACTCTTAAGTCCTTTATAAATCAACTCCTACTACCTCAATCATAATTACAAGAACATAAGCTGAACTTCCTCAAATATTGTGTAAGAGCTCTATTTAGATTAATTTCATATTTGAAAGCATAATAAGATTAGAGATCTAATTCACTTGAGAATTAAAATAAAAACAATGAATTAAACCAATTACCAATATATATTAACTCCTTCCTCAATCTAGTGATCCATTTAAAGAAACTAAACAACTAATTTCTTCCATAAAAATAACTTGTATAATCTAAATAACAATCATTAATCGAGAAAACCAACTCAAGTGGATAACATACTAATCAAGGTAACTAGAATAAAACTTCTCGTTAAATTGAACTTTAAGTTGTATTAGATTGATTTAAGAACTAACCATAATTATCTACCAAAACCAAAAATACTTTAACCAAGTTTATTAGTTGATTAAAGGAAACACTCTAATATGAGTTTATCACTAACAACTCAATAGTATCATAATTATTCAATCCACCAACACTAATACAAATCAATTTAATGTACCAATTCACAAACAAATATAATTCAGCTATCCCACAAGTAGAAACCATATTCCACAGTTAGTAGTTCATAACCAATTCTTAATCTACATTTGAATTCCAAGAGAATACAAACAAAATTAAGACAAAACTGAAAGGTTTAGTACCTTTGTCAACCACCATTTGTGGCGGCAACAGCAAGCAGTAGCAACACGACACAACGACAACAATAAAAACCGAGCCAAGGAGGGATAGATAAAATAGAGCAGCAACAGTACCACAACAACAATCACCACCACAACATAATTCAATCATCAGTAATTTCATAGTAGATATACTAATCAGAATTCTAAACTCCAAAATAATACATAACCCAATTTAAAATGGAGGTATGGAAGGTTAGTACCGACAACGGCAGCACCACCACTCACGGTGCCAGGACCAAAGCCACGACGGCAGGACGGCAGCAACATCATGAATACCATAACGCCAACATTCGAATTCCACGTGTATCAACAGCGACGCGCGAGAGGAAGAGAGAGAAAATTGGGGCAGCAACTCACCAGACTCCAGCCACAAACTGATGAGAGAGAACGCGAGTAAAGTGACGGAAAACCACGGCAAGAACAACTCTACGACGGTCACCTTTCACCGGAAAGCAACAGCAAGAACCGCGGCAACACCGACCGCAACAACCGGATATCGACAGAACAGAGAGAGAGAGAGAGAAAGCTTGAACACGCAGCACCGACGAGCGGAGAACAAGCTCCGACGAGCGGCAAAAGGGAAAAAAATTCCGACGGACTGCAGAGGAGAAGATGCGCAGGAGAGAGAGAGACGGGTGGTTGGGGTTTTGGGTTTATCGGGGGTCTGGGTGTTCAGGTCCGAGAGAGATGAGAAAAATGGGGAATTGGGTGATTGTTTTATGAATGAACCGACAAAGGGTTTGTTGCCCAAAGCTTCCAACCGACAACAAAATGAGACAAGGACCCAAATTTGACATACTATTTGCCCAAATACCACTAAACTAATTTCAAATCATTAAAATTCAAATATATATTCAAAGATTTCATAAAATTAAACTAATAGATATATTGCAAACACGACAGAATTAAATATTCATATTCTTAACCAAAATAAAATAGGAATATTCGAAACATAATTAAGTTAATAATTAAAATTAGTTTTTAAATAAACGCTCTTAAAAACAGGGCTATTACAATTAAGGACAAGAGTGAATCCATAAATGTCACTATGTGGGACAAGCAAATTAGTTTTCTATTAAAAAAAATGTTGAGGTAATCTATTATTTAGAGATGCATGATTTATTCGTTTAATGTTTTCGTAATACTTTTAACTATTTTTTTTATAATCAGGGAGTTAGTACGGAAGAATTTCTAAAATACTTAAAGCACGTATAGGATATGCTTATATCTTCTTGCTACACTCAAACTTTGGCAATTCAACATTATCATATTTTAAGGTTATTCATATAACCTATGTTGATTGGGCTGAAGAATGTGCTTATCTATTCAGGTGTGTGTACTATTTTGTTTTATTGGCTTTTATATTTAACTATTTTAACATATTTCCTTATATAATTTATAATAGGCATTCAAAAGTGTTTATTATTGTGTTTTTCACAAGGATTGCTTGAAGAGAAATGACCAGTTAAATTGTATTGAGGAATAAGCAAAGTTTGTTAATGCCAAAATTTTGGTATCTTATCATTCGTGGCGTAATTTTAGATTGTTATGTTATCATCTATATGTATGTTTTTCAATAATATACAAAATAAAGTTCATTATCATCTATATGTATGTTTTTCAATAATATACAAGATCCCAGTTATATATCCAGATTTAAGTCTTGGTCGGTTGTTGGAAACTTTAAATAATTAAAGATAACTGAACGGAATATTGTCACGACCGTACATTCGTAATAAAAAAATTTGAATGTTCCAATTCGTCTCGGACGATGTCCCAGGCATGAAAGGAATTTTTAAATAGAGGTTTTTGTTTTGCGAAATAATAATTTATTTCCTTAAGATATTTAAAGGGTAAAAAGGTTGTATAATAGAAAGAATAAGAAAGACATAATCATGAAACAATATAATATTAGAATTGCCTATTTGCACTCATTCGATTCTCTCTTTTTTTTAATGTAATTTGTCTTTTATGTGCATAATATTATACATTTGGTATGAGAATTTGATTAATGAAAGTGTGTAGATGAGATGGTGAACTTATTACGCTATAATTATGTGGTGATGTGTTTAAATCTTTATAAAAGCATTTTTATACAACATTGTATTTTTATGATATGTAATGACATATGGCGTGACACGTGGCATACGACTTATAAAATGCGATGACATATGGTATAACAAATTTGACATGTGGTGGATGGTAATAAGAATATGGTGACACATGGCGTGACACATGGCGGATTGCGAGAACGCTCTATGCGTTATATGATTAGATCATTATATGATTAAATCATTTATAGTACCAAGTTTTGAGTGAAAAACCTAAGTACTAACAAAATAATTCCCAAAATTATTAATGAGAAAACTGTCCAAAATTATATGCAATTGATTATTTCCGAAATTTACATTTATAAGTTAGGCAATGAAGTAAAACATTCGATCAAATTGGCCATGATTGATGCTGATCATGATTTCTTGCTAAATATTGAAGATTATAATTGATTTAGGAAAGCATAATCAAAGGTGACAAATTTAAATCAAATCCAACATGGACTTTAAAAGTTACACGGTGATATGTGGACTAAAATCTTGGATGAACGATTTCTGCATTGCCAAATTACACCACAGTCAAATCTCATATATATGGCAATGTAATATATGTGAGATTTAGCTTTTGTTATGGCAAAATTTTCAACTATCAAATCCCACTAAACATATTACGTGGATATCCACATCTATATATATTCTAAGACGTCATACAATTTATTTCTACTAAGAAATACATAAACAATATTCATTGTAGTAAAATGGGTTCAAAAATTGTTAAAATTTGTGACCTTTCTAAGGCATCAAAGCGGTTTTCAATTAAAGTAAGGGTGATTCGTGTTTGGGAGAAGCCCGCATTCAATAAAAATGATGTCGTGTTTGGTAATCATGAATCGCATAACATTATTTTTATATTTATAAATCGTGTAAATTTCATAATTTAGATGTATTATTATGTGCTTCTCAAATGTGTAGGGATACAAAATTCAAATTACATGTAAAAAATCACTTTTGTCTACCTTTTCATCGAGGTTGAAGGAAGGAAAATACTTGGAGGTCTCTAATTTTTCTGTTAGAGATAATGATGGTGTAGATCGAGGAACTACACATACTTATAGAATTGATCTAAATTATTCGTCCCATATTGCTGAGTGTGAAGATTTACAAATTGATTCATATGGATTGGAGTTTGTCACATTTGATGACATACTATTAAAGAAATATTCAAATGTTTTTTTAATAGGTATTTTAAATCTACAATAATTATATTTTCTCTTTAATATGTTTTTGTGTTATTTACTTTCTACAGATTATGTACTCACTATTGTTCTTCTATTTAGATTTTATTGGAGAAGTTAGTGGCTATAGTTCTATCCAAGAGAAACCTTCTTCAAAATTGATGACCATTGATCTTATTAATTTAGAGTAAGTCCAAAAAATATGTATTGTTGTTTTACGAAAATTAACTTATTAAGTTAATAGACTAATCTTTTTATATTATTTACTTTGACGGTCATATTCACAGGAATAAGTCTCTTACATGTGTGTTGTGGGGTAAATATGCTGACGAATTCACTATATACCTCAAGACTAGGAAGGATGACGAAAGTATTGTTGTTGTTGGACAACAAGGAAACAGTATTACGTATCAAGGTAATTTTAAAAACATCATTTATATTTTAACGTCATATTTAAACTTGATTTGTTCAAAATTTAAATACTCCTAAATTACTTTGCATAATAAGGTGAGATTCGGATCGCAACTTCTCGCCATGCAACTCGATTATTCATAAACTTCGAAATTCCGGCAATTATGGAATTCAACAATAAGTATGTATTGCTTTTTAAATTAGTCAAAATTTAAGTCATATTTCCAACTGCAACATGTACTGCTTACATTCTAGGTAACAAGGAGGACATTAAAAAAGGTCTTTTACTTTAGGTACAAATTACATTATATGTGAAGAGACGGAGGACATTAAAAAGGTTACTTTTAGTGATGTATATGTTATTTATTCTTAAACAAATTAGAGAAGGAATGCTGATAATTAAGTGTACTCATATTTCTCATTCTTTAGTTCTAAATCTAAAAAACAAACAGCATGTAAGTTGTAAAGTTAATGTAGTCAATTTTTATGGTTTAGCAGTATCTTTAACAATTTGATAAGCTATTACGTGTCCTTAGTCCTTAGTATCAAATTTGAGTTTGTGTACTTTATCTCTTCCTGTCCTTTTGTGTTTTTTTTTAGTCCTTAGTCTTTTCTTTTTTTTTTAATTTCTCTCCTCCATAATCCATGTAGTTCTCAGAAGTCAAAAGCATAAAATAGTCACGAGTAAAAGTATCATCTAATGCATTACTATTATACTCTAATAAACCTATGAGACTTAAAGGCAAAAAAACGGTCATCTTTAGTTTATTATTCTATTTTAATATTTGTATGACTAATATTATTCAGTCATTATAAATAATAACAGTGCATTCTTTAAAAATTACTATAGATTTGATTATACTTTTATACATGTTATGTTTACTAATTTCTTATTAGGAAAAATGCAATTGGAGCAAGAACAATTTCTCCACGACCAAATGAGATATCAACTGAGACTAATGAGTTTCTAAAAGAGGATATCGTAAAAGACATTAGTGATTTGATGCAGTGTGAACAGGTAAAACAACATGATAATTCAAATAGATTAGTTTGGTTTACTACTTTTAACCAATACACTTAGTATAAATAATTTAACTATAAGATTTTTTTTAAAAAGTCTGGGTTAGGTGTGTGCCTTGCTACAATTGAAGACATTGATACGAATTTCAATTGGTACTACGATTCATGCAAAATTTGTTATAAGGGAGTCAAACGAGATGGTGATAAGATAACTTGCAAAAGGTGCGGGAAAGTTTTGAAGGCAACCGTGCCTAGGTAAAAAAAAATGTTATGCACATATATATGTATGTATATAAATAGTTATTGTCATTTACACGAACATATAAAAATAAAATCTAACATATCTATATAAATTACAGGTTCAGATTGAAGATAATAGTTTCTGACAAAACAGATGATGCAACTTTTGTTCTATTCGAAAAAGAGGTGCACAAGTTGTTGGATAAATCCGCTTCAGATTTGTTAGAAATGCAAGTGAAGGTATTACATAATAATATTATACGCTTAACGAAAAATAGTTAAAGAATATTAATTAAGTAATACTAGAATATTATATATTCTAATTCATAATCCTCAACAGAAAGGTGACAAGGATGGGTTTCCTGAAGAATTCACAAAATTGCTTGGCAAAAGATTACTCTTTAAAGTGGAGATTCCTCACCCTAATAAGGTTGGTCAGTCAAAGGATTTTGCTGTTATCAATACAACTGACAATCAAACGACTATAGACAAATGGATGGGACTCTACATGAAAATGGCGGTACATTGTCATTCAAATCATATTTTTAACCAATAATTTAATTACATATTTCTGTCAAATAGTTGGAGTACCTGATTCTACCATACTTTTTTTGTTGTTATAATGTTCAGTATGAGGAAGCCAAAGAAGCACAAAAAGAAAATGAGAGTGTCAAGGAAATTGAAGTGGATAAGGTAACGATTGACCTATCTAATATTGCTTTTCAAGAAAAATAATATGAATGTAATCTATGTGTTATTTAACTAACCAAAATTGATGTCTTTATATATTATAGGACCATAATATGAGCAACGACCAAGATTCGGCAACTTCTGTTACACCTCAAAAGCGCATCTTAGAAACTAATGATGATAGTGATAACTGCATATATAGCTCCCCTTTGGATGCTCTGTTATCAACAAACAAAAAGCCCATGATTGTTACGGAAGAAAAGAAGTGATAATCGTAGATGATGTGTTTTTTGTCTATCTTGAATAAATTTCAAAACTATGTTCGATTGTTTTTTTAAAGTTATTTAGAATGGAGTTTATGCATTAGATTAGAATTTTTGAGTTTCTCATTATTTAAGATTCAACTTTTAAGTGTTATATGAATTTTTTGATCTTATGATAAGCAACTGTCATATGAATTTTTTGATCTTATGTCTAGGGATAGTTTTTGATAATGAATAAATAAGTAAGAAACATTTACACCATCATTATATAGAGCATGAAATATATAACGTTTTTCTCATCATCATGGTGTTTATATCTCTTTCCCTTCTTCTTATACCTCACCTTATCTTCCCTACACCTCATAGATTTTCACATTTACATTTTTCTCTTACGGATTTCTTTAATTTTTTCACCAACTATGAGGATCCTCATTACGTTCTATCCGCTACCTTATGATAATTAATTATTTAACTCAAACTATGATATACACTAATGAACTTATTACATAAATTTAAGCTCATGCGAACTCCTAGAAAGGATCCCATACATGTTCTACATAATCGTTTCTAAAAGACATATATATGAATTTTTTTATCTTTAAGAGCATGCCTATTTCCATATAATTTTTAAAATTCCAATTTTGAAGTCTTTCCGGTTGAATCACTAAAGACTAGAGTATATTCCAGCTTGACAAACCAACTTGATGTTAAGTATATGTATGTGGTATAGATACTCAACAAAAAATAAGCTCATGAAAGAAAATAGGATAAGAGTTAAAACGTGTCAAAATTAAGGCATCTTGGGCTCATTTTATATGTATGTGGTATAGATACTCAACAAAAAATTAGCTCATGAAAGAAGATAGGATAAGAGTAAAAAGTTTGCTTAAAAGCAAAACAGGTGCTACAAATGACAAAGAAAAAAACATTTTATAAATCAAAAGTAGCTGTTATCACAACTAAACCAAAAAAATATCATATATTTTTTTTCTTGCTTAGGCCACTATATATACTTATAAAGTTCCAATTAAAAAAGATTTCACAAATCCCTGAGTTTATACACAATGGCCAATATTTCTCAAAAAAATCAAGAGAGAATCCTCATGATGATACTGCATTAAGTTTACTAAATTTTAAAAATAACGTCCAGGGATAGTTTTTATTCTTACCTAAAATATTTAACTAATAAAAGGTAACTTTATAATATAAATACTCCTTATAATTAGCACATACGAGACATGCATCACTATAAAACCCATTAGTCTTCACTATAAAACTAATTAATGTTTCTTTCCATTAAGTTCTTGGTAAGGGGGGTCAAAATCTAAATAATTAAGAAAAACTAAATCAATAAGATAATGGATGAAGAGACAACAAAGTTGAATCGTGTTAAAAGGAAGGAAGCAATGGCTACAAAACGTGCTAGAAACAGACACAATGAGAAAGGTAAGACATTGTATATACTTATATGGTTTTATTAGAGTATTTCCCTCAATCGTATTATTCACAAAGAAAGTAATATATACAAAGTCACAACATGTCTTACGCCTAAAACCAAGATGGCATATATCTAACAGGTTTTATTCCACCAATTATTATGCAATATCTAAATCATCTATTGGTAATATGATCAATAAAATAATAGTTGTCGGAAAAAATTAATGAAAAATACATCATCAACCAACCAAAAAGATAACTAAACTAATCTATTAAGACTAACAATTTGAGTTACCCAATCTCATCGGCAAAAAAAAAAAAATCAACATCAATAAATCAGAAAAAAAAACATAGATCTTCAGAAATACATCTTTTAACAATATCATCAACAAAAATAGTAGTACATAAGATTGTCTATTAAATTTTTTAAAAATAAAATTCACTATATACAAATGAATTAGAATATGATTTTTTACCATGATCCATCATTTCTGAAATTTATTTTGAAAAAAATAAATCTGTGAACCGATTCTTAAATATTGTAACATGATAATTATTGGTTAAAAAATTAAAAAATCAAATTTTGTTACATGCAAATTCATAACCAAAATAATATGTGGCTGTTATTTTACTTTGCATTTATATATGAATTAAATATACAAATGAATTAGGATATGATTTTTTTACCATGCTCTATTATTTCTTAAAATGTAGACGTTTTTTTTTAAAAAAAAATTGTGAACCCGTGTAAAAATTATTTTTTTATATTTAAAAAATCAAATTTTGTTACATGCAAATTCATAACCAAAAAAAATTTGTGGTTATTATTTTATAAACTTGATTTATATATGAATTAAATTATAATATTCAAATTAATCATGAAAACGTGAGATTTGATTAACTCATATGTGAATTATACATGCATTGTGTTTATTATCTTCTATAACTTAAACCTTAATGTCAAAAGAAATTGGAAGATAAAACTTACTGTTTTGGGCGGTACTTGGAATATATATTGGATCTCATTGATATTACCCTCCATTTCCCCTTGCGTTGCCATTAAGTGAACAATCCTCCACCATAACCAACATGCATGTTGTTTTAACCTCTTGGTGATGAATATATCTTCAATTTTTTTGCCATTGATGCAACTTTTGTTTGCTTTCTATTTGTTTAGAGAATTTCTATTTGCTTCACCCTTTGATATTTGAATTGCATGCCTTCATTGTTTAGAAAACAACAAATTTGCATATTAAAACAAGAAAATAATGTGGACTAACTTCTTGGATGAAAGAATGGTACCGTGAAGCTGAAATAATGGGAAGAGAAATAAGTGTAATAAGATAGGAAGATGCATGCAATAAGGAATTGGGTTTACCAACAAATTTGCATATTAAAACAAGAAAATAATGTGGACTAACTTCTTGGATGAAAGAATGGGGTACCTTGAAGCTGAAATAATGGGAAGAGAAATAAGTGTTATAAGATAGGAAGATGCATGCAATAAGGAATTGGGTTTACCAACAAATGATAAATATATAAATTATTGGGTTAAGCAAATAGCAATTGGGTCATTGGATGCAACTAAGTATACATTTATCTAAGTAAAGCAATTGGGTCTTTGGGTGCAATAGCAATTGGGTCATTGGGTGCAGCATATGTAGAGTATTAACATATGTAGTTGTTGTGTAAAATTGGGTTAAGTTCAGATTAATAAAATTTTGTTAAGATACTAATTTTTCATACCCACTATTCATATGTAATAGTGTAGATTTTGTTCCTGTCAAAAAATTCATATCAGGTGCAACTTTGACATCAACAAGTAGTTATGTACTGAAGGAGCAAACTCAACCTTTATAGGATATATCTAACGGTACGACAATTAATATTTTATGTCAATTAATATAAGAACTATATTTTTATGCCAATTAATATCTAACAGTATGTTGTCTAATTTGATCTCCCTTCTTAAACAGTTCTTAGTTGTGCAACCTCTATTTGTAATAGCGATGCACATATTACAAGACAAAAAAGAAGGTGTATACTGAAAGACAAACATCACATGGGTACATGTTCTTTCGAAAATATGAAAGAGAATGGAACTCCATTCAATTGTATTTCTTATAACAACCAATGTAATTCGCACACTATCATTATCAGTTACTATTTAAATGACCTGTTTTTGTATTATTATATTTTTTTTATTTGTTTTTCGACGGTTAACCTTCGACAACTATGAAAACACATAATCGAGTTATAAGTACTAATATCCATCATTTTTAAACACAAATGACATGTTATCTTTTCATCAAATTAACCTAATACCTTAAAATCTCATATTAAATATGTCTTAACTAATTCATTTACAAATAGACCATTTTAAGGAATTCGAAGTTAAAAGTATATCAATATTTAGCATTGTTAAAATATTGCATATATTACTTTTATTTGTTGATATATAGATGAATTTGTATATATTTGTATTGTCTACTTTTTATTGTATAATTTGTATTATAGTTGTCGACAATAAAATATAACTGTATTTATTATATAGTTCATTGAGCTGTATAGTAAGACACCTGTTATACTGTAAATACAATATAATATAAATTCATTGAGTTGTATTTCTTCTAATATCAAAAGTAATTTCACATAATATTACTATTATAATATAGATGACAATACATATATTAATATTTGCTCTATATTTTTTTAAAACCCTTTTTAATATTAAAACCGTGCAAACTGATAATAATGTACTACTTATAAAGTACTTTGCGATCAAAAGATCACAATAACTTATAATATATTAATTATTTAAGCATTCCTTTTCATTTAATGATACATATAATTTATTATAAGTTATTTATTTTGTTATGCCTACATAACAACTACTGTCCAGTAAATTATCATCAAAGATCATCGAATTATTGTGTTGTCGACATAACACCGCTCAGTAACATTACAAACGGTTAGTATGTTCATATATATAATATATATATATATATATATATTATATATATATATATATATATATATATATATATATATATATATATATATATATATATATATATATATATATATATATATATATATATATATATATATATATTGTCATTCGTTATCAAATATATATGTAATTTTTTGAAACTAATAACATTTCTTTCTTAAGGCTCGAGTCACAGTTATACTCCACTAATTATTGATCAACCATCATCCAATTAACCAGCGTAATATTGACATAACACCGCTTAGCAACATTACAAACGGTCAGTATGTAATACCCCGAACCTTAAACTCGTTTTATTAATTACTAATTATGTTTATTAGCATAATTACGTCCTAAATTTTTTTTTCGGTAATTATTCTGGAGAAGGTTATTTTATAAAATAAGTATATTTATATTAATTTAGATAAATGATTTTATTTACAATATAGTTTATGATTTCAATATTATAGATACAAGTCAAAGTAAATAGCAAAGTTTAACTTTTTGACATTCAAAGAAAATGAGAAATAAAAAGGAATGAAGGGAGCTGTTGTTCAGCTTTCCCCAAACCCACGGTCAACACCCACCACCCACCTCCTTGTCCCCTACATTAATCTTCCTTAATTGAACCACCATTCATCATCTTTCCACCTCCATTTTGTCTCCTCAATTCAGCTATAAAAACCCCAATTAAATTGAGCTGAAATTCACCCCCAAAATCACAACAAAAATCAAACAAGTTATTCCTTATTTTAGTTGTCTCTCGGCACCACCACCACCGTTGTACGCACCACCTTCGGTGCGCTGCCACCTCCTCTCGTTGCTTTCCTTCGAACCACTGAGGCCGCCGGAAACCGCGTTGCACCCCTACAGCCCCACCAGCGACGCCACCACGAGCTCTCTTCCCTTGCCTTCTCTCTCTCGCGAGCGACCTTCGCTGCTGCTGCTCCACCAACGAACATCACCTTCTGCTGCCGTAGTGCGCTGCCGAGCCTCGCCGGCGTTCCCCCTTGCTCGCCGGAGCACAGCTCCCCTTCCCTGCCGCCTCTGTTTCGTCCCTGCTCCAAGTGAGCAGAGGTACTGCACCCCTTTCTTTCTTTCAATTTCCCTCTAAAATTCTGATTTCAAGTTTATAATGCTAACCCACTTGTTAGCCAATTGCTAATTAGTGTAGTTAGGCCCAAATTGGTTAAACCAACCCAATTCAATTGTTGCATGTGTATTATTTGGACTCAAATCAGATTTTTGTAATGTTAATTGTGCTACTTAGTTAATTGTTGGGCTATTAGAGTTTAACTAAGACTTATTTGCCTAATTAAACTACCCACTTTATTTTATTCCTTGACTTGATGGGCTAATGGAAGATTAAGTTAAATTAAATTAGTTTTAATGAAGATACTTGGTCTAATTCTTTTAATTGGGTTATTCTTATGATTAAGTTATGTTATACTAAATATTTTAGTATAGGAAATGGTTATAAATGGTTTATGTTAAATAATTTTCATTAAGCAATGTTAATGACATCTCTAAAACAAAATATTTTAAGTATTACAAATCAAAGAGATTTAAATGAATCGACCTATATCTCTTCTTAGTTCGTTGATAATTAAATCATAGATTATTAGGACATTATGGAGTTATAAAATTGAAGATGGGTTAAGTAAGAATAATTTGGTTGTTTAGTGGATGATTTCTGATTATGGGTCATGCTGTTATAATTTTGAGGGGGAACATGTATGACGATTCTTGGAGGCTAGTTATGACGATACTTAAGGAGTAAGAAAAGGAATAACGTTCGAGGTAACCTTTCATGTCCAGCAAATATGTGTATGCCCGTATATGTTATATGTGATGTTTTATATGTGCTCTTGCGCATGAATACGAGTATGTGATGATGATTATGTGATATGATTATGTGATCTGATTATGTTTTACAATGCTGATGTGGCATGATGAAATATGATATGATTCAATGATGGATATATATATATACTATGAGCAATGAGGTTATGATTTATGAAACCTAGTTATCATCATTTATGGGTGTTATTCGGAAATATGAACATATGCAAATTTGAAAAATGGATGGTTCTGCTGGCTTGGCATTATGAACTGAACTGGCAAATGGCAAGTTACAGGTGAGGAATTATGTTACGATATAGAATGAACACGGACCAAAAGGGTCATATGAAAAGTTAATGCTATGTCCAAAGCCTGTACTTGCCAATGAACTATGGTCACACAAATGTTCCTTGTCAACAGACTATTCAAAAATGATGTTTTCTGATAGTATTTCCGAACAATTACCAATATGACGTGATATATGTCTGTGTATGAAAATGTTTACGAACTAAAAACCGTTTTACGGGCTGGAGTGAAATTACTGAGTTTTCAACTCATTTTAGGTTATTTTCTGTGTTTTCTCTTTTCTCTATTTTTATGAAATCATTCAGGTATTATAAAGATAGCTCAGGATCAGTTATGTCAAGGATGCTCCAGGAAGGCTGAGTTGAAGCGACTTTGTATATATTTGGGTTATCTAGAATACTCTGTATTTATGGGTAGTATCTATTGCCTAATGATGTTCATTTTCTTGATTAAGAGACCATTTTAGGCTGTTATTTCTTAGTGGGCCATAACCCACAAGATTAATTTATGCTTCCGCTGGCGATTAAGGTGATGTAATTTGTCGGGGCGTTACACAGTATATTTAAATTGAATGTAATGAGTCATTTCATATTCAAAATATACATAGATTTAAAGGACTATATATATTTTCAGATTTGAGCATTAATGAACATGATTGCCATTCTATTAAGGTCAATCGACGAAAGTGAATGGCAATAATAGCCGAGAAGCGTATAGTAGAAGGTTGAACAATAAATTATCTAGCATAATGAAGTTCGATGAACATTATATTTTATCTATTACCATTAAGTGGGATACTTCATTAAAATGATTTCTTACTATTTGTGTAGATGTTCCAAATTATGTTCAACTATCACCTACATCTGGGATCATGGTAAATGGTCATTATACTGTTAATGACATCGAACGAGAACGTGAGTGCTTTCTTTTTGTTATTTGTGTTGACCCTTGAGTTTTGAAGATGACCTAACCACAAAAGACATAGTATATTTTATTTATGTTGATTGCAAGGTAATTCATGCTCGAGCTAAGAGAATACTTGATTGAAGATTAAAGCGGAGAATTAATCAAGATCGAAGTAAAGATGTTCGAGAAATGAAGAATCAAGCATGGAATGAAGATTAGAATACATTAGGGTATTTATTAATCTTCTTGTTAAGGTTGAGTAAAGCTTTATTAAGTTCGTGGTGAATTCTCAAAGGAACTTGGTTCTGTTCCCATGAAAGGAACAGACCTGGCACTATAGGAACAAGGCTTAGGAACAAGACTTAATAATTAGGGAACAAGACTTAAAACTAATTTAGGAACTTCTAAGTGACTAATATTGTGCGCCTAAGTAATTGTGTGCCCAATATAGTTGTTAGAGTTTTTAGGGATATTTGACTAAGATCCATATTTTAGGAAGTTAGTTTAAGTTTGTTAGGAAAAGATTTTAAAAAGATTTTTGATTTTAAAATAACTGATTTTCAAATCTTATCTTTTAAAATATATTTTATCTTTTATATTTTATTTAAAAGATTTAGTTTTCGAAAATTATTATTTCCGGTTTTTAAATGTTTCGGATTTTTGAAATATAAAACTGTTTTCCGGTTTTATAAAAGATTTTGAAAAAATATTTTTCCTAAAAACTAGCTAAAGATTTTATTTATTTATTTCCTAAATCTAGATTACACGCCTAAAGTTTACTGCTACAGTTTATGAGTTAGTGGATTTAGTGGCTTAAGTTAATTATCCTCCAAGTATTTAATTAAATTAAATAAGTTAATTATTCTCCAAGTTTGCAAAACCACGTATTGTTACTGCTTCTATGAAGTGAAGTAGTGGATTAGTGGATGACTTACATGACATGAATAATTAATTTAATTTAATTAATTAATTGAAATCATGGAGAACATGTGATAATGGTCTAAGTTAGTGGAAATCATGTCTTGTCTTAATGTCTATAAATAGGCGCCTAATTCATTTGAGAAAATATGTGCTGACTTAGTTAATTTGTCTTAAGTTATCTAAAGTGTCAGTGCCTTTCCTTAAGAGAATTCATACTTACATTAATCGAGTTTTATTACTCTTCCATTGTTTTACAAAGTGTATTTTTGAGAAAAAGGGTTTGAGTGAACTCTTGTAAGTGTGAGAAAGCTTTGAGTGAAGCAAGAGAAAGAGAAAGAGAAAGAGAAAGAGAAGAATTCGAGTGAAGTTTGAGAGAAAACGTCAGTTGTTGGGAACTGTCGTTGGGAACTTGAGTTGAGTGACTTAAGTTGAGAATCGAGAGAAAAGTAATAGGTTGTAATCAGAGTTGTTTTGGCCTATTATAGTGGAAAGTTGTTTAAAATCCCTTGTGGTCGAGGTTGTTTCTTCCTACTAGGCCTAGGAAGTTTTTCCTCGTAAAATCTCTCGTGTTCCCATTGTTTGTTCCCAAGTTTACTTTTAATTCCGCAAAAATAGTGCTTATTCTCTCACTATAATTCACCCCCCTCTTATAGTGCTCATATTATACAACAATTGGTATCAGAGCGGGAACTCTAATATTCAGGAAACCCTGTTGAGTTCAAGATCTTGAAAAATATGAATACTAGAGAGAAACTGGAAGAAGGGTACTCTACGCAGAGGCCACCAATGTTCAATGGTAAGTTTTACACTTACTGGAAGAACAGAATGGAGATCTTTATCAAAGCCGACAATTACCAGGTATGGAGAGTCATAGAGGTAGGTGATTTTGAAGTCACTACCACTAATGACAAAATGAGGTAATTCCTAAATCTATATCTGATTTTGATAAAGCTGATTTCGAAAAGATGGAAATTAATGCTCTTGCTATAAAATTGCTTCATTGTGGTCTTGGGCCTCATGAACACAATCGTGTCATGGGATGTAAAACCGCAAAACAAATTTGGGATCTTCTTGAAGTCACTCATGAAGGTACGAGTGAAGTTAAGAGATCAAAAATAGATCTTTTGATGAACCAATATGAACTTTTTCAAATGAAATCAAAAGAGTCTATCCAAGACATGTTTACACGCTTTACTAATATAATTAATGAGCTAACATCTCTTGGTAAAGTGATTACATCTGAGGAACAGGTACGAAAGGTCCTAAGGAGCCTTCCTAGGGATCGTTGGATGGCTAAGGTAACTGCCTTACAGGAAACTAAGGACTTTACTAAGTTCAATTTGGAACAACTTGCTGGTTCCCTCATGACTCATGAGTTGCAATTGGACAATGAGAATGGAGACATGTCCAAGCAAAAGTCGATTGCCTTAAAAGCTGATGAAAGTGAAGGCTCAGAAACAGATGAAGAAGAATCTGCTCTCATGGTCCGAAAATTCAAAAGAATGTTTAGGAACATGAAGAAAGGTGATTACAAAGGTAAGAATAAGAAATATTCTAACAAACTTGTTTGTCATAAGTGTGGCAGTTCTGAGCACTTCATCAAGGATTGTCCCCAATGGGAACAAGAAAAAGGCAAAGGAAGGGAACAAGCAGAGATAGGAACAAGAGAATAAAAAGAACCAAAACTCCTATACTCGATCTGACATGAAGAAAGCTATGGTTGCTGCATGGGGAGACTCTGACTCTGAGGAAGAAGATGATCCTCAACCAAATGAGGAGACTGCAAACTTCTGTCTTATGGCTCTTGACAATTCCGAATCTGATGAAGAGATTGAATCTCTTGAGGCAAGTCTAGACACCATCAAAACTCGTCTTAATTCTTTAAGTAAAGAAAAATTATTTGAGTTTATTGTTGACGCTGTAAATGATTGCAAAGATGAAACCATTAAACTAAAACAATGTCAAATGCTTTAAGTGTAGCAAAGGAACATACCTCTTGGCTTAAAAGTGTTCGATTGATATTGAGAAAAGATTTTTCGAATTGTTTGACAAAAATCTTAAATTAAGAGGATTTCGAAAATCTTAAAAATGAGAACTACTTGTTAAGTCTTGAGTTATCACAACTAAAAGAGTTTGTTCCTGAAGTAAGTTCATTTGACATTAAGTCAGTTCCCTTGCAAAGTTTCAAATCTGAAATAAACGAATTGAAAAATCATGTTTCATTTTTGGAAATTGAAAATAAGGAACTTGTAGGGGAACTGCACCAAATGAGAAATGAAAAGAAAATGCTACCTATTCCAAACTGGATTAAGAACCCTCAAACAAAACGAACTGAAGGTCTTGGTTTTAATCACAAAAAGAAATTTGAAAAACCTAAAAAGAGAGTTGATTTACCAAGTGATAAAGTTTGTATGTTTTGTGGGAACACTGGTCATTTTAGGAACTCTTGTCCTAAAAGACTTGGCCGCATCAATGAGAACTTGGAAACAAGTAAAGTAATTTGGAAAAAGAAATCTATTGTTCCTGAAGGAAAGGAACCCAAGAAAGATTGGGTTCCTAACTCTAACAATTAGTTTTCTTGCAGGTTGGAGTGAGGGGGAACAACACATGGTACCTAGACAGTGGTTGTTCTAAGCATATGACTGGAGATAAATCAAGATTTCTCTCACTCTCAGCCTACAATGGTGGAAGTGTGACTTTTGGTGACAACAAGAAAGGTAACATAGTTGCCATGGGCAAAGTTGGTAAGTCATCGTCACATTCCATAGAAAATGTGTTTCTAGTTGATGGATTAAAGCATAACTTGTTAAGTATTTCCCAATTCTGTGATAGAGGGAACTGTGTGAAGTTTAATAGTGAAAAATGTTTGATAGTCAACAATAGCACAAAGGATATCATTTTGGAAGGAACAAGGAAAGGGAACACATATGTTGTGGATCTCAACCTTGTTCCCAAAAACAAATTCACATGCCTTAGTGTTATTGATGATGATTCATTCTTATGGCACAAGCGTCTAGGTCATGCTAGCTTTTCCTTGCTTGACAAACTGCGTTCTAAAGAACTAGTTTTAGGTTTACCCTCTACTAAGTTTCATTTAGATCATGTGTGTGATGCATGCGCAAAAGGCAAGCATGTTAGGTCCTCTTTCAAGTCCAAGAATGTGGTAGTACCACAAGACCTTTAGAGTTAATACATATGGATTTATGTGGACCTATGAGGATACAAAGTAGGAGTGGAAAGAAATATGTGTTAGTAATTGTAGATGACTTCTCTAGATTTACTTGGGTTATTTTTCTTTCTAGCAAGGACGAGACTTATGATGAGTTCCTTGTCTTTGCAAAGAAAGTACAAAATTTGAGTGGTCATAAGTTACTTCACCTTAGATCCGACCATGGTAAAGAGTTTGAAAATTTAAGTTCGATGACTTTAGCAGAGACAATGGATTAGATCACAATTTCTCAGCCCCTAGAACACCTCAACAAAATGGTGTTGTTGAAAGGAAGAATAGAACACTAGAAGAGATGGCTAGGACTATGTTGATAGCTAGTGGACTTCCTAAAAACTTTTGGGCAGAAGCTGTGAATACTGCTTGTCACATTATAAATCGAGCCATGGTAAGACCTTTATTAAATAAAACGCCCTATGAGCTGTATTTTGGTAAAAAGCCCAATATTACATATTTCAGAACATTTGGATGTAAATGTTTTGTTCATAATAATGGGAAACAAAATATTGGAAAATTTGATGCTAGAAGTGAAGAAGCTGTATTCTTAGGATATTCTTCTAGTAGCAAGGCTTATAGAGTGTATAATAAAAGGTCTATGTGTGTAGAAGAAAGTGTGCATGTTATTTTTGATGAAACAGATAAATTTGATGCAAGCACACAGGTTGAAGATGACTTCGAAATAGGATTGCAAAAGACTAAGTCTTATTGATGAGACTTTGGAAGACGAAGTCATGGGAACAAAGCCAAGGGAACAACATCCTGTTCCTGTTCCCAATGAGGAAGAAGAGGAACTAAGTGATGATGCACTAGTGAATGAATCCACTATTGTTGAACCTGGTTCCCAAGTACAGGAAATGAAGATGATCAAGGAAACCAAGTTTCCATCCAGGATTTCCAACCAAAGCCTTGGAAAACTCATCGTTCCCATCCTGTGGAACTAATAATCAGTGACATAAATAAGGGAACTCAAACGAGATCTCAATTGAAAAACTTTTGTGCTTTTCATGCTTTTCTTTCTATGTTGGAACCTAGGAATCATGAAGAAGCTCTCACTGATGCTGATT
Source organism: Beta vulgaris subsp. vulgaris (assembly GCF_026745355.1). Taxonomy (NCBI): domain Eukaryota; kingdom Viridiplantae; phylum Streptophyta; class Magnoliopsida; order Caryophyllales; family Amaranthaceae; genus Beta; species Beta vulgaris. The sequence goes on from NC_079203.1 coordinate 23,051,915, forward strand.
GGATCGTAGCAATGCAGGATGAACTTCATCAATTTGAAAGAAACAAAGTTTGGCACCTTGAACCTAAGCCTAAACATAACAAGGTTATTGGTTTAAAGTGGGTGTTTCGAAACAAATTAGATGAGTTCGGAACTATCATAAGAAACAAGGCCAGGTTAGTTGTGAAAGGATACAATCAACAGGAAGGCATTGATTATGAAGAAACTTTTGCTCCAGTTGCAAGATTGGAAGCAATTAGAATCTTCATAGCTTTTGCTGCCTTCATGGGTTTCAAATTGTATCAAATGGATGTAAAATGTGCTTTTCTAAATGGTTATCTTAATGAGGAGGTATTTGTAGAACAACCTCCAGGTTTTGAAAAAAAGAATTTCCTAATCATGTCTTTAAGCTTGACAAAGCTCTTTATGGGTTAAAGCAAGCTCCAAGAGCATGGTATGAAAGACTTTCTAAGTTCCTTCTTGAAAATGAGTTTAAAAGAGGAAAATTGGATCGAACCTTGTTTTTAAAATCAAAAGGAAAACATTTATTAGTTGTTCAAATATATGTTGATGATATTATATTTGGTGCACTAATGAATCTTTGTGCAAGGACTTTGCTAATCTCATGAGTAAAGAATTTGAAATGAGTATGATGGGTGAGCTCAACTTCTTCTTGGGGTTCAAATCAAGCAAACAGAAGAAGGAATCTACATCCATCAACAAAATACATAAAGGAACTATTGAAAAAGTATGGTTTGGAAGCATCCAAAGTTAATCATACACCTATGGGAATCTCAACCAGATTGGATGAAGATTCTATAGGAAAAGTGTGGATCAAACCAATATCGAGGTATGATTGGCTCATTACTATATCTAACTGCAAGTCGTCCTGATATTGCTTTCAGTGTAGGTTATGTGCAAGGTTTCAAGCCAATCCAAAGGAATCTCATCTCACAGCTGTGAAGAGAATCCTAAGATACCTCAAGGGAACAGATGATTTAAGCCTATTCTATTCGAGGAGTGATACCTTTGAATTGAAAGGATTTGCGGATGCTGACTATGCAGGAGATCTGGTCAATAGAAGAGTACATCAGGTATGGTTCAGTTCCTTAGTCATAGTTTAGTTTCTTGGAGCACCAAGAAGCAAAACACAGTTGCTTTATCTACAGCAGAGGCTGAATATGTTGCAGCAGCAGCATGTTGTTCCCAAATGCTATGGATAAAACAACAACTACGTGACTATGGAATCTACTTTGAATGTGTTCCCATCTATTGTGATAATACTAGTGCTATTAGTATTTCTAAAGATCCCGTACATCATTCAAGAGTCAAACACATCCATATTAGGCATCACTTTCTGAAAGATAATGTTGAAAAGGGTCTTATTAAAATGGAATTCTGTGAGACTGAACGTCAAATTGCAGAAATCTTGACAAAACCCTTAAATAGAGATAGGTTTGAGAAATTGAGACTTGAACTTGGCTTAATAAATTGAAATGATTGCTACATTATTCCCCTTTGTGTTAATTCTTTGGCATTATGTCTGGATGTGCATTTTGATGTTTTTATTTGCTTAAATACATCACAATTCTTATATGATTATTTCATATGTATAAGTAAAAATGTCTGAAAACTGCTCACCAATGTCCAATAATATTCCCCTTATTGTTCATAGGACAATTCTATGCCTTAAGTGATACCAAAGGATTAAAAGAATTAATGGAGTTCCAAAGTAGCAAAATTTCATTGTTCCATTCACTGTTCCCAAACGCTGTTCCCAATTCCCAGCGTATTAGAGTTAGATTTTTTTTTTAAAATTCGAAAAACCAAAAATATTCTGTTCAGATTTTATTTCCTAAAAATCTGATTTTTCCTTATATCTCTCAAGTTAGTTGAAGATATTTTTTATTAGAAGATTTTTTTTAAAAACGTGTAAATACACGGTTTTACATTATTCTTTCCTTAAAACAAAACAAATTTTTTTCCTTCCTTCTCATAAAACCGAAAATTACTCCACAAAACATGACTACCAAAAACACTTATCACTCTCTCTCCTCCCACAAAGCCGAAAAACCCTCTCCTTCATCCTCTAAAATTGAATCACCAACACCCATGGATATTTCTCCAATTCTTCATCAAGAATTCTAAGGAAAAGGAAGAAAAAGAAGAAATCGGTTGAAATGGAGGTTGAAGAAGCTCATGCAACTAGTGAGGGGGAATCAGATGTTCCCGAGAGAGGAACAACTCGGTTGTTCGAAAAAATTCCACGGCAACTAGGTATGTGCATGGACTTTTTATTGATGTTTCTTGGTGCAAAAGAGTAAACTTTCGTCAATTCTTAATATGATTAAGTTTCAAGGTTGGGAAAATCTTTTTGTGAAATGTTATGGAAATAGTTTGATTCCTAAATTGATGGACGAATTTTGTGAAAACTTTTCCATGGATGAAGAAGGAAATTGTTCCACTTGGTGAAAGGAACTCAAATTGATTTTAATGCTAAAATTTGGGTAAACTGCTTGGTGTTCCCGTGAGAGGAACAGATGTTTATTTCAAGAAACAACGTGGTTCTATCCATTTTCGGACATTTCTTTGATCAATTGATTGTTAAGTATGTGGTCAAAAGGGAAAAACATTTCTTGATCATAATCTTCTTTCCCCTTATCACAAAATTTTGTTTCACATCCTCAAGAAAGCTTTATTGCCTCGTCTTTCCAAACGTGCTCAAGTTAGCATGTTGGATTTAATTTACATTCATTGTTTAGCTTCTCACAAACACATAAACTTTCCTCTTAATGATTCAACATTTGAGTCATTGCATTGAAAATGGATTTGTTGTTGGTATGGAGCTTAGTAACCGAAATTCTACTTAAGTTTAAAGTGAAAATTTCGGGAACTCAGTCCAATTGGGTTCCACGGGAAATATGTTGAATGTGCGTGCCTTGAATAACTTAAATGTTTGTGTTGTGAATGGAGAAGTTATTAAGGGAGTGCTAATCTTGATGATGATGAGGATGATGATGTGGATGATGAAGTGGAAGAAGAAGAAGAAGAAAAAGAAGTTGAAGAGAAGAAAAATAAAGCGAAAAAGAAAAAGAAAAGAATCAAAAGAAAAGAAAATTGAAAAAGAAAAAGAAGAAATAAGAAGAAAGGGAAGAAGGTGGTTGATGAGGTGGTGAAACCGGTTTGAAAGCACTAGAGCTAGTCAAAGGGTTCAAAATATGAAAGTGCTTAATTTTCCTATTCTTGATGCCGAAGAAAGTTTGAGGAAGATGAAGTAAAGGTGATTGATAGGGAAGATTATGAATCTAACCTACCTCCTTCTAGGGAACCGACTCCTGTTCCCATGGAAACCAATCCTCCTTTTCCTCCATCTCCACAAAAATCTGCCTCACCCTCTACCCTAGCACCACAAATTGATCCTATCCCTCCCTCTACCTCAAAACCCTCCTGTTCTGTTCCTAAAGCTAAGGAAACAGGTGGTGTTCCCATTCTAGAGGAACAACCTGCTGTTCCCAAACCTAAGGAACAAACGCAACCCAAACCTTCTCAAGCTCCCTCGTCTTCTCAAAATCCTACCATTGGTTCTACATATACTCTAGCTCATGCTAGAAGGTTGGATTCTTTGTTTTCCTTGGTTATGGGTCATTCGGAAGCAATGATGGAGTTTGCTACGGAAGCTAAGGATTTAAATGGGTTGGTAAAAGGGGTTGAGCAAAGTTGACAAAGCCTTGGATGGACAACAAGAAATTATGGCTCGGCTTGGTGAACTTTTCTTCCTCATTCAAGCAATGAACTCTAGATTGTTGAAGTTGGAAGACATTGTGCTCAAGGGAAATGATACATTGGCCGAAAATCATCAAGAAGTGATGGCAAAGCTTCATGATGTGGTGGAAGAAGTAGAACAACCTCCCTCTCCTAAACATAAACTTTTCTCTTTAGCTTGTTTTATTTTGTGTGGGAACATGAACTTTGTTTAATATTTGTCTTTTCTATCCTTCTCCTTTAATCATGCTACAATGGAACTTATTGGTTTGCTTAATTCTAAGTTTGATCTTTTTGCATGTGTGCGTCTAAATGAATGGCTAATATTCTTGGATTGCGGTTTTTGAGAGTTGAATGCTTTATTTGCTTATACTAACCAACTTATTTCTTACAAGTTTGGTGGTGTGATGTGTTTAGTGAATAATATTCATCTTTTGAAATCGTGGACTATGTTTTTGAAGATGCCAAAGGGGGAAAGATAAGGCAAATCAGAGTAAATTTTTTTTTGTCATGAATTATGTTCTCATATTTCGACTTTACAAAATAAAATAACGAGTCTATAATACTTAATTTAACTTGGTTACATACTTTGTTAAAATTATTTTTATATGACTTAATGTTATTATTTTTGTATATGCCTTTTGTTGCCATCTTCAAAAAGGGGGAAATTGTTGACCCTTGAGTTTTGAAGATGACCTAACCACAAAAGACATAGTATATTTTATTTATGTTGATTGCAAGGTAATTCATGCTCGAGCTAAGAGAATACTTGATTGAAGATTAAAGCGGAGAATTAATCAAGATCGAAGTAAAGATGTTCGAGAAATGAAGAATCAAGCATGGAATGAAGATTAGAATACATTAGGGTATTTATTATCTTCTTGTTAAGGTTGAGTAATAGCTTTATTAAGTTCGTGGTGAATTCTCAAAGGAACTTGGTTCTGTTCCCATGAAAGGAACAGACCTGGCACTATAGGAACAAGGCTTAGGAACAAGACTTAATAATTAGGGAACAAGACTTTAAAACTAATTTAGGAACTTCTAAGTGACTAATATAGTTGTTAGAGTTTTTAGGGATAATTTGACTAAGATCCATAATTTTAGGAAGTTAGTTTAAGTTTGTTAGGAAAAGATTTTAAATAGATTTTCTGATTTTAAAATAACTGATTTTCAAATCTTATCTTTTTAAAATATATTTTATCTTTTATATTTTATTTAAAAGATTTAGTTTTCGAAAATTTATTATTTCCGGTTTTCAAAATGTTTCGGATTTTTTGAAATAAAAACTGTTTTCCGGTTTTATAAAAGATTTTGAAAAAGTATTTTTCCTAAAAACTAGCTAAAGGATTTTATTTATTTATTTCCTAAATTCTAGCTTACACGCCTAAAGTTTACTGCTACAGTTTATGGAGTTAGTGGATTTAGTGGCTAAGTTAATTATCCTCCAAGTATTTAATTAAATTAAATAAGTTAATTATTCTCCAAGTTTGCAAAACCACGTATTTGTTACTGCTTCTATGAAGTAAGTAGTGGATTAGTGGATGACTTACATGACATGGAATAATTAATTTAATTTAATTAATTAATTCAACATCATGGAGAACATGTGATAATGGTCTAAGTCATTTGAGTAAAATCGTGTCTGACTTAGTTAATTTGTCCTAAGTTATCTAAAGTGTCAGTGCCTTTCTTTAGAGAATTCTACTTACATTAATCGAGTTTTTATTACTCTTCTCTATTGTTTTACAAAGTGTATTTTTTGCGAAAAAGAGGGTTTGAGTGAACTCTTGTAAGTGTGAGAAAGCTTTGAGTGAAGCAAGAGAAAGAGAAAGAGAAAGAGAAAGGAACTTCGAGTGAAGTTTGAGAGAAAACGTCAGTTGTTGGGAACTGTCGTTGGGAACTTGAGTTGAGTGACTTAAGTTGAGAATCGGAGAAAAAGTAATAGGTTGTAATCAGAGTTGTTTTGGCCTATTATAGTGGAAAGTTGTTTAAAATCCATTGTGGTCGAGGTTGTTTCTTCCTATTAGGCCTAGGAAGTTTTTTCTCGTAAAATCTCTCGTGTTCCCATTGTTTGTTCCCAAGTTTACTTTTAATTCCGCAAAAATTAGTGCTTATTCTCTCACTATAATTCACCCCCCCTCTTATAGTGCTCATATTATACAACAATTTGATATCCATCAAATGAAGTAATTTATTTATTGATATTTCTAACAAGAAATTGTTATATTAAAATCTTTAGAAAATGATGAGGTCACTGCTACTTGCAAAAGTCGTTATTTGTCACCATCTGTTGTTAACAACGAAAATATATGTACGTGTTACAACCATACTCTACATATGTGATATTATTCCACACTTCGAATTATTATTATTTTAACAATTTTTAATTATTACGTTCAGATGTTAATTTCGATTCAAAGTCAACACGACAAAAAAGAAGGCTTATATTGAATCAAAAGCGTAATCTTGGTATGTTTAACGTTATATGTGCATATATATGTACATATGAAACTATTTATTGTGCAAAATAATATTATTAACTTCACATCGTGCTATTTACTTTGAGTTAATGAAGTTGGAAATCGAGACCTACTACGTTTAGAAGAATCCAGAACGAAGTGCAAATATAACAAAACTGTCGCTCAGAGTAAAAAAGTTCTCAATCAAGTTAGAAAACAGTTAAATCTAGGTACACAATTTCCTATGTTTTTTAATAATCAAATTGAAAATATTTGTTATGAATCTTTTATGTATAACTAATTAAATATTATGTATAACAACAAGTACAACCGAGATTAACACGTCAAACATAGCAAATCGTTCCCTTCAGATAGAGGTGGATGATCATGAGAATATTGACAATATTACTAGCAATGAAAACGGTGTTTCAAGTATTGAAAAATAAAGTTTATAATTAGTTGAAAGTTAGTTGGCAACTTATACGTACATTGAAATTATATTATATTTAAATTTAAAATTTGTAATATAGAGTATTGGGATATTGGAGATCCAGTATGGAAATGTGAATATTGTGGTGCAATGATGTGGTTCGAGGAAAGAGCAAAAAAACATATCAAAACTCAGAAGCCCAAGTTCTCACTTTGCTGTATGCAAGCAAAGTTGTGCTACCTTTACTACATCGCCCCCCACAACTCCTCAGTGACTTGCTTGAAGGAAAACATCCAAAAAGTAGGAACTTTATCGAGAACATACTACCATATAATATGATGCATTCGTTCATATCGATGGGAGGGAAGATACAAGCACCATCCACTCAAGGACGTGGACCATATAACTTTAAAATAGGTGGTCAGAATCATCATTTAATTGGTAGTTTGTTGCCGAATGAAGGCTCGCGTCCAAAGTTTTCTCAGCTATACATATATGACACAGAACATGAGATTGCTAATAGAAAGGCTGCTTATAGGTAAATTACAAAATATACTACCTTGCTTTACTAACTAAAGTTATATGAAAATATTTGCGTTAAAAATGTAACTATTTTTTCAATATTTATGCCAGTTCTAGAAATCCCGAAAATTTTGAAGATCCTCTAATTGCGCAATTACAAGATATGATAGATGAACACAATCCTCTTGCAAAGAATTTTAGGATGGCCAGAGATCGCTTTATTAGTGATTCATGTCAAAATGTTCGGTTACAGCGAATTGGCAGGAGGGATACTGATGGTAGGACATATAATTTACCAACAACATATGAGGTCGCTGCGTTAATAGTTGGAGACATTGATACTGCAGATAAAAGAGATATTATTATCGAAACACGAAATGGAAAATTAAAGCAAATTTCTGAACTCCGTCCTTCTTATCTACCTTTGCAGTATCCCCTTCTCTTTCCATATGGCGAGGATGGATATCGGGTGGATGTTTTCCATAGAGATAAAAATCCCCCTACTGGCAATTCAAAAAAAAGAGATAGACTTACTATGGGGGAGTGGTTTGCGTATCGGATGCAAGATCGTAAAAATGAGGCCCCCACCATACTACTTTCGCGGCGACTATGCCAGCAATTTTGCGTCAATGGATATACGATGATGGAAGCTAAACGATTGTCGTTCGTAAAGTATAACCAACAAAGTTTTAGAGCGGATAATGTAAAGAACCTAAGGGGAGAAACAGAACGAGGAGATACAGAAGGTGCATCTACCGGTAGTCGTGCTCTTATACCAGCCGCATTCACCGGAGGACATAGTTACATGAGGGAGAATCACCAAGATGCGATGGCTATTTGTAGGTGGTATGGCTTCCCAGATCTGTTTATAACCTTCACATGTAACCCAAAGTGGCCCGAGATCACACGGTTTGTATCGAAGAGGGGATTAAGACCTAAAGATAGACCGGATATTATATGTCGAGTGTTTAAGATGAAACTTGATCAGCTGGTCAAAGATTTAAAGGATAAAAACATCTTCGGCCGAGTACGAGCAGGTAATCAAATTGTTTGGTTCAAGAATATATGTACATATGAATGTGATATTATTGCAAGTGTTTGTACGTATATGTATTTATCAAACTTGAAACTTACGCTTCAAAAATATCCCATAACATGTTGTCTTAACATTTATCTAAATTTCAATCTTACAGTTGTGTACACCATTGAATTTCAAAAGCGTGGCTTGCCACACGCACACATACTTTTGTTCTTACATCGTGATGACAAGTTTCCTAATAGCGATGCAATAGACAAAATTATTTGTGTTGAGCTGCTAAACAAAGATAAAAATCCAGAGTTGTATGATGTTGTCACAGAGTTCATGATCCATGGTCCATGTGGTGCTTTGAACCATGATGCGCCATGTACCACGGAGAAGAAGTGCACAAGAAATTTCCCAAAAAGGTTCAATGAGAGAACAACTGTTGATGAAGATGGATATCCTGTTTACAGGAGAAGAGATAGTGGTGCAACCGTCGAAAAGAATGGCGTCATGCTCGACAATAGATTTGTCGTTCCTCATAATCCAGAGTTGTTGTGTAAGTATCGTGCCATATTAATGTAGAATGGTGTAACCAATCTAGATCGATCAAATATTTGTTTAAGTATATCAATAAGGGTATGATAGAGTCACGGCAACAGCATACCAGAACCGTCAAAACTCTGAAGATCCAAAGGAAATGGATGAAATCAAAATGTATTATGATTGTCGATACATATCCCCATGTGAAGCCATGTGGAGGAGTTTAGGTTTCACTATTCATTATAGAACCCCAACTGTCGAAAGGTTGAGTTTTCACTTGCGGGATGAGCAGACCGTGCTTTACACTGATGATGCTGATTTAGAATCCGTGCTCGAGAACTACTATTGAGGACAAATTTTTGTCATGGATGGAGTGTAACAAAAAATATGCTGAAGCAAGAGAACTAAGCTATGTTGAATTCCCTACAAAATTTGTATGGCAACAAGGTCCACGTGAATGGACACCTCGAAAAAAGGGATTTTGCATCGGAAGAATTTATCATGTGTCCCGAGGAGCAGGTGAAATATTCTATTTGCGGACATTGTTAAATTTTATGAAAGGTGCAACATGTTATGAAGACATACGCGTTGTTGATGGAATACAATATGCAACATTCAAAGAAGCATGTTATGCTAGAGGTTTGTTAGATGATGACAAGAGTATATTGATGCTATAATTGAAGCTGTTTTAGAGAATCTGGACAGTATCTCCGCAATCTTTTCTGCATGCTATTGTTATCATTTAGTTTGACAAAACCTGAGACTATTTGGGAAAAAAACTTGGCACCTTCTTTCCGACGATATTTTACATAGACAACGTAGACTTCTCCAAGACGCGGGTATATTTACTTATATATCACTTTATGTAATAAATGTGTATACTAAATTATCTTACAGAAATAACATAAATTTTTTCCTATCACACATTGTGTTCGTTTTGCATCATTACGTCTAAGTGATGAACAGTTGAAAAACTTTGCTTTGGCTGACATTGAAGCTAAGTTACAAAGTAATGGTAGCACCCTTCGTAAATTTACCGGAATGCCATTTCCAAATGACTTGATTGTATCAGATGGTCAAAATAAGCTCATTATGGATGAGCTTTCGTATGACCAAGAGCAATTACAAAAGGAGTTTCAAGATCTTTATGCTGGACTGACTGATGAGCCGCGTGGAATTTATAATGAGATCATATATGCTGTATTGCGCGGTAAAGGAAGCGTATTCTTTGTATATGGTTATGGAGGCACGGGAAAGACATACATGTGGAGATTATTATGTGCAGCATTAAGGCGTAAAGGGGAAATTGTTTTGCCAGTTGCATCAAGTGGAATCGCCTCTTTGTTGCTTCCATGTGGGAGAGCTGCGCACTCTAGATTTGGCCTACCACTAAATGTCGATGAGAACTCAACATGTCATGGCATTAAGCCTAGATCGGACTTGACAGGACTACTTATGAAGACAAAGCTTATCATTTGGGATGAAGCTCCCATGATGCATAAATATTGCTTTGAAGCTCTTGATAGAAGCTTAAAGGATGTTATGCAATCAATAAATCTAGCAAATCGTCATATCCCATTTGGTGGTAAGGTGGTTGTGTTCCCAAAGGTAGTAGACAAGATATTGTGTTTTCAGCAATCAATAGTTCTTATTTATGGGACTTTTATCGTGTGCTTAGATTGACGCAAAACATGCGTCTCAGAATAGGATCTGATAAGTCAAATCTGGAAGAAATTAGGGAGTTCTCTGAGTGGATTCTGAATATCGGAGACTGCAAAGTTGGTGAACCGAATGATGGTGTAGCCAATGTAGAAATTCCTCATGAAGCATTGGTATACAGAGGAGATGACCTTATTTCTGCAATAGTCGATAGCACATATCCTGATCTAGAAGATAACATCTGGGAAGCAAGTTATTTTCAAGAAAGAGCTATTCTTCCTCCAACTAATGAAATTGCTGACATGGTTAATGATCGTGTTTTGTCACGCTTACCAGGTGAAGAAAGAACGTACTTGAGTTCAGATGCAATTTCAATAGAGGAAGGGAATTTCGGAATACACGAGATGTATTCTACTGAATTTCTGAATACAATCAAGTGCGGCGGTTTGCCAAATCATAATATAACCTTGAAGGTAGGGAAACCAGTGATCCTACTACGGAATATTGATCAGACTTCTGGGCTTTGCAATGGTACTAGGTTAGTCGTGAAGCACCTTGGCAATCGAATTATTGAGGCAGCTGGTGTATCTGGTAGTAATGTTGGTGATAAAGTTTCTATTCCGAGGATGACACTTACCCCATCAGATGCAACAAAGTTTTCCATAAAATCTCAAAGAAGACAATTCCCATTGGTTGTTTGTTTTGCAATGACAATCAATAAAAGCCAAGGACAGTCCTTAGCGCACGTTGGTTTATATCTCCCCCGGCCAGTGTTCAGCCACGGACAATTGTATGTGGCTATTTCAAGAGTTACAAGCAAAAAGGATTTGAAATCTTGATCTGTGATAAAGATCGTGGTAACTCATCCGTTACAACCAAAGTGGTCTATAAGGAAGTTTTTCAAAATGTTTGAATTGTGTATATAATTGTAATTGACACCGTTTTTTATGTTTTGATAAAGAGAAAGTGTAACTGTTTATTTGTTCCTTTAATAATGTGTTGTGTATTCGATTTGATTTCAAGTTTTATTTTCACTCCCATTAATCAAAAATGTTATTGTCGCATTAATAATATTTTCGTCTATAAAATAATTTATAACATACCTAAAAGTATGGCCTCCCGTGCATTTTTGCACGGGTTAAAAACTAGTATAATATTATTCTTCTTCTTAATACTAATTCATGAACTAGTTTAATCTCCTTTCATGATACTTTCATATTAATAATAATTTTAATATAATCTCATAATTTTAATATAAGTTAGTGGAATATTAATGAATTTTTGTATAAACATAATAAAAAAAAACTCATTTTTTAAAGTAATCGTTTTTTCCATTCCGGATCAAGAAACCGGATTCCAAAATTTTGAGGATTGAGGACCGGTTCGGTCCCGTTCCTTTTTTTTTGCCCATCTGATCCGAGATTGTACACCTCTACAAGTTAGTGTCACCAATTGGCGGATCTATGTTTAGTCTTGGTGGGTCACGTGACCCACCATTATTTTTTTGTTTAAAATGAAGTAATTTTCTAAAAAAAACAAAAAAAGGTACAATACAATTGGACTGTTGGAGTAAGGAATCACTCTTCAATCTCTCACTCTCTCTGACACATGCTCTCTCTTTTCACTTTTCAGTTTATCCCCTCTCTCTGTCTCTTCAATTTGCCTTCCTCTCTCTCCTCTCTTTCTCTTTCTCTTTCTCTCCACTTTGCCTTCCTCTCTCTCTTCACTTTGCCTTCATCCCTCTACAGTAAAAAGAACCAAAAATTCGTTGTCCTTGCTTCATGTGAGTAACTAACATCATGTGAGTTTCTGCCTGCTTCCATTACATCAAAATTTGGAGGTGAAAAGATGGTGAAACTTGAGTGTATAGGACTTTTGTTGTTCTCCAAGTTCAAGACTTAGGGCCAAAGCAATGCCACTAAAATCACCTTATACCTAATAGAAGGCTTGTTTTTTGATCTATTTTAGGGCCTATTTTAGTGACCAGATACAAGTAGACGACATTCCTAGGTCGGTACATTTTATAGAATGACTCCAAGCATATGCAAGATCAACAATGAAAGTAATTTTTAAAGGCTAATTTTAATCTAAACACCTAAATTCTAAAGTCAGTTGCTTGCTTTCAATGAATTTCAAAAGGTGCTAAATTTTGAAGTGTGAGAGAAGCAAAGTTATAAGGTCAGTTTTTAGTGTTACTACTAGTAGGATGTTTCCTTTGCATCTTTGATTTGACTTGGATCATTCTTTGCTTTCAAATAATAAAACATTTACTAACTCCACTTGGATTATTATGTGTGATTTACATGGGATAGAGTACAATTATATAGAATTTCGTTAGATGTATTTTGATATATATTTCACAATGTCAACCTTTTATAACTTTTACTCATTATAATTAGTGATACTTATGATCAAATTTTTTGCCAAATATAAAAGTGAAATTGTGTAGATTTTTGAAATATGTAATTTCATTCAAACTTACTATTATTTATATTTGAATTTAGATCACATCTGTAGTTCAAATTTGAATTTTGAAATCACATCAGTATGAATAATTATTACTAATTTGAGAATTATTTGCCTAATAGTACAATGTTAGTTTGTTATGCTATTTGATATAAAATATTCATGAATTAGTTGCAATAAGTCGATAATGACCCATTATTCATAAATTTCTGGATCCGCCACTGTTCACTAACCCTAACATCAAAGTCATGAGCACCATAATGCAATAACAACCAAATAGCTCCCATCCTAAAACATACAAATACCATCACACAACAAAAAAAATCATAATTTAGCAAATTTCACAATCCAAAGCTGACAGGTTGAAGTCGTATCACCTAATCATAATAACCTAAAGTCCACTAACTATTAGTCAGAGAAGTCAGGATCGAATCAACATGGAGAAAGTTATACTATTGTATCTGAATTATAATATTATACTAACTAAATCAGATGAAAAGTGTTATTTTACTAAACTAAGCAAATAACAGAATTTAATACGAGGGAATGGATAAAAAAACTAGGATTAATGGATCACTATGCATACAATTCAGGAAATCAGGGATGAATGACAACTACCTAATAAGTCAATTTATCTAGGGAACATGTAATTTCTCTCGAACATAACCTCTCTCAAAGATCACCTAGCCACTCCCGCATGGTCAAGAATCACTATGTTTAATGGTTGAAAGCCTATACGAAATCCCTCTTCTCGAAGTAGATTCAGTACTGCGATAGTAGAAATATAAATCTGGCCTAATTTATAAATCTAGCATGAACTATTGGACCACAAGAAACAATTGAAATAAAAGGCAATTATACTAGTCTATCAATCTCTCATTGCATACATAGATCCCCGATTAATAAAAAAAAAAGTCTTTTCCTGTTGTTTCAACTCTAGAATACATCCAGTTGAATATGTTCTCAGGCCCAATCAGGTGGGAAAACTGCGATTTTGCATCAACTTGTGAAGGTTGTATCTCTCAAACCAAAGTCTGTTTGAGGCGTGTCACCTACCATTGGCAAGCCCTTAAAGTCTACTTTCCAACCCAACTAGCATTTCTTGATTATCAATTTTCTATCAAAATTTAACATGTGTTAGTTTTGACACTCTTTCACTAACTTATTGCTTTATTCTAACTCAAAATTGTCCCAAATGGATGCATTAAGATCCTTGTGAAAGCTATATTCATCCTCAATGATTAATAGGCGTGATCTTAGATAATCATAATCAATTTGCCTCAAAATAACTTGAAAATCATCGAAACACGCAAACGGAGAGTAGTAGAGCAAAACTTGAGTAAATCATGTAAATAGGCACCTAAATGCTCTAATATGAACTAGAAATGCAACCTAAATGCACCTAGAACTCTATAAAAAACATAACATCAGACTGCCCCAAGCTATACCTTTGCTTGTCCCTAACCATAGCACAACATGAATATGAATAAAATTGCTTCACCCGTCAAATAAGAAGTTTGGGTTCAAAGATTTTCAAACTCAAAATCTTTCAAGCCAGCAAAATTCAAGTTCACTTTCTCATATCACCCTGACCACCAATCACCTAAGCGAACCATCAAATACAGCTTCCCTACATAACATGAAAATCTTGAAAAGGTGCCCACCAAGGTGTCACTCCTCTCAAATTTGTGGCATGCATAATATGCCGAACACTTACCAACCCAACCATAATAGCCCCTCCCACTCGCACTCTTATGTGTTTAGAAAGGTATAATATCGCTCATTCAAGTCAGGTCGACTCAATTAATAAACTTACTCTTTAACTTTGGCAAATTGACTCAATATTAATCCAGAGACAATCAAACACATGCTCAAGAGGTCTTTCTCGGGTTTGTAATGGGATTCCGGTAAAGGTAAGGAAATTATTTAGGGAATGTGGTGGAAAAGCCAAGAAAAAGGACCAAAAAACATTAGTAACAAGACTAGATGTGGCCGAAATAACTCTCATGACCTCAAAAACATGACCAAGATAATAACCAACTATGAAATCTCACGAACCAACCAATACTTTTCTCTTTTATCATAATTTCCAACACTTTTTAAATTTAATGAGTGAAGATCATAGAAATTTTCAGATTTTTCGCTATCATTTTTCACTTTATTTTTCTTTTTGTTTCTTTTCTTTGTATCAACATACACATTATTTCCAACCAACCCACAAAATCATCCATGCATCATAGTATCAACCTAACGAATTGCTCTCCCAAGCTAGACTCGGGAAGATCATCATTGTAAAGGCTCAAGGTGTGTAACGTGGCTTAATATCAAAATAAAAAGCCATTAGGCTCAGCAGGGCTAGAAGGGAAATTGATTCATTTATCAACTCCGAGGCTTAAAATTAAACAAAAGAACGCCTCTAGTACAACACATGTCTAAAGTCACCAGAAATCAACAAGTGCATTGCCAACATTAAGATCAGAATGCTACGAGGAACTAACACACAATAATAGATTGGATATGGATGTAAAGCCATATGCAACGACAATGAATCCTCATAGTATAACCAGTTCAAGTATGCAGTCAAGGTATGCGCGTTATCATCAAAATTCACTCAAGATTAAGGCAGTCATAGATCACATCACAACATCACAACCACAAATGCTAAACTATCCAATGTAGTGAGTTAAATCATTTTTTCAAAGCATAGTACGGGGCACAGGAAAGCAATCAATTCATTAATATTCAACTAGTATTTTTGGTATTTTTCCAGCAATTATTCATTTTTTGTGATTTGTCAATTTTTTTTCTGAAAGCAATTAAGTTAACTAAACTAATCTAGAAAGAAGTAAAAAGTAAAATAAAAGCAATACTTACAGAAATCCTCCCCCAAGCTGAACTTGACAATGGCCTCATTGCAACAAAGGGAAGGAAAGGGACATGGACATGAGTTGTCCATCAACCTACATCTAGCAGTTTCGTCAGTTCTGGTTGTACCACCCCTTGCAACCCGTGTTGGACTATAATGCTAGGGTGGTGGCCTCATCTAGATGAGTTCGATGCTCATTAAAGGCATGGCTTAATCCTGTCAGGTTATCAGTGTCATATCCAATTGCCTTTTTGTGAGTCTTCAAGACCGTTAAAAAATGTTCTTCACGTGCGATAGACTCTAAGATAAGCACATCATCTGAAGTATCATGGGAGGGGGAATGAGGCATGCAGTCATGGATCGGTTCATCTATAACATCAACACTATAGCATAATTCCTCTAGCATTAGGCTCTTAGGGGTATTGGTCAGGCTAAAAATAACCTTATCATCCCCCATAGTTAATGTCAGTTTCCCACTTTTAACATCTATGACTGCTCTAGCAGTGTGGAGGAAAGGTCTCCCGAGGATAATGAGTGTCTGGGTATCTTCTGCCATGTCTAATATAAAAAATTCCATAAGGATAAAGATTTTACCTACTCTAACAGGAACATCCTCTAATATACCCAGGGGGTATTTCACAATCAGCATTTCCAGAGTAAAGGTAGTATATTTTAAGTCACCCATGTTCAGCTTCTTACAGATAGAAAGAAGCATGATACTCACACTAGCACTTAAATCACATAAAGCTTTGTCAATAAATATGGATATGATAGGGGATGGAAAAACTCCTTGGTACTTTCAATTTAAGTGGAGACTAGTTTTGTAAAAGGGTGTTGTATTCAGCTGTAAAAGACATGGTTTCCACCTCATTGAGAGTCCTCTTCCGCATCAAAAAATCTTTTAAAAATTTAGAATAAACAAGCACTTGATTTAATAATTCAGTAAAAGGAACTGTACCTGCAGATTCTTTACCGCCTCCAAAATCTTACCATAGTGGTGGTCAAGCTTCTTCTTGAGCATCCAATTTGGGAATGGTACGTTGATCACCAGAGTCGCAATTTTCTACTTAGTTACCTCTATAGTCTTATTTATAGCTCCTTGCTTTTCCCGAGCTTCAATATCCTCAGGCACTTCTTGTGGTTTCTGAGCAACTGATGATTCCACCTCTAGCATCATCGAGGCATCGTACTGCACTCCACTTCGAAGGTTAATAGCATTGGTAGTTTCCCTTGGTTGCATTGGTTGCGAAGGCAATGGCCCATATGGCCTACTAGCAGAAGAACTAGCCAACTGAGCTATATGTGACTCCAACATCTTATTATGCGTCCCTTATAGCTTATTCTGAGCATGTAGGTTCTAATCTTGAGACCTAGTATCTGCTTGAAAGGAAAGAATACCTTTCTTGATCTGCAACATGAGATTTTTGAGTTTAATAGTTGTTGGGTCTGAATGAGGTGTGTTATGATGTTGTTAATACTGATTTCTCTGAAATCCTGGAGGAGCTTGTGGTTATGACTGATACTGCAGAAATTGGGGTTGTGGTATGGACTGTTGTTGTTGTTGAGGTTGTGGATTACGTTGTGTTACAGATTTGGATGATCTCGCATCCCAGGATTGTATGTAATGAGTAGGGATCGAATTGAGGCTTGTGTTGTGAATGTAATGCATGCACTGTCTCACTAGAAGGTGAGAAACTGGGGAACTCTTGAGAGTTAATTGTGTTCAGCTATCCCACAAGCATCACATATGAAAGCATTGTAACCAAAAACACTAGCCACTGCGTTAACACTCATGTGGGGTGAGGAATTGTTACATAGCTTCCAAGAATTGATCTTCTGGTTTAGAGTAGCTAGTTGCCCGGACAGTAAAGAAATGGCCTCAACATCATGTTTGCCTCCCTTTTTTTAATAGTAGAACGAATAGTAGACGCTTGATTAGAAGTAAGTTTCTCCATAAGTTCATACCCTACATCTATGGCCTTATCCATGAAGAACCCACCGGAAGCTCCATCAATTACCCGTCTCGTATCTGCATCAACTCTAGTGTAGTAAATTTGACACAAATGCCACTTGTCAAAACCATAATGAGGATAAAGGCGTTGCAGATCCTTGAATCTTTCCCAAGCTTCATGCAATGACTCTCTAAGATCTTGGGTGAAAATCACTATCTCATGACGTCATATCTGCAATCTTTTGATATAGGTACCATTTGATAAGGAAATTTTTTGATAACTCTACCCAAGTGGTGATGGATTAGGCAACTTGTTATAACAAACTAGAGCTTTGTCTCACAGAGAAAAGCAAATAGAATCATTTTCATCTCCTCAGCAGAAACACCAGCTTGTTTCTGAGTAGCACAACATTGTGAAAATCGCTGCAGGTACTAGTTTGGGTCTTCAGAAGGTAACCTAACAAATTGATTATTTTGAACCATATTCAACACATGGGATTTGATTTCGAAATTGTAGCACCAATAGTAGGCAACCGTACCCCAGTGGGCACATTATTAGGGGATGGTTGTGCATAATCTCTGAAGGTTAGTTTAACTCCTCGCTCATTTTAAGAGAAATAGGGGTGACAGGGGATTCTTGTTGTGATAAGGATGGTGGAGAAGGTGTCTTTTAAGAGGGTGTCGCAGACAACTTTGCTTGCTTAGTATTCTTTCTGAGTTTACGAGCAATCTTTTCAATCTCCAGATCAAATGGAATGAGATTTAAGGATTTTAATTTCCTGCTCATACACCAAAAACATTAAAGCAAATGTGAGATGCTCCAAAGAACAAATGTTCTTCAGAGTAAGTTAGTGTAATACTATAATTTTGATAAAATAATAATAAATTATTTCCCTGGCAACAGCGTCAAAATTGACAGGTTAAAGTCATATCACCTAATCAAAAATAACCTATAGTCCACTAACTAGTAGTCAGGAAAGTCATGATCGAATCCACGGGGAGAAAGTTATATTATTGTATATGAATTCTAATATTATACTAACTAAATCAGATGAAAAGAGTTGTTTTACTGAACTAAGCAAATAACAGAATTAAATACGAGGGAATGGATCAATTAATAAAAACTAGGATTATGGATCACTATGCATACAATTCGGGAAATCAAGGACGAATGACAATTACCTAATAAGTCAATTTATCTAGGGCACATGTAATTTCTCTCGAACATTACCTCCCTCAAAGATCACCTTGTCGCTCTCGCGTGGTCTAGGATTACTCTACCTAATGATTGAAAGCCTATATGGAATCTCTCCTCTCGAAGTAGATTCAGTACTGCGATAGTAGAAATACAAATCAGGCCTAATTCATAAATCTAGCATGAACGATTCAACCGCAAACAATTCAAATAAAAGGCAATTATACTAGTCTATCAATCCCTCATTGCATACATAGATCCCCACAATCCTAGAATTAAAATTACTCACTCATGCTTATCAAAACAATAACAAAATCAATATAAGAATTCATACTAGGAATAATTGCAAATAACTAAGAGTTAAATCTAATTAATAATAACGAAAGCAATAAAGAAGATTACCAAACTGAAGAACTATATTGAACTTGTGAATAATCCAAAGGTTTGATCTTGAACCCAAAGAGAAAAGCAATAATCTAAGGTTTGTGAAACACTCTCTAGAGAAAACTATGAAAAACAAGGGCTAAACAAAGGATGAATAAAAGATGTCATAGTAATGTTCTAATTTTTGTATTTATACTAAAATTAATATGAAAATTAGCCCGAAAATCATTAAAATACGTGTGTTGGGTCAACCACCCAATCAGGCCAACTCGCCCGATCCCATTGAGCGAAAAGCTCTTTAATTCGGAAATATGACGGACTGCCCGCTCGATCGAGCGAGAGTATTTCCCTCTTGTTTTCAACTCTAGAACGTAGCTAGATGAATTTGTTCTTGGGCCCGACTGGGCTAAACCGCCTGATCTTATCGGGCGCAAAAAACTGCAATTTTGCATCAACTTGTGAAGGCTATATCTCTCAAAAATAAATTGTTTGAGGTATGTTACCTATCATTGGAAAGCCTTTAAAGTCTAGTATCCAACCTAACTGGAATTTCTAGTATCAATTTTCTATCAAAAGTTATGATAAACATAGTAAACATGTGTCAGTTTTGGCACTTCTTTCACTAACTCTTTGCTTCATTAAATTGTCCCAAACGGATCGATTATGATCCTTGTGCAAGCTAGCTTCATCCTTAATGATTAATA
This sequence comes from Beta vulgaris subsp. vulgaris, assembly GCF_026745355.1. Taxonomy (NCBI): domain Eukaryota; kingdom Viridiplantae; phylum Streptophyta; class Magnoliopsida; order Caryophyllales; family Amaranthaceae; genus Beta; species Beta vulgaris. Next base: position 23,071,855 of record NC_079203.1, read on the forward strand.
AGCTTGATATTAGATAATCATAGTTAATTTACATCAAAATAACCTGAAAATCATCGAAACATGCAAACAGGGAGTAGTAGAGTAAAACTTGAGTAAATCATGCAAATACGCACCTAAATGCTCTTATATGAATTAGAAATGCACACAAATGCACCTAAAACTCTATAAAAAAAACCATAAAATCAAAAGCATATTAAACAGACACATAAACCCATGATTTACCCTTAACATAAACCAAACAAAGATTAACTAACCTGATTTCAAGTTTAATTCAAAAATTTAAATTTTGACCTTCTCGCAATTTTGAATTAGCTTCCTCTTCTTTTTTAATTACCAATAGCAGCAACAAATTGTGTGTTTGAATTGAGTAGAAGAAGATGATGCCCTCAATAACTTTATTAAATTTTTTCTAGGGTTTTTTTTCGTGATTTTGGGTGAAGAAAGATCAACTGACAAATTGCCGCCAAACCAATTAATACTAGGTACAAACATGTAAATAAAGGGAAACGCCAACCTTTGTAAACAAAAGATAGATGGTGCACAGTTTTAAAAAACTCAGGGGGTATATGGTGAATATCTTAAACATTGAGGATATATGGTGAATTTTCAATTTATCAGGGGTATATGGTTAAAAAAACGTTATTGTAAATTAAGTTATGTTATCATTATTTTTAGTTTATTAATTTCATTATATGGGCGCGAGGTTTAGGCATCATTATTTTAATCGTTTTTGGACCGACTTTGAGTGAACTATTTGTTGGTGTGCCTTAGCCCATGTATGGGGCTTGTTGTAGGCATGTGTGTGGGGTGATGATCAGTCAAAGAGAAGAGGATAATGTAGAGTTGTGAGAGTGTATTTGTGGTGACTCTTGAGTTTGTAACCTTTGCACTTAGTACATCTTAAATCCTAATCACTTCTCTCATCATTTGAGCTTCTTAACCCCCTAAAAGTTTTGATTTTCAAACCAAAAAATTCAACACTCTTCTTCACTCTTTCACACACAATTTTTGAGCATTTTAAGGGGAATTTTGGATTCTTCACTTCATTAAACAATTTCAAAATGTTGTCTACTATTCTCCATCATCATCTTGGAAATCTAATTCTTGGTCTTAGAATTCTAGGAAGTGATTTGGAGGTCAATAATCTTTCGCAAGAGGAGCATCCTAAACTAGTATCATTTCTGCACACCTCTCGATGTTCCAGGTAACTAGTAATTGTCCTACCATGTTAGAAATCGCGTTAGTATTAGAATAGGAGTTAATTTTTAGGATGTGTATGGATTATTTATATTTGAAAATTTTGAGAATTTTGATGAAAATATTATGTTATATGTGTGTGTCGTGTACAATAAGTGTTAGAAGGAGATTTTTTTTTTGTTTGTTGTGGATTTTAACATGTGTTACATATATATATATATATATATATGTGTGTGTGTGTGTGTGTGTGTGTGTGTGTGTGTGTGTGTGTGTGAGAGATAATATCTCTTATGTTATTCTTAGGCCAGGTTCGAAATTCTTATTTTCAAGTGCCTATTGTTTTTTTTTTTGGTTGGGTTTATATGAATTTGTTCCTTATATCATGATATTTGTTGTTGAAAAAGTATAGATAATAATGTGTTACTGGAGTAGTGAATTGGTTTTGTTTTGTTGTTAGAAAATTTAGGTTGTAACATTTGAGTACTATTGGTGAATGTTGGAAATTGATTGAACTTTCGACTGTTGGGTGTTTCACCCAGATTTGTCAGACGCAAGAGCGATGCATCAGACACAGAATCGGTGCGCTAGATGCATGAGCATTACGCTCTTGTGAGGAATGCATGCTCTTGCGCCGAGCGCATGCTTGCTCGAGGCTGAACAGTTGGCATTCGGTTGTGCTTTAATATGTTTTTTCAATTTAAATTCTTGGTATGGCTCTTGGTAATCTTTGTGTTTGTATTAGTAATGTTATTTTAAATTTTAGTCTTTAGAAATAAATTTGGTGACTTATACGATGATGATTGATGTTTTTAATTTGAATTACTTGGGGTTGCTATCCTAGTTTCTTTGATGATTTGGGTGTAAGGTTGTAGGCGTGTTTTTATTTCTCTTACGGGATGTGAGTGCGAATTATATTTGACCACCCCATTTTTAAGGTTTTATTGAAAATTGTTTTGAAAGAAGTCGCAATAATTCTTTTTAGGAAGAATCATAAACCAAGTTGGATATGAAAAAACCGTAGGGACAAATTATCCAATGTAGATTTCCCCTTCTTGACTCATAGATGGTCAAAGTGAACCAAAGATTGAGTTCGGGTGGTGAGGGTACAATACAGTCAGGAACCATATTGCCCATTGTTGGCTTCTACTAAATATCGATTCATTACAGATCTTATGCCAAAGAATAATCATATAATGTTTTTATACACCCTAATAATAATTTATCTAGATTGGTTCAGGAAACACATAAAAAAAGACTACTTTTTTAGTGATATGTTATTATGCAATCAATTTACCGGAAACCTAGCAGGTAGTCCAAATTAATTTGATTAATTAGAACAGTTCTTTAGGTCTTTTTTAGCAATAATAACATGCGGGTGATAAAAGCAATAACGATAGTCACCTATATAATATTCATAAAATGATCAAGCAGGCATATAATAATATAAAAAAGAAGGAAGGATTAGAATATACAGTAGATGATTATATATTAAAGATCTACATCATGAAAGAAACAGTTAGTAACTACAATCTAAGAAATAGAGAATTTATTTAAGGATCCTCAGGGAGTATACTTATGCGGCTTAGATTGAAGAGCGCAACGATCTTTAGGCGGAGTAATCGTGAAACCAGGAACGACATTGTGATTAGAAGTAGAAATTGATTTGAAGTATTTAAAGTATTTGAGTGTTTGAGTATTCGGAGATTCGAAGTGTTTTGCGGAGATATTCGTAAGTTTTTGTATTCGTAATATAATAATGAAAAGCCTTCCATAATTCATGAAATCACGAGTATTTATAGGCAAAGAGAAGCGTGCGCCTCACGCAAGCCCTGCGCCAGGCGCAAGCCTACGTGGCAGGCGCATTGCCATGCGTCAGCCACACATTGGTGTGCCTGACCCGGCCAACTCAATCAGATTTTAACACGTGTAGATGCGTTTTTTAAAAGATAGAAAAGAAAGTTGTGTCTCAAACAGGACTTGCGTCAGACGCAAGACTCTGTTTAATTCACAAGTCCACGTGTCAGGCGCTCATTGGCATGCAGGACTTTGTGTGAGTCATAAGTCCACGCGTCCGGTGCATATTCCAGTATATTCCAGCATATTCGCTCTTGATTTTGCGCGTCTTTTGAAGATACTTTTCTATCCCTAAAATTCGGGAATTGAACTTTATGGATTAAAAATCTTTTTTTTTTTGATAAAAGTATTATGGAAATATTCATTAAAATTCGGCTCTTAAAATGGACTTAAAACATTTTATGGGCTTAAAATACAATTAATCATCATGAACAATTAATTGGGCTTTAGAATATCATTTCCATGCACAATTTTGAAATGGTTCTTTAGATTGCTCTTTCGTTGTGTCGCGCTAACTAATACCGCGGTATGTTTCATCATTGGATCCTTAAATGGGGAGACACGATCATGTGTTTACGAAGGCTGTTAGGCATCTCTATGGTTTATCGATGGTATAAAGTTTTGAATTCAATTTGTTTTGATTATTTTGAGATGTGAGCTATCCGGAGGGATAGATGTAGTCCCCGGTGAAGAACATGCTAACCACATGGGTTGCGATCTAGGGGTTATACCTGGGTTAATTGTTGTACATCGAGAGGTCACGAAGTACTGAGTTGGGTACTATCCTACATTGAGAGTTTGACCATTCTTAGACACAGGTAGTAGGGAATGTAAGTACATAGGCAGTTTGAAGGTTGCGATCTGACAAACCTTAAGAAGTGGGTTGCGATCCACTGGTGTTCTGCTCTTTATCTCGTGAACTAGTTATTTTGTATTCTACTTGTTTGATTGTTGTGGTGAGTTATGATTATGAGAACATGTTAAGTGTCTTTGTTATTTATGTATGAATTCATGTTATGAACTAATGTTTTGGATGCGTAAGAGACTAAGAGGTATATGGTTTCTTTTTAATTTAATAAGAGTCGTGTGTGTGTATGTTGTGATATTGTGTTCCTCATTATTAAAGCTGAATTCTAATGCTATCATGATTCTTGTTATTCCCGAAGAATTGCTAGTTACTCGTCATTGATTGTGAATTATTGTTGTTTATACAATTTTGCAGATGGAGTTGAAAGCCAGATTGATCACTATTTGGGTACGGGAAATGAGGATAGGAGGACTATCTAAATTTTTTTTTTCAGTGGATGAGATTTATGAGGGAATAAGGAGGTCTTATAGCCTCATAGGTGTTAAGTAGCTTGTTGGATAATCTATGTTGTTGGGTGGATTGCAATGACTTTTGAACTAGATTTGATGTTGGTTTTTAATGAGTTTGTACGAGATTTTGTCTATGTTTTTGGATGGTTTTTGGATTACTCATTATGGATTATTGGATGTCTTCTTTTATAATAATATCTTTACTTTAACCTTTTTGAGTGGCATGTCCATCCGACGATATTTTGGCTATTGTTTAATTATCTATTATTGGGTGATTATTTTATTATTACATTTCTATATAAGGGCGGAGTGTTACAATAAGTATGCATGAAAATGCATGAATGAAATATGGAAAACCTTAGCCTATTTATAGGACAGTATCAAAAAATAGACAAAAACACTACGCGATGCGCACATGCTTGTCTTTTGATTAGTTAATAATATTAATTTAGAATATTATGAAAGATTCTTGTAAAAGGTTTCATTAAGGTCTGAAATGCGGCATGCATAAGCATGCGCGGAGCGCACATGTTATGTGTCCCGCGCAAGGATGTCCGCTAAGCGCATGCCATACACGTTTGTCAGATTTGAGTACGACATTGTCATAACGCTCGTGCAATATTTTGCATGAGACGTCTTATTTAATTCAATTTTCTAAAGATCCTTTTTATCTTTACCAAATAATAAATTTTTAAATCTGAAGATCAACTATTTTAAACACATAAAATCTTATTTCAATAAAATCTTTTATTTTTGTAATATCTTTTGAAAATATTTATTTAATTATGAAAATATTTATTAAAATATACAATTAAATATAAGAAAATTAGGCTCGAAATAAATAATTTATGGGCTCAATATACAATTAATTATCAGGAATAGTTAAGTAGGGTTTTAAAATTGGAGTTTGTATTTTTAAAACAAATAAATAGGCTTTTATGATTTTTAAATGGTTTTGGGCTTAACTCTTCGGATTTTTCTCCCTTGGATCAGACCTATTAAGGCCAAGTAGGTATTATCATGGGATACCCAAATGAGAAAACACGATTTTGTGTTCTACAACCATGAACTCTATCTTCCTTACTACATGACCACACTCAATGAGGAGGTTAATTAGACCCAACACATCTCTCTTAACATTATCATAAGCCCCCAGATTTTGTTTTGAATACCCGAGCCTTGTTAATACATGAAAAGGGTAAACATTAATCGTGGAGCCGTTGTCGATTAATAATCTAGATACTTCACATCCATTTACAGCGCACCGTGATGTGCAGTGAATTATTATGGTCGGTGTTTTCCGGAATATCATTACCTATGAACGTGAGAGTTCTATCAATAAAATAAATGAGTTATACCATTTGATCAGGCTTTATAGAAGGGTCTTAAGAAGCTTCATTGAGATGTTTTAGAACTACTATCATGTGGGCTTGAGAATACATTAAAACTTTCCATATGAGAACATTAGCAATTACCTCCTTCATACGCTTGATAGCATACACCACCTTCTCTTATATCTCAACCTTTCAACCTCATGGATCTTGAAATCAGCTTTCTTTCCAACTATATATTGTCCTTGATCCTATCTAGCTTCTTATCACCAATTTGGCTTTCCTTAATCTCATCAGACACAGATGATTCCAGAGTAAGAGCTCTAACCATCATCTCGACCTCCCCAGACTTCAAGATTTCGTGATTCAATCTTTGCATATCAATTTCTACACAACTCATCGTGCACCCTCAAAAGCATTAAGCTTGATTTCATATTTAGAGCATATATAAGCGATCACTTTTGTCTTTCCTTCATGATATTGGATATCTAAATTATAATCCTTTATCAATTCCCTATTGTTCACTCTTCCCTTTTCTATGTTTCCTTTTGAATGTCGAACTTCGGGGTGTTAACGAGGCGAACTGAGACCGAGCATGTTTAGGTTCGGCTCGGCTTAAGAATGGTTGAGGTTGAGCTTGGCTCAAGCTCGAAACTCGTTGGGCTAGGAAAGATCAAAGCCAAGCTCGACTCGCAAATGCAAAATTTTAAATATTAGAAGAAAGTTCAGGTTAACTTACATTCTTTAGGCTTTATATAAGTATAACAAATAAATTCTCGTCAAACTCTTAATAAGAGTGAATATCAAAGATTATCTTTAATAAAATGGGCTAGGGCCCACATCTACACAATTATCCTCTTCATACACTATCTTTAATATAACAACTCCACTGTTACTCTTGATTCCTCTTCGATGTGGGATTTTATCCTAACAAAAAATTTTCGCTTATGTAAGACCCTAAGAGGAAGTGTTGCTGGCAAAGTAATGACATAGACTTGCTAGTTTTTTCAAAATGTATATATAAATGTGAAATTATACAAATACATGTTGATTGAAATAGTTAGTTGGTAAAATAATTTATATATATTATAGTCCAACATAAACAAATCGAGGACTTCATAAATAGTCCAACATTATAATATGGTCCACTATACATACGCAAATACATGCTCTTTAATAGTAAATTAATAGTTAAAGGGTAATAAGATTTTTTAGGGAAAATAAGGTGGTTGTTTATTTTCTTTATCGATGTGGGACATAATTATTCATCTAAAAACTAACTAAAATATTTTCGAGCTTGTTCATGAACTTTCCAGCCGAACTTAAGGAGGCTCAGGCTCGACTTGAAAAGGTCTCGAGTCGATCCCAAACTAGAATTGAGCCCTCTCGATCGAGTTTTGACAGAGCCAAGCCCAAATAATTTGAGCCACCCTGACTCGTTATCACCCTGGTCAAACTATAACAAAAAATTTTGAAAGCAATTTGGCAGTCTTACCGAATGGATTAAACTAATGAGTATATGGACTAAAGAATGTGATTGCCAAATGAATTAAACTAGTGACTCAATAGATTACACTAATAATTTTATGTAGAAAGGTGGTTCCTTCTCTTCTTAATATTGGTTTGGGTCATTGTGTAGTTTTCAATTAAAAGTAGGCGACGTCTTGAAAGACCAACCACCCCGAGATTTTGAAAGATTTTGAAGAGTTATGCAATTACTTGTTGATAACTGCACAATTCGAACACTCTAGTCATCGATTCCATATTATGAATTAGGTTGATGGAGTCTTTGATTGCATAATCTACGAATCTCGTGAGCAAGACAGAACATGGGCCCCATTGATTGAAGTCATTTAATGGTTTCTGTCATTTGATAGTGTCGCTCAAAGAAAAACTTGAATGTATGTAGTTTTGAGTAAGAATAACATATTAGGTACTCTCGTTTCAAAAACTGAAAATTAATGGCTATTGTTTCACAATTTTTCCTAAAAGAATTATAAGTTTGTTGTTTGATTTCTAAGCTTATTTGGGAAATCATTTAACATTAAGAAGTTTTCAACCTTTTCCTAAGCTTGCATGATGAGCCAAAGGTAGCTCAAGCTTAGTGTATTAACATTTTAATTCGAAACCCCACCTTGAGTCGAGCCTAATTAAGTCGGACTTCAACTGAGCTGAGTTCGAGTTATGCTATGTTTAGTTCACTTTATTTTTTATATGATTTTATATATACTTATCTTTTATGATCAGGTATGAACTTATTTTTTCTGGTTTGATTTGATTTAATCTGATCTAATCTGATCTAATATGATTTGATTTGAACTTATCTTTTATAGAATATATTATTACTTTGTATTTCATTATAGTATTATTATTACTATTATCATTTAATTACTATCACAACTTTTAATAATAATAATATCATCAATAATGTTAATAATAATGATAATAATAATAACAGTAATAATAAGTTTTTATATATAAACATGATTAAAACTTATCTTATTTAATCTGAACTTGTTTTTTCTGACGTGGTCTGACATTGGGCGTGTTCGGTACAAGCTTTTTAAGTAACTTATAGTGTCTTAACTCGATCAAAACACTAATTAGAAAAAATAATAGTGTTTGACAAGATAGTGGTATAAGTAGCTTTTAGTAGTACAATTTGTAGCTTTTCGGTAGTGTTTCGTGGTGTATAAATTATATATTAAAATTTTATTTGAGTTTTTAACTAATTATTTGTAAACAGCTACTTTGATGGCTTCTTTATCGAACATCAATATCTTATACCACTACTCGAACAACTAAGAATTAACCGCTACATACCAACCATTAACAGCTACCAGCAGAACTAACAACTACTCTTAGAGCTAAAAACTATCAACACAATTACTATTGCCGAACACCCTCATGAACTAATCTAATATGACATAATAGCATGACCATTGGATGATCTATAGTCTAGATCATGAGGAGGGAAGGAGAAAAATATAATAAAAAATTAGGAAAGAGAAAAAAAGAGGAAAGAGAAACAGATGATCAGATCGTTGCAACGATCTGATCAAAGGTGGGATCGAAGAAAAAAAGAAACTAGATGAAAGTTGAAAAAGCAATGGCCAGTGACACGCGTGAGAAGGAGAGAAAAAAAACGTTCTGCTGGGCCCCAGATTGCTGACAATGTAGCCATCCAAAGGCCAATATCATTCCAATCCCATGGCTCACGTTTAATCAGAATTTTGTAATGTTGTAAATCTTTGCAACGATTTTTTTTGAGCTGTTAACTTATTTTTTTGAAAGTAAAAAATATACCAATGTTTATATTTTTTTATCTACAAATAAAGACCAATATTGAGTTACTTCCACAAATTTCATTTTCAGTTAATTTTGCTATTGAAAGTTATATTTATTTTCATTTAACATTTATCACATATCACAAAAATATATTTTCTCATAGAAATAAAATTGAGGATAGAGAATATATAGTGAGGTATGGTAAAATGTAGAAGAGACAAGGTGATGATCCAAAATGATAGATCATCCATTGGGATAAATATATAATGGTAAAATCAATAGTAGATCATGAATGAGGTGGAAGAGTGAGAAAGTAATAAAATAATTGATGATCCTAAATTTGAGATCATCCATTGGACGAGAAACTCTTGGTGACCAACTGTTTGAGTCCAAAAGAGACGCAAACACAAAAAAAAAACAGAAAAGTAAAATAAAGTGGGGACCACAAGGAAAAAAAAGGGAGAGAAAAAATGAGGAGCGTGTGTTATGCTCCCACAAAAACAAGAGAGTGAAGAAGGAAAAAAAAAAGCAAGAGAGGAAAAAGGACAAATCACCATCCCACAAGAAGAGAGAGAAAAAATAGATTCTGAAAGAAAGAAAAACAGAGAAATTTTGGCATCATTAAAGGAGATGCACACCAAGTTAAATAACAAATTTACTTTAATAAAAAAAAGAATTGAGGAACAAATTGAGATTGCTGGAAAAGCAAAAGTAATAGATCGAGAAATCGGATCTTTCAAAATTTGGAAGGTTGTTTAAGAGGAGTTTTATAGGATTAAAAATTAAGATTTTTTATTATTTGTCTATGATTATTGGGTTGTGGGTGATATTGGTTTTTCTTTTTACTGATTTTCTCTCTCTTTCATCTAATCTTCAAGTTTCTTCTTTTTTCTCTCTCTAAAATAAAGTTTAGGTTGTAATTTTGTTTAAAATTTAATCTCTTCTTCATTTTCTAGTTATCTGATTTGATTTTGTTTGTAATTAGAATCCTTTGTTTGTAATTCCTTAGTTTTTTAGTCACGGAGAGTGTCTTAGTACATAAGCAAATTATTTTCTATGATGACTATTGTTTTTTCTATGGTGACTATTGTTATTTTTATCAGTACCTATGAATGAGAAAACTATTACCAATGAAAGTCTAAATCGGTACCACTTGTTCAAAAGAAAACTTTATCCAGATGATACCCATTTGAAGTCAAAATGGTACCAATTCGAAGCAGAATGGTACCAATTGTATATCAGAAAGGTCCCAATTTTATATAATAATGGTACCAATTTCATGTTAGATGGGTACCAATTTGAAATAAACGGGGACTATTTCGATGAATGAAGGCATAAAATAGATATAGTATTCTCTTGCATGACATCACCTATATTTAATTTTCGATGTAATATGTAGTTCTACATAATATGTAGTTGTATTTGCATTTAATATTACCAATAACATGATTAAAACAATGAAGTTTTTGAAACTCGATCATTTGTCATCTTTCCTAGCAATGGGCATTAATGAGGCCAATCAAGATGTACTTCATTGTGCTTAAATAGTAATTTAAGGATCTACTTGGTACCCATATACTCCTCCTTCGATACCAAATTACACTTCTATTCGTACCAATATGTTCCTCTTTTGGTGCCAATATGTACCTCAATTGTTACCAATACGTACCTCATTTGGTACCAATATGTTCTTACTTTGGTACCAAGCTACTCTCCCATTGGTACCAATAGACTATTACTTTGATACTCAAGGTGAAAATGGCAATATGAACAAATCTCTGCACTACATCTTCTTGATCTGAGTTGTCAAGGGCTCTAATCTTCATAATTCCTCCAAAACATTTGCTACCCATTACAACAAATCGTCAAAATCAGATAAACTTTACCATATAATATAAAAAAACGATCTTTCTTATACAAAATAAATAAATCATCAGAAGTGTTAACCAAACTTACCATAAGAAGAAATAATCTTTTAAATTGAAACTTTTTCACCCCATAAATTATCTGGGCAGCAAAATCGCTATACCTAGCAAGAACACCATTAGTAATTGCCCAAATCATCATAAAAACATACCAAAACACAAATTAGAATAAAACCCGTATCAAATTCACCAAATTAATCAAACCCAAATACAAAAATTGCAAAAAGATTAAAACTTTGTTCTAAGAGGAAGATGCGAAATTAAGGGGTACAAAGAATTTGAATATCAAAATGACTTGTTGAGATGATGTTGAAGAGATAAATTTTGCCTTACTTGGAGAATTCAAAGAAGAAGAAATGTTGAATACAGAGGAAGAAAAGGTTGAAGAGAGAGAGAAAAGAGCCCAAATCGCACGCGTGTATATCATTTGTTATTTTTTTCGTCTTTCTATTAGTACCCTTGAAATGATCCATTTACCCTCATTTGAGTCCATAAAGGACTCAAACCGTTGGTTGCCTAGCCAAGCTCTACATTGGACATGCTCCAAGCCTCCAAGGTGAACTAAAATATGGCCTAACTGATGTGCACGCTAGGCCCGTTAGTCGTTACCATTGGGCTTTGCTAAACGGCGCCCTAGAATTTCCTACTAACGTCCTAAATACAGTATTTTTATACTATATTTATATACTTTGCATTTTTTTCTCTCTCCTCCCCTTAACCCCTCCTCCACCTTGTCAGTCTCTTTTTTAGATACAGGGTAGTGAAGGAGATTGACATTTTTATATACTTGATTTTTTTTACCCTCCCTCACCACTCCCTCCACCTTGCCACACCACCACTACCACCACCACCACCTTACCCCTGACAGACCACCACCAGCAGCACCACCACCTCATCCCCGACAGACCACCACCTTTTTCTCTCTACCTTCTCTCTGTTTTTTCTCCCTTTTTCTGATTTTTTTTTTAAAAAAAGAGGAGGCGTCCACCAAGGACGCCCCACCACCGATGGAGGCGTCCTTGGTGGACAGCTCCTCTTTTTTTTAAAAAAGAATTTCAGAAATAGTGGGCGCCCACCAAGGACTCCCATTTTTTTCTGAATTTTTTTTTAAAACGAAAAAAAACAGATTCATGTCAACAAAGTTAGGAAATTAGGAAATGTCTGGGTGAGTGGGAGTATTGAAGGAAATGTCTGGGCGGACTTTTGTCTGGTACGGTGGCTGGCTATTAGGAATTCCAGAATCTGAAATTCCAGACATTGAAGGAATCTCCACAATGGAGGAAATGTCTGGGCGGACGTCTGTATGAGATCTTGATTGCAAATGTTTGTTGATGAGAGAGATGGAGTAAGAGAGTTGAGAGAGAGTGAGCAGTGAGGGAGGGAGAAATGATAAACGTATAACTGATAGATGCAAAAAAATATCTATTAGGGGTAATATAGTCTTTTCAAACATTAAATTGGATTTGTAACGTTCCACTGAGGAATGGCTCATTCCCGTCTATTCCTAAGTTTGAAATAGAAAAAAACAAAGCTTAAAAGGTATGATTAGACAGGGAGGAAACATTTGGATACGAAAATGAAATTGGGAGGAAAAACTTGAAGATTGGCGGTGAGAGGAAGGCAAAAAATCTTCCCCCCTGAAGAAGAAGAATTGAATAATCCACAGTAGAAGCAAAAAATTACCCCTGAAGAAGAAGAATTGAATATTCCACCGCAGAAGAGAATTTTCCCCAGCAGGTTGGTTTTGGAAATGGTTGAAGGTAAGTTAAGTTTCGAAATTGATGTGGAAATTCCTTTAATGTTCATAATTGATGTAATTGAAAAAACTATTTTAAGCGTTAGTTGAAAATAAATGGAAATGGCGGATTTTATGATGAACTCTGTTGTAGTAAGCTGAATCTTAGTTGTTATTGCATGTTAGTGAATATTGAGTTGGTAAATTGAATGTGTTGCGGAAAATGAGAATCTTGTAGTTGTAAATGAAGATAATTAATTTGAAAAAAAATGCTTAGGTGATGAAGGTGGTAATGGTAGGAAGGGGAAGGCCCATCTTAATGAGAAGGTAAGTGATATTTTGTGTTGTGAAATATGAATTTGGAATGGTAGATATAGCACTAAATGATTTATACGGAATCATGTAGGGCAATAAGGGCAATGAGGAGGAAGAAACATGGCATGATGAAGAAGAGGACGAGGATGACGAAGTAACCTAATATCCCCCTTTATGTTTGTTTAATTAATTAAAAGATTGTAAAATATATTGAAGCATTGAATATGATTGTTTTGAAGCTAATTGGACAATCGCGGAGCGGCATAAGGGATAGGCTTCCTGATGAAGTATACAGGGTAGTTAGTTTTTGTGGTTGAAGTACGTTGATTTTATTTTATGTGTAGTGAATTGTACTGAATGAGAGATTTCAATGGCAGGTTAATAGGATAAGTGTTGGTGGAAGGTTGAAGGAGAGTGGGGAAGTGATTGCAAGGCGGTTGCAACTTAACAATAAAAGGGTAAGGGAATGTTTGTTTTAGGCGCATTTTGAAGCGTAAATGTGTAATTGTGTGCCTAGAAACTGTTACTGATAACAGGAAGTGAATTTCAACTGCCGAGTCGAGACATTTGGTCAAATCGTAAAGCAATTTGATGAGAGAAAAAAGCGTTTGGTGGCTGAAATGGGGTTTGCTGGATTATTGCACTTTGTGGATAAGGGTTTGCCGAGGAATTTATGTTATTGGTTGTGCACAATGGTAGATGTGAAGAGGAGGGTACTGGTGTTGAAAGATGGGTTGGAATTCCCTCTATCGAAGATACAAGTCCACTGGGTACTTGGTATCCCCATTGGTCCGAGGCATGTACCTAAAGTTTGTGAGGACGATGCGATGGAGAATGAAGTTGCTAGACTGTGCGAATCATTTGTTACGCGATGCCCGTCTGGACCTAGTGGAGTTACGCGGAAGACAATTATGGAAGTTATTGAGGGGCCTTTGGAAGATGACTCAGAATTCAAGAAGGCATTTATGATGATGGCGGTGAATGACGTGATGGCCCCGACAAGTTGTCATTGAATGTCTGTGAAGATGCTCCCAGTTGTAAGTGTTGCAGAGAGGGCAAAAGAATACGATTGGTGTAGTTTTGTGTTGGACCATCTAATAAAATGTGTTGGAAATTTTGCGAAAAGGTTTTACACTGATGGATTTGTGAAATGCTGCGGTGGTTGCACAATATTTTTGGCGGTATGTTTTGTTTTATCATGTAGGCATTATCTATTATGTAAACCCAGGTATTATTTGACAAAATGTTTTTTCATATAGCCATTATTTATTATGTAAACGTAGGTGTTATACCTTGATCGGTTGAGGAGGAACCCTGTATCGTGGGGAGTTTTTCCACGAATGAAAGGGTGGACGAAGGAGGATATAAACGTTGCAAAGATAGATGATAGGAAAGCATCAAGTGATTATGGTGGCCTCGGGGTAAGTAGTTTATATATATGTATGTGTTTTTTTTTTTAGTAGCTGGAATAAGATATGTTGTGTTGTGTTTTTTTTTTGTTAGTAGCTGGAATAAGATATGTTGTGTTTATTAAAATTTGAAGTGTGTGGATGTTGCGTACGGGGAACGTCATCCTCTGGAAGCGAGGGACAAGATGCCTAAATACTATGAAGTGGATCCCCAGATAGTATCTAATTGTGGGACAACACGTAAGAGAAAAGGGGCCGTGAAGGGGAGACGTATAGGAAACTCTAAATTAAATCCTTATCAGTATAAGTTGCGCAGGGAAGAAGGCAGTAGTAATGGAAAGGAAATGCAAAAGGATGGAAATGCAGAAGGTAAAGGTACACTACTAGAAAAAGAGCGATTTGCGTCCCCTGATATGCGTCGCACAGACACGGAAACGACGCACAGGTGGTATTTGCGTCGTATGTGGGAGGAGTGCGACGCACAACATGGCCCATTTGCGTCGCACCTGCTTTACATGCGTTGCAAAATCCAAATGTGCGTCGGATACCCTGACTCATGTGACGCAAATAGTCTCTATATTAAAAAAAAATTCAAACTATGTGCGTCGCATGTCTTTTAGGTGCGTTGCAAAATACACAATTTGCAACGCACCTCACTAAGGTGCGACGCATATTAAGGAGAGGCCCACTTCAGAAACCCTAGCCTCACTTAGTCACACGCATATTAAGGAGAGGCCCACTTCAGAAACCCTAGCCTCCCTCTCAATTCTCAGCGCTCTCTCTCTCTCTCTTCTCTCAAACACCGCGTCTCTCAGTCCGTCTCTCTCTCTTCGTTGCACGTCTCAACGAACGAAATCTCCGTCGAACACCGCCTATCAGAAACCTTATTTCGTTCGCACGTCTATCAGCGCCTCCGTCTCTCTCTCTCTTCGTTGCAAAAGCCAAAGCTCCGTCGAACACCGCGTCTCTCAGTCCGTCTTTCTCTCTTCGTTGCACGTCTCAACAAACGAAATCTCCTTCGAACACCACCTGCAACCACCACCAACGACATCAGATTCGTTATTTTCTCAGGTATTTTTTAGTTTAAATTTTATTCTGAATTTCTTTGTTTTGTCATATTTATGTTTGTTTTTTAAATTTGAAGAACGAGATTTCTTTCTGTTAGATCTGGTTTTTAGCGATTTGAAGAAAGAGATTTGAAGAACGAGATTGAAGAACAAGATTTGAGAAGAACGAGATCTGGTTTTTGGCTAATTTGTTCGTTCCATTTCGCGATTTTTAATTTACTTTAAATATATTTAGTGAAATTTCTGTTTGTTAGATCTGTTTTTTTTTTTAGGTTTAGTTTTTTAATTTCGTTTCTTTTTGTTGTATGTTAGATCTGAATTTTTTATTTTTGATATGATTTTTGAGACGGTTGCATCATCGAGTATATTGTATTACAGATTCATCATTATCGGTACAGTACATTGTTGAATGATTTGAATTGTCCTCCGTCTTTTTTTGTTGTATGAAGCACAGCAGTATTTCTGTATCTCTGTTGTACCATTTCAAGTTTTTGAGTTGTTGTATCTCTGTTGTTGTGCCATTTCAAGTTTTTTTAATTAAAAAAAAAAAAATTTTTAAAAAAAATTGCAATTTGCGTCCCACGTAGCCCAAGGTGCGACGCAAATCACTCATCTGCGTCGCACCCTAGGCGATGTGCGACGCACATTAGCCTTTGAGCTTGGTGTTGTTGGGCCTGGGTAGCCATCTGCGTCGCACCGTATACAACGTGCGACGCAAATAGCTAACTAATCTGCGTCGTTTCCGCATACGACGCAGATCATTTCTAAGTCATTTGCGTCGAGGGCTTTGGCGTCGCACCATAGTCCGACGCAAATAGGCGCCTCACATCCGACGCAAATTGCCTTTTCTGTACTAGTGGTACGTGTACATCTGCACCAAGATCACCTATATCATTGAGGAGTCGCCAACAGTCGGAGGTGGAGAAACTTGATGAATGTTCATCACATATGCACCCCCAGGCTTTGTTTGGCAGCTTGTAGAGTCTTGGACATTCGGTTAGGTTGGGCTTAGTTTAGTTATGATTTGTATAGTTTTGCACATTGGGATTGGGGGTATTGTTAGGCAGTTACTTTGAGTTAAGTATCCTTGGGTTTTCTTTGGCAGGTTTATAGTCTTGTACATTGGGCATTGATTAGGTTAAATATATTTTTGGGCTGATTGGGTTAAATATATGATATTATATTTTTGTTATGACGAATCCATATTTTGCATTGGTTGCGCTAATGAACACAAATTTTGAGTTGGGCTAATACAATCAATTTGTTAATTAGTTATGCTAGTTGTGAAGTCAAGTGATGAAAAGAATTTATGAATCGAAGAAAACACAATTTATCTAATTGATTGAACACAATCTATGAATCCATGAACACAATTTGTGAATCCATGAACACAATTTGTGAATCCAATAACACAGTTTGTGAATCCAATGAACGCCATTTATGAATACGCAAATTTATGAATCCATGAACACAATGACACAATTTGTGAATCCATGAACACAATTTATCAATGCATGGACACAATTTATGAATCCATGAACACAATTTATGAATATGTGTGAACCCAATCCATGAAGACAATGTATGAATCCATTGATACAATGTATGAATCCATGAACACATTTTATGAATATGTGAACAAAGTTTATGAATCCATAAACACAATTTTAGAATCAGGTGAACACATTTAATGAAATAATAATAATAATAATAATAATAATAATAATAATAATAATAATAATAATAATAATAATAATAATAATAATAATAATAATAATAATAATAATAATAATAATAATAATAATAATAATAATAAAAATTATGTTATCACAACAAAGTAGTTACAAAATATAGTTACAAAATAGGCGTTCGACAATGACGACAAACTTGTTAGAAAATAGTCGTTCCATGACGACGACGACGACAAAGTAGTTACTAAATACTCGTTCGTTCCACGACGATGACGACGACAAAGTAGTTCAAACAGGACGACAAAGTTGTTGTTCCACATCCAATTTTATAACCGGATTTGTCACGTTGTTCCTGCGAAAAGCCTCTTCCTCATACAGGTGTTCCGTTTAGACTACAATAGTGCAACTATTAGTCACATTTATTACATTAATGACAATGGAAAGCAAATGGAGTTGGTTTTAAAAGATTATAGACAATAATGACAATGGAAATAAAATGGACTAGTAACTATACTTGAACACCAACCATCAACCACGAATTGCGCGTGGGCGCCACCCTCAGCCATGCGGATATCCATATCGACGTCGTTTCCGCACCACATCACGGCCATCCCCCCAAAAATGCCAACGCCGTTGACGCACTCAAACTTCATGGACGTGCCATGTACTGCATGAACCTCCGCAAACTCATGTCGCGTCACCCTTGTTTCTAGTAGAACCATGACCATCGGTTGATGAACACCGAAGATAGTCCATAAATGAGATACGAAACTAGGCCTCGCACAACCCCTGACACTCCAAATTAAAAGTGGGGTGTGTGGGGGTAAAGGGTTAAGTTCACTGATGCCCCCCCTTAGTCGGGCCATAGTGAAGTGCCACTCCTCCTCTTTCCTAACGCGCTTACCAGAAAACATGGTTATCCGTATGTGTGACATTGGGGCCATGATGTGCATCACATGAAGGTCGTGTACATAACTGACCATGAGAACTTGAACGACCTGAGTTCTCATCAAGTATATGAAACCTGAATCAGGAATTGTGAATTTTTGGTCCACAATGTACCTAGCAAAATCAGGCACAATAATATTTTTACTTCCTTCATCATCTGGCCTGCATATACTCTAATCTATGAACACCTAGAATGCATCTGGTACCTTAATGAGATCACTTATGTTAGGTAGGTGGCCAATCCTGGTCGGAGTCGATGCTTCTTGCATCTTCAGGGGATTGTATAAAGTGCAATTAGGAAGATCACGTCGAGGATTGCGTATGATCTTCCTCAGTTTCCACGGGGTTGCATCAACTTCCCCAAAGTAGGAGTGATCCCTCCAATAAGTAATTTTGTTGAAATCTAATTCCTGCTTTCCTATGGGTGGGGGGATGGCATATATGGTGGACCTGGTTGAACATTCGGTGAAGGACCACCCTGTTAGTGGTTCGATGCTGGAGGAAATGTTTGCATATTCTGCCATGAGGGAGTTTGAAGATAAACAAGGTTATAAGTTTACTGTGGGCATAAAAGAAGGATTTACTATGGAGTAATAAGGTAGTAAGTTTATTTGCAGTTAGATATTACTATGGAGTAATATATAATAATATTACACACTTGTTTGCAGCGCACGAGTAATACTATGTTGAAGTTATAAGAAATTGTAGTCACTGTGTATAAGGTGAAAGAAATTGTGTTCAAGAAATATATAAAGTTGTTGAACTATCAATTATGAGTAGTGTTGAAATATATAAAATAGTGAACAATGAATGAAATAACTTAAAAAATAACCGGGACGTAAATTATTTTATAATGAATGAAGATTCCATATTATTTCTAATAAATTATTTCTTACTAGCATTAATATGCATAACACATTCATTTAGTTGAATAATATAAGAAGTAAATTAGTTTAGTTCTACTGAATACAATAAAGTAATGTGTAAAAGTTTACGCAAGTTTAGCATTTACATAACATGCAAACATTATAAGGATAATGTCAATGTAATCACAACATAAGTAAATTAAGAACACAATTATATTGCATAAAACATTCATTCACAAAGTCAAAAAGTACACTATTGATCTAATAAACGCTTACGATTATACACACAACTTATATTCATGTAATAAACTAACTTATATTAAACTACATACATACAACTTATATTAAAGTAATCAACTAACTTAACAAACTTAACAAACTTAACAAACTACATACTTTTTATATTCATTTAATAAACTATCTTATTTTAAACGCATTTCTTCTTGTTCTTCTTGTTCGTTCCCTCGTCGTCCGAATCGGTTTCCTTCCTCTTCTTCTTCTTGCTCGTTCCCTCATCGGAATCGGTACATTTCCTTTTCTTCTTCTTGCTCGTTCCCTCGTCCGAATCGGTACACTTCCTTTTGTTCTTCTTGCTGGTGCTGGTTCCCTCGTCCGATTTTGGAAACATTTGTTCCCCGAAAAGAAGAGGAAACCCTTCAAGGAAGTCTGCCCAGTCAGTTGAAAGTCTAGCATACATATGGCATTAAAAAAAACTATGTCCCTTGCCGTCTCGGCCCTCGTATTCATTATATTCTTCATCCATGCAGATTCTTCAAGGAACTCATCACTGAACAGCCTGCATGTGCCACAAATTGCGTCTCTTAAATACGCGGAACACCTTTCAAAAATTTCATGTCTCATGATGTGTTCAATTGACAGCAAAGGATGACGAGGGTTTTCTGCATCAGCATTTTCATTATCTTCCGCAACATTTCTATGTTCTTCGTTTTCTCCCTCCATATTCCTTTCTTGTTTGTTTTCTCCCTCCATGTTTCTTTCTTGTTTGTTCTCTTAAATTTTTTCTTCTCAGTGTATGTCAATTATGAATAATGACTGATTATTTTGCCTTATTTATACACAACATAATTGTGTCTTTTCAATTGTGCCCTTTAGTTTTGAAGTAGTGCGACTGTTCACTTCCCGTGGGGTTTATATTAACTATATTGTGCCTCTTCATAATTAAACTCTAATTAAATTTTAAACAAACAGTTATTGTATATAATTTGGAAGAGGAGGAACAATTATTATGCAATGGTGAACACTGTTTCTGAACCAGTCCAACACTATTTTTTAACAAACCAGTCAACACTGAAACATGTAAACCATTTTGAATCCCTTTAAACACGATTTTTGAATTCGTGAACAATATTTATGAATCCATGACAATGTTTATGAATCTAAAATATCATTTATGAATCTAAAACATCATTTATGAATCCGTGAACATTTAATATTAACAAATCAATACATGTGTTCTAATGACATTAGCACACACAACTCCTATGTAAAGATACTGAACAACCTTTTTATTATCTTGAACACAATTTTCATATTATTGAACAACCTTTTTATTATCCTGAACACAATTTTCATATTATTGAACAACATTTTTATTATCTTGAACACAATTTTCATATTATTGAACAACCTTTTTATTATCCTGAACACAATTTTCATATTATTGAACGACCTTTTTATTATCCTGAACACAATTTTCATATTATTGAACAACCTTTTTATTATCCTGAACACAATTTTCATATTATTGAACAACCTTTTTATGATCCTCAACACTATTGTCATATTATTGAACAACCTTTTTATGATCCTGCACAATATTTTAATATTATTGAACCGTTGCCAATTAAATAATCATAATGTCCTTGCAGTGTAACCGTAGCCACTTAAATAATCCCCATTATTTGCCAAAATTGGTTAACTGGAAAGCATAGTTTTAAGGGTTTACGAATAAGAAATGGATAGCAAAGGAGCAACTTCAAGCACCCGTACGTGAAGGTCCTCTGCAAAATCAACCGTATATTGCAATCACAATACTACAGTCGTCCTCTGAGTGACCAAAAAATTGGGTGCTAATGCCGAACGGAAATTTTATGGTTGTCCCCTTTGGCCGGTGAGAAACGAAAATTTGTTTAAATTTTTCATTATTACTATTTTCTTTTTTTTCTTTAATATTGTGATCCATACTTTTCTGATTAGAATGACGGCGAGTGTGGATTCTTCAAATGGGCGGACGACGACCATGTAGAGACTGTATCGGCGTCGGAGATGGAACTACAAGCATCTGCAATTGCATTAAAGGCGTTGAACGAAGAGAAGGAGGTTATGCAGAAGCGAATTACAGAATTGCAGAAGAATAATAAAGATTTGTTGGAGTCCAATATAAATTTGAAGAATGAAATAACCCAGTTAAGGATCGAAGTCCTAAAATGTGGCAGATCTGAGAAATCCGCTAATTTCACTTTTTTCATTTCCTGGGTTGTATTTACCATTGTACTTTACTTGAAGGAGTAAATGTTAGCAATGTAATCGACAATATCAGCATTACTTTATGGCATTGGAATACTATCTTAATATTATCTTAGACTTATTTATGTTATGACTGAGTTGAGCCAACAACCACTGAAGTTAGGAGTTATTAGCCTTAAATTCATTAGCCATGTCTATAAAAAGGGTGCCAAGAAATTTAATCCAGACAAATGAACTAATGTTTTAATAACAATGAGTTCATCTTCGTCCAAGTCAAGTTCCTCCTCAGTGGAGGGAATGTCCATATCCTCAACTGGATCTGATACAATTTCAACAAATGGTAGTTCGGTTCATCAAGGGGTCCCTCTTGCAGAAAAATGCATGTTCCTCGTCAAGGGGGCTGATATAGATGACGACAGTGTTGAGTATCGGATGAGCATGAACAAACAACTACGTGTTGTCTATGATGATTACGCAAAACGATTCGGTGTACACCTAGCTGATTTGAGTTTGGTTTACCATGAAAAATTGTTACAACATGATGGGAGTCTAAATACTTACAAATTCAACACCTCCGGTGATGTTGTCCTTGCTTACAAGAAGGTAAAACAAATTATTATTTTCAATGTTGGTTTTACGTAATTGGCAATATTTATATTTAAGTATGGTTTATTTACATAATAGGACACCGATGAAGGGATTCCCGTAAATCCTCGAACGAATGAAGATAAAACCATCACGTTCACCATTCAAGATTTACGGACATGCCCAACTGTGGAGAGGTTTCGCATGCCTAAAAATACACCAATGTTGGAAATTTATGAACAATGGGCAGCAAGTCAAGGTGTGTTTGAAGAGAAAGTTACATTGTGGCTTGATACGGATGTGCTAGATCGACATGCTACAATTGACCATTCAAATGTTTACGACGGTGCTATCATTTACGGCCAAGTGAACAAAGTCCAATAATTTAACGAGAAAGTTTATGCAAATGCAAATGTAGTATGGGTTTGTATGAATTTACATGAATATTCCGTTTTGTATTAATGTTTTTACCAATTATTGTATTACGTTTTTAGTTTATTTATGTCATTTAAATATTATTGTATTACGTATGATGTACTTTATTAGCGTATGAAGTACTTTATTAGTGTATTAAGTACTTTATTAGTGTATTAAGTACTTTGTTACTAAGTTTTTTATCACTGTACTAAGTTTTGGGAACATTATAAGGAAACAACTATGTTTTATATTTTAGGAAAAATTGTCAAGAATAATTCAACCTTTGCGTTGACCGCTTTTGACAAGTCAACCTTCATTTATTCCAGTAGTAAGTAAAGCTTGTACATGAATTAGCTTTTAACGAGTTTTTTTACTTATGACCTGAACAACCCCTAAAATTTTGTTCAGTTTAAAGTTTCTCACGGAACTTTTATAAAATTCAAGCAGTGCAAAAATGTTCTAGAGAACAATTTAATGAGTTCTAGAATACACACCTGTTAAAACTGAACAAAATTGTAGGGGTTGTTCAGGTCATAAGTAAAAAAAACTTGTTAAAAGTTAATTCATGTACAAGCTTTACTTGCTACTGGAATAAATGAAGGTTGACTTGTTAAAAGCGGTCAACGCAAAGGTTGACTTATTCTTGACAATTTTTCCTATATTTTATGTTATCACTTTTATATTACAAGTAAAAAGAATTTCCCAATGTACAACTTTTTTATCACTTTTTTTATTACAAGTACAAAGAACTTCCCCAATGTTGTTGACATAAAGCATATTTGCGTCTGCAAATGGGTTTGTAGTCCCATCAGCCGCAGCCTAGGACCCTATGGCTAGAGATGATGCCAGCCAATTGTAATTAATTGAAATGTCGAGTTGTTTGAAGTCCATTTATCATTTCTCTCTTGTCCATAGCCCGTTGAACCTTTCTTCATTCCTTTATAAATACTTAACCCAAATGGGTTATAAACAACGAAGGCCCATTAAAATCTTAACCAACCCATTAAAATCTTAACCAACCTATCTTCATCAATTATGGCAACAACACAACCCATCCCACAACCAATGCCAATTAACCTACAAACCTTGAAGCCAATTCAACAGAAAATTGTTGTGGGATCAAAGGGATCGACACTATATTAGGAGGTAGCTTCCCAACCGGTATGATCACGGAGCTTTGTGGGGAAAGTGCATCGGGCAAAACACAAATTTGCTTACAACTCTCACCATTGTGCCAACTCCCACCATCATGTGGTGGTTTATTTGGATCATGCATTTACACACATTCGAACAGCAAGTTCCCAACAAACCGACTTGTTCAAATTGCAAATTACATGAAGGAAAACTATATAAACGACAGTCATTAAATTAACATTGATGATGTAAGGGTCATGCGAGTTGATAATCCATCAGATCTTTTGACCGCAGTTAAAACAATTAGTATATTATGCAAGCAAGCCGAACAATCACCCCGCAACATGCATCGAATTATCGTTGACTCAATTGCATCTATTTTCCAATGTGCATTCAACAATAACCATGAAGACATTACTTCAAGGTCGAAACTCTTTTTCAAAGTATCAGCTGAGTTTAGAGGACTTGCACATAAGTACAATGCAGTTGTGGTATGCACTAATGAAGTTCGAGCTTGTTTCGTCGACAACACACACAATACGAACAATATTCGTCTACTAACATCTGGAATACAAGTGGAACCAGCTCTTGACCTGTCTTGGTCCAAGTGCATAAATAATCGGTTTTTTGTTGGAATTCACATTACCAATGGTGAAAGAATTCGACACATCCGCACAATTATGTGTCCCTATCTCGGAGATTGTATTACAAATTTTAAAATTACTAGCGGAGGGGTTGAAGATCTAATGTAGC
Organism: Beta vulgaris subsp. vulgaris; assembly: GCF_026745355.1. Taxonomy (NCBI): domain Eukaryota; kingdom Viridiplantae; phylum Streptophyta; class Magnoliopsida; order Caryophyllales; family Amaranthaceae; genus Beta; species Beta vulgaris. The sequence goes on from NC_079203.1 coordinate 23,096,174, forward strand.
AAATAAGAAGATCTAATGTAGCGCTTACATGTAACATACTAAGTCTGTAATGAATTTAAATCCAGTGTTCGAACTACCAATCCATTGTTCCAACTACCATTCCAGTGTTTCAACTAGCAGTCGTTGTCGAAGAAGTCTCTGTATTGATAAGCCTATGAGCCAACGGTAAAAAACTTAGTATTACTACACATAAAAATATAAACTACAATTAAAAACCAACACTATACTATTGGTACCTCATTAGTAGGCCACAACTGCAGCTCCAAAGGTGGTGATGGATTTATGTAATCCAAATCTTGTAATGAACAACGACCTTGCTCAATGCTAATTTTGTGTAAAAAACCCCTCATTAATTTTTTTGCAAAACCATCAAGTTGAATCAAGTTTTATACCTGAGGGGGGGTCTGCACTCTTCTTGCGTTTCACTCCTTTCCCTTTCCCCTTCTTAGGTGCTTGTTGCTGCTTCTTCTTAGCTTCCTCATTCTTCCCTTCATCATTCTTTCCCTTCTCATTCTTGGCCTTCTTATTCTTCGCCTTCTCAACGCATGACTTAATTCTACCTGCCCCGTTTAGTTTTTTTCCTAGGGGGGTCTTTAACCGGGGCAAAATGAACTTCTATGCGACTACCTTCACATTCATTTGGGGACTTCTCTACCCTATTGCAGCTGCCAACTCCTACAGAACCATTTGCCAACTGCACCCATTGTGTGTTACCAACAGAAGTAGGAGTGCAATCTTTCAAGCTCATACCAGTTATCTTCATGGAATGCCGTTCATCTAGGCGTATGTTCAGTACTTGGAGCGTCTCCAACATAGTGTGAACATCACCATAGTTGGCTGCCTTCAAGCAGATTGGGTCAAAAACCACCATCATTCTATCATAGTTCTGCACTTCATCCGTCTTTGAGGGATCGTGATAAGCTACGTTCACCATTCAGTAGTACAGAAAAGGCAATTTCCGTCGGATGTGAGGCGCCTATTTGCGTCGGACTCAGGTGCGATGCCAAAACCCTCGACGCAAATGACTCTGAAACGATCAGCGTCGTATGCGGAAACGACGCAGATGGTTTACCTATTTGCGTCGCACCAGTATACGGTACGACGCAAATGTATGTTGCTAGCCCCACAATTTTATCCCAGCAGCCAAGGGAAATGTGCGTCGCACATTGCCTTGGTGCAACGCATATAACCAATGTGCGTCGCACCCAGGCAATGTGCGACGCACATTTCCCTACTATCCCAAGCCAGCATGAGGAGGGAAATGTGCGTCGCACATTGCACTAGGTGCGACGCACATTTGTGATATGCGTCGCACCCAGGCAATGTGCGACGCACATTGGATCCCCATGCTGGCTTGGGTAGCAGGCCCATGTGCGTCGCACATTGCCTGGGTGCGACGCATATTACAAATGTGCGTCGCACCTAGTGCATGTGCAACTGTAACAGCCCGCTCTTCCGAGCTGCTAGCGGAACACACTCAGTATCCATAACCAACAATTAACTCTTAAATAAATTATTTCGCAGCGGAAAAATATCGTTAAACACACCAATATCTCCAATAATATTCTCAAATATCATATACAACGAAACATAAATAACTATTCTCCAATCAGCTATCTATATACAAACTCAATCCTTAATCTAGGACGACACCATCATAATCTTGCTTCACTTCCATTCTCGAGCTCTTGATACAAACCTGCAAATTCAGGGAGAAAATACAAAACAAACAAAATTCCAAAATGAGTGGAAAACTCGTAACCTTTACTTCACCCCGTTATAAACATTTATTTCTCAAATCGTTTTCATTTCGTTACAACGCTGGCATAGCTCATTCTCTTAAACAATCAGTAGCAAGTACAGGCTTTGGACAAAGGACAAACACTGCCTCCAAGGTTCGTTATGGAGCCCAGCAATACTACCCCCAAGGTTCACAGTCCATGGAGCATAGCCGACCGTATCAGGTCAAAAGAGTAACCATCCTCCACCCATACCTTGCCCACTTTCTATTTTCAGTTCATAAACTAAGCCAGCAAAACAGTTGCATGTTCATAATCAATCAATGACAATTCATCATCACATTCATATCTATGGCCATAGTACGAACTTATTTACGAAAACAGAACACAAAATTCCACACACACAAGGGCATGAGTAAATCATTTTACTGAACATAAAAGTTACCTCATACGCGATCCAAATGTGAACAATACAACCTCCTTCATTAATCTTAATCTCCAAATGAGACTCAAACTCCATAATCATCTCCATAACAACCTCACAGTAATAACGAAGATCAATAATCAATCTTAACTACAAAGTGAAACCATAACCAATTCCTAATTTGAAGATCCTTTACAACCATACTTCCAAACTCTTAATCCTAAATTCTATAAACTAATTCTACATATCTTTAAATTATAAAACTAACTTATTGAACTAAACCAACTCAACTTAGCTAACAAGATAAATTAAACAAATGAGAAATTAATTTAGCAAATTCACACATCAAACATATTACTATTACTAACAATATTATACTAAATTCATTTAAGAATTTATAACCCAAAACTCTTTTATGAAATCTTGGAAATACTAACTGAAATTAGCAATCAACTACAAAACTAATTTGTAAATTTATGAGACTGTGATAACTCTAACAACAACAACATTGCACCACCATAAAATGACAGTAGCAACAACAACATCATAACTACAACAACCCAACACTATAACACAGCAACAACAACAACAACAACAACAACAACAACACTTTAGCCACAATAACAACAACATATCAATAACATCATTGGCTTTCTAATTTAAACAAAGAACAATGGTTCAACGTAACTATTCACATAATCAACCACTAAACAAATTCATAATCAACATAGTAGTGAAACTACAAACCACAATTCATTTGTAAGTTTTATCAAAATTGAAACAACAGTTACAAGGACAAAGAGATGAGGGTTTAGTACCTCTGCTCAAAGAGCAGCGAAGAAGAACAGAGGCAAGAGAGAAATCAACAACAACGCAACAAAAACGAACAAGGGTAACACCACTGGCCACGAACCACAGCAGCGCGACAAGATTCCGGCGAGGCGGCGACTATTCGTCGAGCAACAACTCACGGCAACAGCAGTAGCAAAGACGAAGAGAACAGAGGAGAGAGAGAGTTGCGAAGGAATTAGAGCATCAGCACCGCGTTAGGGGGGGGGGAACAGCACGGCAAAGCTCCGGCGAGCTTGAGGAGATGCCGGCGAGGCAGGAGCGCAGGCGAGACAGAATTCGGTGGTCTGGGTTTCGGGGTTTCGGGATTTTTCACAGGAGTTTGGGGTTTGGGGTTTGGGGGAATATTGGATGAGAAGCTTCTAATAGATGAGGATGAGTTTTTACATTTTTTTTTAAGAAAATAAAACCGGCAAAGGGGTGAAATGGTAAGAACGAACCGACTTTGGTTTTTTTTTTTTCAAATTAGTGAAACACCGCTCAACTAATTACACAAACCCAAAATATAAAATAATAATAATAATCTTATACAATTAAATAAATAAAGAAATAACCAACACGTCAATATAATTCAACTCTAACTCAAATAAAATAAGAGTATCCGAAACATAATTAACTTAATAATTATAATTAGCTTTTAAATAAAAGCTCTTAAAAACAGGACTATTACATACTACCACCCTTATCAAAAGTTTCGTCCTCGAAACTTGCAAATAATTATTCTTCAGAAAACCAAAATCTTAAGCTCGCAAGACATTAGGCGTCCAGCCTCCATTCTACCATCATCTTTTGGTTCCCTACTTCAACTTGATTCGCGAAATCAAGGAGCAAAGAAAATCTCTACTTCGACTTGACGCGCAATATCAAGGAGCAAAGAGCAAAAGGGGCAAACTTGTTGGCATTGGATTTCAATCATCTCATTTGCAAAGATCTCGTTTGAAATTCATTTAATAAAGCAAATCATATAAATTGTCTCAAAATACACATTTTTAAGTAAATAATATCAGAGACAACCAAATCATAATAAGATAATGCTATACACATTAGCAAGTATACAAACAAGTATCACCTATTCATATGAATGGATCCATATAGCACATGCATAAGCGCAAACACTCATACGGCTTGATTCATTTATACCTAACTCTTTAGTCAATCCATTAAACCTATTTTCAACCCTTACACTATGATATGGAGATCACAGCGTGTCCAAAAACTACTCAAGCTCTGATACCATCTTGTAACAGCCCGCTTTTCCGAGCTGCTAGCGAAACACACTCTGTATCCATAACCAACAATTAACTCTTAAATAAATTATTTCGCAGCGGAAAAATATCCTTAAACACACCAATATCTCCAATAATATTCTCAAATATCATATACAACGAAACATAAATAACTATTCTCCAATCAGCTATCTGTATACAAACTCAATCCTTAATCTAGGACGACACCATCATAATCTTGCTTCACTTCCATTCTCGAGCTCTTGATACAAACCTGCAAATTCAGGGAGAAAATACAAAACAAACAAAATTCCAAAATGAGTGGAAAACTCGTAACCTTTACTTCAGCCCGTTATAAACATTTTATTTCTCAAATCGTTTTCATTTCGTTACAATGCTGGCATAGCTCATTCTCTTAAACAATCAGTGGCAAGTACAGGCTTTGGACAAAGGACAAACACTGCCTCCAAGGTTCGTTATGGAGCCCAGCAATACTACCCCCAAGGTTCACAGTCCATGGAGCATAGCCGACCGTATCAGGTCAAAAGAGTAACCATCCTCCACCCATACCTTGCTCACTTTCTATTTTCAGTTCATAAACTAAGCCAGCAAAACAGTTGCGTGTTCATAATCAACCAATGACAATTCATCATCACATTCATATCTATGGCCATAGTACGAACTTATTTACGAAAACAGAACACAAAATTCCACACACACAAGGGCATGAGTAAATAATTTTACTAAACATAAAAGTTACCTCATACGCGATCCAAATGTGAACAATACAACCTCCTTCATTAATCTTCATCTCCAAATGAGACTCAAACTCCATAATCATCTCCATAACTACCTCACAGTAATAACGACAATCAATAATCAATCTTAACTACAAAGTGAAACCATAACCAATTCCTAATTTGAAGATCCTTTACAACCATACTTCCAAACTCTTAATCCTAAATTCTATAAACTAATTCTACATATCTTTAAATTATAAAACTAACTTATTGAACTAAACCAACTCAACTTAGCTAACAAGCTAAATTAAACAAATGAGAAAACTAATTTAGCAAATTTACACATCAAACATATTACTATTACTAACAATATTATACTAAATTCATTTAAGAATTTATAACCCAAAACTCTTTTATGAAATCTTGGAAATACTAACTGAAATTAGCAATCAACTACAAAACTAATTTGTAAATTAATGAGACTGTGATAACTCTAACAACAACAACATTGCACCACCATAAAATGACAGTAGCAACAACAACATCATAACTACAACAACCCAACACTATAACACAGCAGCAGCAACAACAATAACAACAACAACAACAACAACAACAACAACAACAACAACAACAACAACAACAAGAACACTTTAGCCACAATAACAACAACATATCAATAACACCATTGGCTTTCTAATTTAAACAAAGAACAGTGGTTCAACGTAACTATTCACATAATCAACCACTAAACAAATTCATAATCAACATAGTAGTGAAACTACAAACCACAATTCATTTGTAAGTTTTATCAAAATTGAAACAACAGTTACAAGGACAAAGAGATGAGGGTTTAGTACCTCTGCTCAAAGAGCAGCGAAGAAGAACAGAGGCAAGAGAGAAATCAGCAACAACGCAACAAAAACGAACAAGGGCAACACCACTGGCCACGAACCACAGCAGCGCGACAAGATTCCGGCGAGGCGGCGACTGTTCGTCGAGCAACAACTCACGGCAACAGCAGTAGCAAAGACGAAGAGAACAGAGGAGAGAGAGAGTTGCGAAGGAATTGGAGCATCAGCACCGCGTTAGGGTGGGGGGAACAGCACGGAGAAGCTCCGGCGAGCTTGAGGAGATGCCGGCGAGGCAGGAGCGCAGGCGAGACAGAATTCGGTGGTCTGGGTTTCGGGGTTTCGAGATTTTTCACGGGAGTTTGGGGTTTGGGGTTTGGGGGAATATTGGATGAGAAGCTTCTAATAGATGAGGATGAGTTTTTACATTTTTTTTTAAGAAAATAAAACCGACGAAGGGGTGAAATGGTAAGAAGGAACCGACTTTGGTTTTTTTTTTTTCAAATTAGTGAAACACCGCTCAACTAATTGCACAAACCCAAAATATAAAATAATAATAATAATCTTATACAATTAAATAAATAAATAAATAAATAACCAACACGTCAATATTATTCAACTCTAACTCAAATAAAATAAGAGTATCCGAAACATAATTAACTTTATAATTATAATTAGCTTTTAAATAAATGCTCTTAAAAACAGGGCTATTACAACGACGCACATGGTGAACCATCTGCGTCACACTTTGTGCCATGTGCGACGCAAATGGGTGATTAAATTTTTTTTTTTTCGTTTTTTTCAGCTTTTTTGTTGGTTTCTTTACATATTACTAAAATTTGATGAATCAAAACTAAACAAACATTCATATTAATAATTGTGAGGGGAAAATTCGGCAGAGTCTCCTTTGTAATATGGATAACCCAAGAAATCGTTGTTTGATATATATATATATATATATATCAAAACCTGTTTCAATACATCTCAAATGATCCCAAGCAAGCAACCAATGTTGCAATACTCAACCAATGGTGCAATAATAAACCAATAATGTACAACTACTACACTTACTACACTAACAAGTTACTTGGCCTTTTCTTCCCCCACGAGATGTTTAAAGTATTGCGCAAAATGGTCTTTGAGTTCATTGATATCTTCTATGGTGTATGGCTCAACGCTTGGAGGAAAATCCTATAAATATGTTAACTTAGTTAATAAACTTTAAAATTATATAAGTAAAGTAACGAATTTACAACATATACATACCCTCTTCAAATCATTTGACTTAGAGAGAAAGCGGACGATTAGAAACATGTATTTCATAACGAAATAGCCGCATTCATCTCCTCCCGTTTGTTGAGCACACTGCACCACATTTAAATACACATATTAGAATCGAAAAATTAAGAAATATTAAATAGAACTATAAAATGCATATCAAGTACAAAACCATAAGAGCTTTACCTTAATAGATATCCAAGACAATTTTGTTGCTTTTTTGATACCTTCAAGGAGCAGGAATGATGTATATGCACTAAGTACAATAAAAGAAATACTATTTATAAAGTATTTAAAATATCATAAAATACATGTAAGAATTATAAGAATTATTAACTTACGTATGCATCGGTTCCTTGATAGCTAAGGATCTATCTGATCTCCTAAGCGAATCAAATACATATACCGTTTTTTTTGAAAGGACGAGAAGAATCCAATGTTGCTAAAGCATGCAACAAAATGTGATAAGTTCATATATAAAGATAAAAGGGAAGCATACTTTTCAATGTACGAAGTTGGAAAATAAAGCATACTTTTCAATGTACGGAAGCATGATGTATTTCATATTCGATTGGCTCTCAATGTCCTTTGCATGTATGATTGCGGCATCTGGTTCATGGCGTAGCATGGTCTCGAAATCATACTAGGACACATGAAACCAATATTTGAATCTCCATTCACTCATTATCATCTGACAAGACCTACACTCCAAATATTTATAGTTAGATGCAATAATAATAATAAATATCAAATTTGATTAGTTTAGAGTTTGAGAAATCTCACATCATAAATACTTGCAAAATGGATACATTAAGCCATTCTCCCGTCAGAAGTTGGAAAACATCTTGTCGGGAGAGAATGATCATCTGATCAGAAGTATTGTTGAAGCAGGAACCCTACTAACTTCGATACTAAAAGGCTCATCTGCAGGTTTTTGGCAAAACAAATGATGCATCTCCTTGACCGCATCAGACATATCCTCAAGTGACAGCTAATCAATGGATCTATGTGTCTATGTGCAGACTCATCGGTGCAAGGATCATTAGCAACTGTTTTCTTTTTCTTCTTTTCGCACCTTCTTTAGGTATATGTTCCTAATTCAAATCGACTTCTTTTTAATTCATATTATATATAAAATAAAGATTATTTGGTTTATATAAATCAAGATTTCTAAGTATATACATTTAGATTTCTTATTATATACTAAATCATAATACTAAACATAAGTTACCTGATTATCTGAGACTAAAAAACAACTCTTTGGCCATTCTATGACAGAACCCTAGCTTGACTGAGTTTCGTGATGAATGGAGTAGAGATGGAACTGGAACATCTGCGTAATCCGCAATAAAACTCATAACACTCACCTCACGGAGTCGTAGAGTGTGACGATGACTCCTGTCGTGGATGAACGGTACCCTAGCTACAATGATCGGCCCGAGACATCCGCTATTGCCAAGCGACATGGAACTTGACTCTTAACATCCAATAAGAGAAAATTACATCAATTAAGTGTTTTAGAAGCATAATATAATAATTAGAACATATATAAAATGAAATATACCTGCAAGTCACAAATGGATCATTGCCCCCCGATTGACAGCTACTAGGAACGACTGGAGTGGAAGGAGTCGGTACTGGAATACCTAACTGCGTCGCAAAAGCCATTAACCTTTGTTGAACTAATGCATCTATCTTCGAGTTCATCTCTTCCATTGTCTGCTCTCTAACTCTTTGACTCACTCTAGCCTCATATGCCTGAATCTCCTCATCATCCATGCCCTTACCCTTGCGAGCAGTACTGCTCCGATCAGGATCTCCCCAAACAGATGTAATCCCAATGCTACGCCCAGCTGTTAACACACGCCCAGGTCGGTCTTTCCTCTGCAGAGCACGTGAAAGAGCATCATCCATCCGACTTGGAACAAACTCTCCTTCAGCTTCTTTCTTTTTCCAATCATCCTGCGTTCAAGTTAAAAAAAGTCATATGATTAGTAGAAGACGAGTAAGGAGACAAGAAAAACGTTATAAAATTTGAACAATGCTTACAATGGACTCTTTTATCTTTTGTGTTTCTTCATTAGGAAAGAAGAAATTTCCATCCTTATTTTTTTCGATCTCGCGAGAAGCCAAGGCAATGTCCGATCCGGCAAGGAGGAAATCATGATGATGTAGATGAGTCAACAGATGATGCTGTAGCGGAAGGGATATACCCTCTGCTTTGCCAAATGGGAATCATCTCCGCATATGATTTTTGGCCCAAAAAATGAGGATGCTTGTTAGCAGCCTGAGAGATTCTTGCTTTTGCACTTTTAGCCTAATATAGGATTTAGTAACTAGTCAATATTAAAGAACGTAATGAAAATATAATTTCATATTATATATTACATACCTGGAACTCCTTAGAGCTACATTTTTTACAAACTTGTCCCAATTCTCCGCGTGATAAAGGATACATCACGTATGACCGCCTATCATTGTTAGCCCCCTTCCTCGTTTTCGTGATCCATCTAGTCACCAATCTTGACTTGAAATCTCTCCACCGTTTATCACATGTAGTCAAGACATCTCGTTTCTTCAAAACATCTCTTCTATTCCAAACTCTCTCTTCAATATACAAAAATAAACAATTAATAATAAACGATTAAATAATAAACATAATCTCAATTAGTTTATTAAAAAATAAGGTTACTTACTTTAGCATCTTCCCACAAAGTGTTTTTGTGCCTTCTGGAACATCATCCCAATGTCGTACAAGATAGACACTTTGCTTCTACTTATCTCCCCACAATATATATTGTACTCACCAGCTACAGCATAGCGCCCAATCGGACGTATCCACTCATCCCAAGCAAGAACTCTCTGAATGTCGGGTTTGGAACGTATCCCTTTTGTAGGACCTCTTGGCTCTCACTTTCTTCTTCGTAACAGCTCATCAGTAATCTGGGGCTCATCAGATGCATCAGCATTATCTCATCTTCCATCACTACACCTGAAACCATGTACATGTTAGATTAATCAATAAATTAATACACAATTATTTGAACATGCAAAACACAAAATAAATAATTAAAGATTATAAACATTAGTATTGTTTAATATTACATAATTTACCTATTAATCAGCTATTTCTTTGCCAACGTAAAATCCCTCATTGTGGTCTCGACGAATGTAATTTGTGTCTAGATCTTCCCCTAATGTACTTGGAATGACTACTGACGAAGCAATGACTTCATTGAATTGTGCATCGTAATCTTCTTCATCGTGTACATCATCAATTCCAAGTATTCTCCTTTTTCCTTCCATGACAACAAACCATTTTGAATCGGCAGGGTCAACCATGTAGAATACTTGTTTTGCTTGTGATGCCAATATTAAGTTATCTTCATGATGTCCTAACCGGCTGAAATTGACTAATGTAAAAAAGTCATGTTCATCTTTCTTCACACCACGACGAATATCAACCCACTTGCATTGGAACAGCGGAATCTTGAAGTCAACATAGTCAAGTTCTAATATCTCTTCAATGAACCCATAGTAAGACTTCATTGTCTCAACAATCGTTCTATTCTTTTTACTTTTATACTCTGATGACAAAGCCCCATCGTAACACCACTGTTTTGCATCGTGGATTTGTCATCTTCCGTTTAGTATAAAATGTATAACCATTGATGTCATACCCCTCATAGGAAAGAACTTGCGTCTTTGACCCATATGCCAACCATTTCAAAGAGATCCGATACATCGTTAGGAGTATCAGATAATTGGTTCATAACTCGTTCTTTAAACCAATCAACGAACGTCCGATTATGCTCAATCATCAAGTCACGTTCATTAAACAATGGATACTGAACACTAAGCACAGTCATGTGCTCATCGATGAACTTGTTTCAGATTTTGTAACACAATCAATTCTGCTTTTCTTTTCAACTCTCCATCAAGACACAATCTTTTTCTCCCAATGGTACCACAACCTTCAAGCCTTCCTTCATGTCTAGATTTTGGCAAACCAATTGCTTGTGCACGTGCTAAATACTGACTTGCATATTCAGATACATCCTCAGCAACTGTTCTTTGTAGGGCTGTTCAAAGTGCGGTCTGGACCGCACCAAACCGCAACCCAAACCGTTTTTTCGCGGTTTGGGTTGGTTTGCGGTTTTAAAATTGCGGTTTGGGTTATGATTTCAAGCAAACCGCGGTTTGCGGTTTGGGTTGGGTTTTAATTTTCATAAACCAAAACCGCACCGCAAACCGCAATTTTACATATTTAAAAAAAAAAAAAAATTAAATACACTTATGAAGGTGACATACAAGTATAAAATTGAAAAAAGAAGTTTGAGGTAAAAAACTTTAACACTTTTGATAAATCATTATATATGTTCAATTATGAATTCAACTTCATATCTATTTGGACTCTTATTAACAATTTTTTTTTTATCTTAGATTACAAAAGTAATGTCGCGGAGAAAAAAAATGGTTAAACCGCAACCCAAACCGCACCAAACCGTTTTGCGCGGTTTGGTTTGGGTTGGTTTGGGGAAAATTGCGGTGCGGTTTGGGTTGGAAAATTTTCAAACCGTATATTTGCGGTTTGGGTTGGGTTACATCCCAAACCGCACCAACCCAAACCGCGAACACCCCTAGTTCTTTGGACAATACTTGCTTCTTGTCTAGCTGGATTCATCACTTTACCCTTCAAAGTACCCATATGTCTTTCGAAAGGCCACATATACCTCATACAAACGGGCCCACAAAGTTTAATTTCTCTGACAAGATGGATTATCAAATGAGGCATGATGTCAAAGAATGATGGTGGAAAGTACATTTCAAATCGGCACATCGTCTCGATTACATCGGCTTGCAAGTTATCTAGAGTGTTCAGATCAATCACCTTGGTAGAGATAGTTTTGAAGAATAAACACAATTTTGTGATTGTATATCTTACTTCGGAAGGCAATATTCCTCGTATTGCAACAGGTAATATATGCTGCATCAAGATATGACAATCATGAGATTTCAAACCAACAAGTTTCAAGTCCTTCAGTGAAACAAGGTTTCGGAAATTTGACGAGTATCCAGCAGGAACCTTTAACCTATGCAGGGACTCACAAAAACTAGTTTTCTCCTTCTTAGACAAAGTGTAGCAAGCTGGTGGAAGATAATAGCGTTGTCCCCGCTCCTGAGGTGCTAGTTCTGGTCTGCCCATTTCAGCCATGTCTTTCCTAGTTTAACTCCATCCTTTGTCTTCCCGGCATATTCAACAATGTTCCGACAATGGCATCACAAACATTTTTCTCAATGTGCATTAAATCAAGACAATGTCTGACTTCCAAACATTCCCAATACGGAAGGTCCCAAAACTTAGATCTTTTCTTGTATAAGTTCTTTGAGACACTTTTGAAGGGCTTGCCAAAAATTGTTTCAATATCCTTTACCCTATTAGAAACCTCTTTTCCACGTAAAGGTACAGGGGCTTCTCTCATCTCCACTTTTCCGTTGAACAACTTTTTCTTCTACGGAATGGATGATCTAAAGGAAGCCATGTACGATAATGCAGGTACACATTCTTCCCACAATGATGTAACCGCTTATCAATCATATTCTCATCACAAATAGGGCATGCCTTTGCTCCTTTAACCATATACCCTGACAAATTCCCATAAGCCGGGAAATCATTAATCGTGCAAAATATCATGGCACGCAATGTGAAGTCACGCATCGAACATGGAAACACCTTCATCCCACAACAATTTCAGATCTTGAAGGAGCGGGTCAAGATACACTTCTATGTCGTTTCCGGGTTGCTTAGGACCCGAAATAAGAAGCGATAGCATAATAAATTTACGCTTCATACATAACCAGGGAGGGAGATTATAAATTGTCAGTAGAACCGGCCAAGTGCTATGTTGGGTACCTAGTGTGCCAAATGGGTTCATCCCATCTGTACAAAGTCCAAGCCTAAGATTTCGAGGTTCTTTACCAAAACCGGGAAACTTTCGGTCGATATTTCTCCATTGCGGAGAATCGGCATGTCTAAGCATCCCATCTTTCTTCCTCTCGTCCGCATGCCATCTTAGTAATCTAGCATTATTTTCATCCGAAAATAAACGCCTAAATCTCGGAATGATTGGTAGATACCAAAGAACCTTTGTCGGAGTTTCTTTCTTTCTCATCCCGTCATCATTATTCTCTTTTACCTTATATCGAGACTTTCCACACCTAGGACACTCACGCAATTCTGGTACTCGTTTCGATACAACACACAATCATTTTGACATGCATGTATCTTCTCATATTCCATACCTAATGGACACAACAATTTCTTTGCCTCGTAGGTAGAGTTGGGCATTTCATTCCCTTCAGGTAGCAATTCTTGTAAAAAAGTGAACAACTCACTTAGACTTTTATCTGTCCAACTATGCTTCGATTTCATATTGAACAATGTGAGGATTCCAGAAAGTTTAGTGAAATTCTCACACCCCGGATACATAGGTTTTTCCGCTGCACTTAAAATACTATCATACATATGCGGACGATCGGTTCTTTCATCCTCCAAATTGTGCAACATCTCATCTACTCTATCATTTTCATCATCTACCATGTCATTTTCATCATCTACCCTATCATTCTCATTATCACCATCTCCTTCAATCTCAACCTCAACCTCATCAACATGCAAATCATCACACAAGCTAGTGGAGCTCATACCCACATCATAAAACTCTCCATGCCATGTCCACCTAGTATAGTTACTCTTAAACCCACGACGAATCAAATGATCTTTAATTTGATCCATATCACGATACCCCCTTGAGTTATTGCAATCACAACAAGGACACAAGACTAACTTTGACCCATTCTCCGATTGATGTTCTAACGCAACTCTGATAAATTCATTAACCCCTTGTAGAAATGTCGTCGAAATTCGATTACCATACATCCAGTTTCGATCCATATTCATCACTAGAGACACCAAACAAGAATACAATCGATCACATCATTCAAAGTAGTTTATCAAATGCAGTCATGACCATTTGGGTCCTTATCACTCCAACCTAACCCATCCTTGAGTTTCTCATCTCACTAGTGAATGAACATTTGGTTTTCAATTCTAAGAAAAATCCGGCAGCACTTCCCTACAGTTCTCCAAGTACACGATGAAGATAGTAGTTAAACTATCAACATATGTACCCAGAGAACGCTTAGGGAAATGAGCCGGATCTTTCTTAGAATCAAAAACCAAACATTCATTCACATCCTAAGTGAGATAAGAAACTCAAAGACAGTCCCAAACCGGGGACTATTCAAGACTTACTCCTAATGAGTAAGCCTCGAACGGGTATCTAGGCAAATGATGCACATTGCAATAAAACAACACAAACCAATCCATTCCTTAGATTTCCCTCCCCACCCCATTAAGGTATGTCCATATAGGTTTGGTTATGATTCAACATATATTTTCCCAATCACATAATAACCAAACAATTCACATATATACATTCCTAAATCCAAACTAATGGTTACATTAACATAAATAAAAAAATAACAAAAGCTATAATACATACCTCTGCTCTCAAGGAGCAGCGAAGACAAGCACAAAGACGCGAGCTTGGAGAACCGGCAAACCGATGGACTAAGGTGGCAACTAAACTACAATGTAAAGGAATGACATAAGTTTCAAATTCAAATTGAGCATTCAAGAATTCTAACTCATAATTGAAGCACATAATTCTAAAGAGAGCATTCAAGAAACTATATACTACACAAACTATACAAATTCATAAGCTACGAATATCCTAAATTTAATCTCAAATTATTTCACATATGTTTATCATGATTTGAATTCTAATTTTAACCCCTTAACAAAAATTAGAAATAAGATTATTCAAAACAACCCCTAAAAGAATTAAAATAACTTGAAAATACATGATTAATATACATTAATACAAAAAAAAAAAAAAAAACCAAGAAATACCTACATTGCCGGCGGCGGGACCGACGGCGGCAAGTCAGTCCGTGGCGGCAAGTCAGTCCGTGAGAGAGAGAGAACCGGTACGGTGCAGCGAAGTGAGATTGAGAGAGAGAACCGGTGCAGCAGCAACTTAGACCTAGATACGTGAGAGAGAGAGAACCGGTGCACCGGCGAGAGTAAGGAGTGCACCGGCGGCGAGAATGTGAGCGAGGGTGCGCCGGCGAAGAGGGCACCGGCGAGAGTAAGGAACGAGAATGAGATAGAGGGGGAGAGAGAGAGAGAGAGGAAGTCGCACCAGAATAGGAAGTCGCCGGCGAGAGTGAGGGTGCACCGGCGAGGGTAAGGGTGCGCCGGCGATGTTATGGAGGCCGGCGAGAGTAAGAGTAGTGTCGCAGGAGAGAGAGAGAGAGAGAGAGAGAGAGAGAGAGTATTTGTATTGATTTAGGGCTCGAAAAAAAAAGCCGTTGCTGGGCTAAATTATTATTTTGGAAGCCAAATGTGCGTCGGATGGAGGCCTCAGTGCGACGCACATTGGGCTCAATCCCCCAAACTGAGAAGCTCAATATGCGTTGCACGCGGAGCTGAGTGCGACGCATAAAGCTAATCTGCGTCGCACTTGCAAAGGGTGCGACGCAGATTACCTTTGTGCGTCGCACCCAGCTCCGCGTTCGACGCACATTGAGCTCAATTTCTCCCCAACTGAGACGCACAATATGCGTCGCACAAGGAGCAGATTCGACGCACAAAGGTAATCTGCGTTGCACTTACATATGGTGCGATGCATATTGCTCGTATGCTGATATGAATATTAAAAGTTTTGCGTTGAGTGCTCTTTGGCATGCGACGCACAAAGGTAATTTGCGTCACTTTTGTGTCTGTGCGACGCGAATTCGGGGACGCAAATCATGCTTTTTCTACTAGTGATTGTATGCTTCTGGAATACATCTTTCCGCCATCGTCGTAGTATGTACTTTTCAGGTATCTCCTTAATTTTCAACTTACTATATAACGATATTATATGCCTACATAAGATTCCCGCAGACTCAAACAACTTTCATTCACACTTAGCTTCGGTCGTCTCCATGTCTATAAGAACAACATATTCACAATTCCTATCAAGAGGCACCTCCTTTTTAGGGTCCTTGCAAACCACCCAAACCCTATCCTCATACGTATGTTCAACCAAATCGTCTCCAACATCATGCTTACCAGCCATTCAAGGTATAACACCTTCATACATTCATTTTGTATGTCCTTAAATTTAGCATCCGTGTACAACTTTTGGAACACAATCTCCATCTTGAAAGTTGTGACAGCAACACGGAGATACCTTGAACTATTTGCATCAGCTTCCCTCTCCGCATTTGCTCTTGATTCCATCGCGTTGCAATATTGTTCAGCAAACTCGCATAATTTTGTGGTTTTGTGAACATAACCATCGAAAAAGTTGTTGATGCTCTCACACATTTGGGTTGTCTTCATTCCCGCCCAAAATAGATGCCTCATGTAAGCAGGAATCCACATATCTCTTTCCCGAAACAAACCTGAAGAGTCATTATGCTAAAAACTTTAAAACAAATGCAGGCACATAACTTACCATGTAGTAGTACATTTCTTCACTTACAACATAAACCATATGTACTAAACCTCATGTAAGCTTCGTTGATAATTTCACTTCACAAACATACCTTGAAGCCATTCATCATCACCCAGCTCATACTTCTCTATTGCATAAAGCCAACTCCTCTCAAAAACTTCTGGACTTACACTCTCGTATATGGCTTTCGTCAACGCTTCCTTCAAATCTTCGTAATTAGCATATGAACCAAACTTCTTCCCAAATTTCATCATGATGTGCCAAATGCACCACCGGTGTACGGACTCCGGCATAGCATTGCGAAGGGCCTTCCTCATAGCAGCATCTTGGTCTGTCAATATTCCAATGGGTGCCTTACCCCCATGCAAAGCAACCATGTGCTAAAGACCCACCCATAAGTCTCCGCCCCTTCAATGTTCGTTTCAAGTCAGGTTTACCATTACACTCACATTTCCAAGTGTAATTCCTAAACTCCTTCTTAACTTCTACACCGCTCACCTCTTTCCCTTTCACACCTACTTTCTTCAAAGACCCCGCCGCCCTAATAACACTGAAACCTTCCTGCTTTCCATATCTCCTAATATAATCATCAGCATGTTCCCATGTGCCAAATACCATACCAACTGCAGGTGGTTGCACAACAGTGTTTGACCCACAACTATGAGGATCAGGTGTCTCAATAACAACCAATTCATCATTATCAGGACAATTCATGTCCTACAGTTCCAATATTATAAGATCCACACTTAAATGACACATCAATTCCAATATTATATTTTCCCTAATTACTATACCAAATTAATGGTAAATTGCAACATGAAGTTATTACAATAGAAACAAAATTACATGAAGTTATTCGTTGCGAGACAAAATCACCATTTTTTCACTACTACAAAAAAGGCCTAAACCGGTTGAAAATGGCCTAGGAAACCGGACTGTAACACATCTCCATCTCACAGGTGTCCTAGGTTAAGAGACCGGTTATAATGCCTGGTTTCTTTGTTTATTTAGGAGACCAGTTGACAGGTAAA
This sequence comes from Beta vulgaris subsp. vulgaris, assembly GCF_026745355.1. Classification (NCBI taxonomy): domain Eukaryota; kingdom Viridiplantae; phylum Streptophyta; class Magnoliopsida; order Caryophyllales; family Amaranthaceae; genus Beta; species Beta vulgaris. The sequence continues at coordinate 23,113,881 of NC_079203.1, forward strand.
ACCAGTCTCTTTGATAAGTGTATATATAATATGTAAAGAGGTTAGGAGACCATTTAACATTAAAAACCAGTCTCCTTACCTTACCTTACCTTTTGAAACCAGTTATTGATCACAACCAGTTTCTTAAGTTTACTACAATAAAATACGTTATACATACATTATCTTGTAACTGATCCTGTATTTGCGGCTCCTTGTACATACACTTTTTTTTTCTATAGAATAATATATATAAATAATTAAAACAATATATGAACCAGAATTGTTTGCTTGCTCTATTCATCTTGTCAAAAAAGCATTTGTTACATTAATTTATATCCGAAAACAATTTCTCTAAAACCATCAATTTCTTCCAATAATGTCTTAAGTACAAAGTTTCTATAATCTAATCTTATATACTAAAACTAAAATTCTAAAAAAAATCAAATAATATGTACAATTCAAACTTGACCGTCGTTGTCTTCTATCTCCACCGTCTTGTGTTTGGTAGTTTAAATATGTCGCCCACGTATCTCTTAGATCGTCAATCATCTCTCGCGAATAGTGTTAGGATTTCCAGAAAAGTCCTACAAAATAATTTCAGATAATTATACTTAGACTACTCGCCAATTAATAAAGCAAGAGTGCTCAACAATCAACTACAATAGTTAGAACTTCAGTTATAGTTTCCTGAACTTTCTTGGAATAAAACGAGTTCCTTTCATATATCATACTTCTTGATCATCTCAATAAAAAATTGATACAAAAAATAAACGCTGTTGAGCTTTATTGACGGTATTAAAATAAACTGAAAGTTTTTGAAGCATAAAAGTAAAATCGATAGATGAGCCATCAGTAATGGAAATTGAAGGTGCTGGAGGTGTTTAACCAATGAAGTTAATTTTAGCTCCAAAATATTGAAGGAAAAGATGACTGATCGCCATGTAAATTCTTGCCACAAATTAAGACAATAAGGGCACTCAGAAGGATTACAAACCAGACAAAACAAAAGGAAAAGGCACTATATGACCATATATTCCCCACAATAGAACAAAATAACTCAAGAATCAGACTTGCAACAAATGCACCTACCTTGAAGAACAACTGGCAGCATCTGAAATTCCAATCAAATGCTTAAGGAGTCAAAGTTCATATTCAACATCTTAGAAGCCAGATATACTAATGCTACATCAGTAGCAATTTGCTGGGGCTTAAACAGAAGCCATGAAAAGCTCCAAAACCTACAAAAAAAACTTTAGAAACATAAAAAAATTATTGATTGAAAAGGAGAAGCTACAGACTTAGCACTGACCTATTGTTTAAACATAAAAGAGAGGTAGTTGATGGTACAACATTGTCATGTCTAAGAACATTCCTTGAGAAAATGAGAACACACTGTCCACTATAACATAATGAGTGTAATATAACATAAATGAGAAAATACACTATCATGTCTAAGAACTTTGCACTATAACATAATGAGAAAATATCTAACATAAATGACTATAGTGTTAGTGGACAGTGTATTACATAATCTAACTATAAATAACATAAACACATTCCTTGAGATAATCTAACTATCTAAATATCTAACATAAATAACAGAATGAGAATTGTCCACTAACAGTATAACATAATGAGAAAAATACACTGTCACTTTTGATAAAAAATCTAATCTGTTATTTAGGGTTAAGTCTACTGTTTTTCCATGCTTCATCAAACAATCAATTTTGATAAAAAATCACGCAAAAAAAAAAAAGACAGAATTTCCACACAAGAAAAAGCAAATGCAAATACATCAGAATGCCTAAATGAAAGATGAGAAAGATATATTAAAGCCACATACCAACACATCAAACACCATATGGAAAAAAGGTAAGTGGTATCTATATAACCTGAACCTTAACTCAGTCTAGGTCTGCATTGGCTTCAATTATAATAATTTTGTCAATTAAATCATTCTGCAAAGCTACTACAATAATCTGATCCAGGCCACTTCAAAACACCCGATGAGAGGCATAACAATAAGAATCTCATAATCAAAGTGCACATAACTATCAATACAAAGCCACAACACACGAACAATTGCAATTCGACATACAACCCATGAAATAAAAGAGCTTAGAACTATTACTTCCCATATTCAATCAAACCAACAACACATATCATAGATAATATACATCCGTGACCCATATACATAGTTTAAGGATGATCCACAACAGCAGCCATATAAACAAAAAATTAAGAAAAAAAAGATTATTGCAAGAGCACCTAACCTGATGCTTTGAATGAAATCTGCAAGACAGTGATGAGAGGAGGTAGAAGAAACAACTTGTGTTGGGCTCCTTCTGATATTTAAAAAAAAAACCTAATCTACACCAAAAGCAAGCGGAAAAAGGACTGAATGCTAGTGGTCGCCGACGATGGAACTGGATTGAGAGTGCGAATGGTGAATCAGTTAATGGGAATTGTTACCAACTGAGAGCGACGAATTTTCATTTCTCGATTGGGAATTGGATTGAGATTTGAGGTTTTGGTAATGGCGGCATCACAACAACTGGTGGGATTGAGAAAAAAAATTAACTTCTAAAAGCACGTTGTAGAGTACCCTACTACGTGGTGTTGTGTTCTTTTTTTTCTTTTCTTTTTTTTTAAGAGAGAAAAAAATTAAAATATTTCAAGGAAATCAGTTTTGATGAGATATAGTCTCCTATCTCACAACTATTTTTTCAACAAGTCAAATAATTAAACCTAAGAGACTGGTTTTCAATAATCAATGATGGTTTGCTAAGTTTAAGAAATGTGTTGGTAACCATAACAGGTTTCCTATATATGGTCTCCTTGGCCTTTTTTGTAGTAGTGTTTTCTACTTCAATAAATGCCATTTATACCTACCATTTCATCATTTATTACTACAACGCAAATAACAAATTTTTTTAATTACAAATTCTACTTACGTCCATAACTGTGGGAACTGCATGTTCACCCGCGCATCCGTCCTTCATTACCGAATCCATAGCTCGATCAATGTAATTCAAAAATTAACTTGAATAAATTCTTCAAAAATTCCTTATCTTTCTCATCTTCTAATTTGTCTGGAGTTTCTCATCTTCTAATTTGTCTGGAGTCTGGAGTTTCTCATCTTCTCTAATATTTCTGGAGTTTCTCATCTGGAAATGGTTTTCTGGAGCTTTTACCTCTGTCCCCTAGTTTATGTCGCCAAAATATTAAAATATAACGGTACAAACATTTCATTCCCACCCTTTCCTTAGGGGAACACTAAAAGTACTTTTATTGGGGATATATTATTTTAATGCCTGATAGATGTTTTTTTGCATCTATCAGTTATATGTTTATCATATCTCGTGAGGGAGGGTCAAGAGAGTGGGGGAAGTGGTGATGAGATTGAAGGAGAGTGAGAGTGGGAGTATTAGAATGCACAAATACAAATCTATGTATTTATACTAGAGCTGACAAAAAATGACCTGATTTGAGAACCCGACCTGAACCTGTAATGATCTGTAACTGACTTGCACCTGAAATTTTGGTAAAACATGTCACCTGTAGCCTGACTTGTACCCGACCTGATAATAAATGATAACTGTTCTTGACCCACGACTTAATGACCTGAACCTGAACCGACACCCGACCAAAAAAGACCGATAACTGAAGTGATGCGACCTGACAAGTTCCCGAACCTAATTAGACACCCGACCTGATTTGAACCTGAAACCAATCATAACTCGACACAACCTGCTATTGTACCGACCTGTTGCAACCTGTTACCTGATTTTACCAAACCTGTTGCAACCTGTTACCTGATTTTTGACCCGACCTGTTACAACATGGTACCTGATTTTACCCGGCCTATTGGTTGTTGATAATTCGACTTTTCATTAACATCTCCATTTAGCAACATAAATCATAAACATATGTTACCTTTATCTACATAACCCGAAGTCCCGAATAAAGTAAAACATGTTTATTAAAATTTATCTGATGCTTAACATTTTATCATTTTAACATAATAAATTTGAACAAATAGCATTAATAAAATGGTAACATATTGATATCCTAAATATGCGGTAAAAAAAAATAATTGTAACTTTTTTTGATCATGTAATATTTTAAAATCCTTTAATTATTTAAGAATTTATATTGGCGAATTTGTTTATGGGAAAAAACTATATCGATACTCACAACGAATGCTTTAGATTTCTCATAAACTAATTAGGAGTACATTGATCCCTTGTTAGGATATTTTTTAAATTCCCCTTAATTAGTTGCCTTTGAAATTATGTTATGAAATATATAGAACCATACATATAGAACCATAGATCTTTGAAATTATGTTATGAAATATATAGAACCATAGATATTACGCAAATAATAAAACTATTCCTTCAATCTTCCATTATATAACTTTATATTACATGAAAAGAGGATCAAAATAGTTTATGTTACACATCAAAAATATAGTGAATAAGGAAGTCAAGGTTGGCAAAAGCTGTAAAACCAACTCTTTACCCCCAATCAAAGGCTAAGACAAAAGTGCCAGAATATATACATAGCGAAAGATTATCTAAGTGTTCATGAACCAAAATAGCTAAAATATGAACATGTTGGCAGTAGCATCAACTCAGTACTCCCTACTCCTAAATTTGCACTCAAAAAGCAGCACCACAGAAAACCACCAATGCAGCAAGCATCAACATGCCTGAACAACAGCAGTAGGATAAATGAAAATCTGAATAACAAAAAAAAAAAGGGAAAGAGAGGAGAAAATCAGAGAATTTAAATACTGAATATTTATAATAAAAAAAAAAGTTACATCACTTACCATGATTACTCATGAAGACACTCAGTTTCCTCAAAAGTCAAAGACGAAGGTTCAATGTCAACTTCATAATTTACATACTCTTCTTTGTCATAACCATTCAACCAATTTTTAGAAGTAACCAAAGCCTCAACATGTTCATCCGAGAGACAACTTCTCCACTTGTTCAAGATTCGACCACCCATACTAAAAGATGATTCAGAAGCAACCGAAGATATAGGAATGGCCAATATATCTTTCGCCATTCTAGAGAGGATTGGATAACATACAGATTGTTCTTTCCAATAATTAAGGATATCAAACTCTTCATGTGGAAAATTAGGCCTTAGTGGCGAACTGAGATAGACATCCACTTCAGATGTGGAGTAGCCAACTCTACTTTGAGCTACATTTGCATTAAAATTCTACAAAAAAAAAAAAAAAAAAAGATCCAGATGATATGAAAGTTAGACTTAAAAAAGAAAAATAGTGAAAATAATAAACCTTGTATATGTTGCTGGTCTTAAATGGTCCACGAGGCACAAGAGGCGGAAGTGATGTTGGTGTACTTCTTTGTGATGATGAAGATGTATCACAAGGTGTTATAGATTTAGCATAGAAATTGTACATCTCAACAAATTCGGAAAGCACAGCTTGTGCCTTACTACCACTTGTATCATCAGTGTATATTGTAGAATACAAACTCTTCACCAAATCATACTTGTAATGAGGGTAAAAAATCACAGCAAAGGATAAGATCAAAGAATAGTCTCCCCAATATTTATCAAACTTTTTTTGCATCTCAGGTGCCATTTCACGTAGGAAAATACCCTGTATTTCACATGTTCTTCCATCAGTAATTATGTTAATGTAGCCTTAACTACAAAACAGAGTTTTACTAATAAAGTAACAATTCCAAACACCAAAACTCAACACCAACTTATTACAAGTTAGCAGAAAATTAAATAGTATGCAGAATAACAATGGAGAACTTCAGCATAAACTTAATTACAGGTTCAAGGCCCCCTAAAAAATCAAATCATTGACTTAATTGCTTTGTGATCACATAAAACAGAGATTTATCATGACATGATGCCTTTTGTGGAATCTAAAAAATTGGACTACATCTATCCACAATGTAATTCACGCATATTAGTTGCAATATTAGTGGATTCCACATTAGATGTAAACACCAGGTTGCATATTAGTGATGCTATCTATTATCACTTGAATTTATTCAACCAATAAAATTTGGCTCAACCCTCAAAATTTTGACTTCTAACAAATAAAGTTGTTGTAACCTCCACATACTTGTGTTCATTCACGCATGCGTGCACTGCAATTTATCTAATTTACCCCAAGCCACCTTCATCTTGATATTTTATAGCACCCTCTAAGATGAATGCAATCTAATATGGATGGAAGTAGATAAAAAAAAGGGGCGACAAATATCTTATGCACAGTGAACCAATTAAACTCAAAACCAAATCCTATGAGTACTTATAGAAAGAACAAAATAATAAACGACTTCAGCGAAATTACAGATCTAAACATAAATTTGTTTTAAAAAAAATCTGATTATAAGTATATAAATGCATGTGAAATTACCTAAAGAACAAAGAGAAAATTTGTATTCCAAATCTCCAGCTTCTCCTAGACCGAATTATCGCCACATCCTTCAATTTCTGCTTGTTGATTAAGTGTAATTTTGCTAATGAAGATGAACATCATGGTGTGAAAGTGTGAGTAAAGGAGATGGTGTGAGAGTTGACTGAGAGGGAAGGAGATGGCTTGAGAGTGAAAGAGGCGTAAAGATTGAGGTTAGGGTTGAGAGATGAAAAAAATTATTACCGTTTGGAAAATGAGGGTGTGGGAGATAGGGAGGGTTGAGATTTGAGTTAGGCTAATGTAGTCAAAATCAATGGTTTAAGATCATGATCTATGTGCTTTTTTTAGCCAATGAGGAGTGGGGATCAAGTGGCACACGGATAGAGAGTTTATGGTTCATTGATTTATATTTAATGACATAGAGATCTAATATATAATTATTCATGTCAATTATTATTTGTAATTTTAAAGTTTATAAATTTTGTTTAAATAATTAGCAATTTAGTATGGTAATTGTTGTTATTTTGTTTGTTTTTTTAATTATTTTTGTTATTATTATTAATTAATATTTATCAAATAGGATAAAGTTTCAATCTGACTATTATACATTTGTATGTATGATCGATTCTAGTAAGTCAAAATCAAGTTTAAACTATAAGTTATACTCATCTTATTGATATCTAAAGTTATCTCGTCCTGTATCGGTTATTGACTAACAAATTATATTCTATAACACACAATTTTAAGTTATGTGAATGTTTCATTAATTTTTAGTTTGAAGTTTCAAATGGGCCAGTTTGAATATTAGCTTGGAACATATTTTACTCCCATAAATATTAACAAGTCTATTAGAGCTTAATCATTTTTTCTTGTGACTTTTTTTATGCTAAAGATCACTTATAATATCATCAGATTTAATGAACTACTCCCTCCGTCCTTTATTAGTTTACCTCTTTTGACTTTTCACATTTATCGATGTAAACCTTTGAGTAATAATATATCTAATTATGTATTTGTAAAAATTATAAAAAGTTAATATTCCAAAACTACATATTGAGACGAATCAAACAATATCACACATGATTATATTTTCCTTATATATAAAGTACAAATAACGGTCAAAGTAAAAGAACGGAGGGAGTATGTTAGTAGGCTCCTCCCTTTCATAATCAAATCAACTCAATTCATACAATCATAATTATTGGTCATGGCTAAATTATGTACTCTTTTAGTCAAACATTATTCATTTTTAATTCGTTGTGTGAGAATATCTTATCATTGGGTTGGTTCCATTTCTCATCTATGAATTGATACTAGTCATACTACTATGACTATCCACCACACTTGTTTATGATCATATATTATTGTACACTTTTGAAGTAAGTTGTTATGACATATAATTCTAATTATTATTCTTGCTATTGATTAAATCTAAAAATTAGAAACAATTGTAATTGAATATTTGAGTAATAAATATAGATTTGTACTTACTAAACTAATAATTTCTAACAATTATCAAAAATCAAAGTGCCCATCTTACACTCAGGAATCAAGATCTATTTAAACTTTAAGACACTACTTGTAGTATGGTAGTAGACTATAATGACACAACATACTCCGTAAACCAATATTAGGATTCATAACATAAGAGTCTTTAATAATCATTAATTCAATAACTCATTGCTATTTGCTACTATTGTTATTAACTAGGAACAAGTGGATTTGATTTATGTGTTTTTGGCTTGACTCGAGTATTGTTACTTTAGACAAGGTCAAAGACTTTAATACAAAATGATTAGCTTAAATGCACATATTGTTATTTTTTATTAGCGTTAACTTATATTGATCTCATCAAATGCCTACTTATTACAATTTAATTAGATATAATTGAGTTTTGAGATGAATTTAACTTAAAGAAGATTAATTTCTTGCTCTAAGTGTAGTATAATTAGTATGAACTAATTAAGCATTGATTTTTCAATGAAATCTTAAATAATTACAAAATTTTGAAGCAACGCCACACAAAATTCATATGTTCCATGCTCGAAGCGACCCGAAAGTGACCTGAAATCAAGTATGGTACAACCCGATAACTACCAACCTGAACCCGACTCGAAACTGACCCAAACCGCTATTGTCCTGACCTGATAAGTATCCGACCCACGCATGACTTGAACCTGAAAGCACCCGCTACAAACCTGCAATAAACCCGACTCGACACCATATGATCACGAAAGATGACCTGTCCCGAAATTGACCGCGCAGATTCCGACCGAACCTGAAAGAAGAAATGGACCGAAGCAAACTTGACCGAATTATGACCGTTCCCGACCTGCACCCGACCTGTTTGATTTAATGACCCGACATGACTTGACCAAACATGACCTGAAACCTGAGATGACCCGACCTGAACCCGACTCGAGTAAGGGGTCGTTTGGTTCAAAATAAGGAATGGAAAGGGAATGGAATGGGATGAAAGGATGTAATGGAAATGGAATGTGTTACTTTAGACACTTGTTTGTTTTGATGTAGGAATTGAATCATTGGCCTAATGACTCCCTTACTTTTTGTTTCATGTGGTGTGAGGAGGGTTTCAAGATGGGGAATCAAAATTGGGCTGGTAAGGGAGTGAAAAAAATGAATAACCCAACCAAACATAAAATAAGGGAGTGTGTTACCTCAATCCGTTTCCAAGCCTAAAATATTTCCAACCAAACGGACCCTAAGTGAATTGAGAGCTGAAATTCTAATGAGTTACCATCCGCAGGCTGCATGTACAACATGTCACAGGATTCATTTTTATGACGCTATCTGCTGCTCAATTTTCTCTTTCCTAGGCGGCGAACAAAGCTTGAGTTTTAGGGATGACGACATTGCGGTTTCTGTCACATCCTATATCACTTGCTAAACCGTTCCTTGCTTCCACTCTCACTCCGAGCTGCAATTTCTTGTTTCGGCAAAATACTTCGCAATGTTCTTCTCCGTTTTTCTGGAGATGCCAAAAATATTCTGACGGTAGTACATCATCATCATCATCATCATCAATCAACGTTTTTACTGATACCGTTCCCAATTCTTCTGGTACTGCTACCTTTCTTTTATGTTTTTAAATTTCAATTGACCTTAATTAGTGATTTGTGCAAGATTTATTAATGCATTGTATTTTAATTATTTGACTTTCATGCTTGCTCACGCACACCTTTATTATTAATATATCTAGTAATGTATGTGTGAAAATTGATAAGGTTTGAAATTATGAAAATATTCACTGAAACACTCCAACAACATTTTATATTATATTTTTGTTTCTATATATTTGTAATAAAATACAGTTAAAGTGAAGTGTATCGCTGAGAAACGGATGATGTATATTGTAGAGTTATCGAAATCTCAAACTGAATTTTCGTAATTGGTGAAATTGCTGGTGTTTTGGACATGCTATGTATATTTCTTGCATTATGCTATCATTTTATGATTGTTGTGAATAGAATTGAGTGTAGCAATACTGTCAGAATAGATTTAGGATCTATCTATCTAGAAATATTTACCTAAACATATATATCTAGAAATTTTTATTTAAAGATAATATTTTAGAGTTTTAACCAAGATCTCAATTGGCTCTTGATACGCTGACAAAATAGATGGAAGGGAAAAGGATGGAATCATTATTAATCCAAACGACCCGTTTGGCAAGAAGCCATAAAGGGTGGGAATGGTAATGCATTATAGTGTAAATTTGTACTAGAAGTCCAATGTTATTATTATCCATTACCACTTGGGAATGTGGTATTGGGTGGTAATGAAAATTTATAAAAGGAAACCATGTTTTGTGATAATGTTTCATCCCCATGATTATTGACAAGAGAACTTCTTTACAAATTTACACTAAATTTCATTATCATTACCATTACCACTATTTAATACCACTAACCAAACGGGCCGAAAGAGTATTTATAGTACAACATATCAAACCTAACTTAGGTAGAATTAGGAAAACATGTCCTAAACTAAATATAATACTAATAAATATTATCTCTAAATAAACACTTCTACATATATATGTTTAGGTAAATAATTCTAGATAGCTAGATCCTAAATCTATCTAACATTTTGTCAAATACCAAATTATATTTGGAAAATTGGACATAGAGTTTAAATGATTTCGAATATGGTGTTAGATACAACGCTGATAGACACAACTACATGAATAATCCCAACTTTTGAAATATTAAAAATTGCTTTACACTTTTGAAGAAGTGGAGTAAAAAGTTGTGGAAATGGAATGTAAATATTTTCGACTCTGGTTAAGTTAACATAGATAGACCAAATTCGAACTAGTAATATATTTATCAAATAATCACATGCATAAGAAAACTTGTTGTAAGAATTGATAGGAAAGCAAATTTGCGAAATCAAGTGAACAAGTATAAGTATATATTTTAAGAAGTAATCTTAAATGTACGATTGAATAATTACTCTCAGAATTTCGCCATTTTTCTGTTGGAAGATGATTTATCCCAAAAAAAAAATATGTACATGCTTTTCATCCACTTGTGATTCTCTTACCATCAATTCACATCTATGCATGTCCCTTAACTATCATCATTGTTGATTAAAAGAGAAACTATGTTTTATTCATTTTTATCGTTATTGTTATTTTTTTTTTTATTTCAAGAATATGGCATGATTATTCTTTAACTTGAAAATTTCAACAACAATTCTTTTTAATACTTTGGGACGTCTATATTATGTAACTTTTACTATTACCAATCTTGACCATAGTTTTGTGATTTTGTGCTGAAATAATAGTTACAGTTCCATCATTGTGAGTTGTAACATACTATTGCATTTGTCAATCATCTTGTCAGACTACATAAGGCATGTGTTTGGTCTTATTGAGGGAGTCAGTTATGAGGTCACCAGTGCTCAACTCGATTCGTTAAGGTATCGAGTCTAGCTATATTTTATCGAGCTCGAAATTCTCTACGTCGACTCGACTTGTTAAGGTTTCGAATCAAGTTCGAGTTGCTAAATAGTTCACGATAAAGTTTCCTCTATATTTTATTAATCTATTACCTTATGTAATTAATGCAAAAGTTCTTAAATTTGATAGTCATTGTAAGTAACTTATAAGTAATCACTTTAATATGTTATCTTAACCATTGATACCGAGAACGTGGTACATGGTATGTGGCCACGTTCCACGTTCCAGGGACGTGTCCTCGAACGCAGAACGTGATACATGGTCTAGGAGTCCATCTGGTTTACTTTAGAGGCCGCGTTCCGCGTTTCCGTTTCCGTACCACGTTCCGGAACGTTATGCATTCCATGTAATAATGATCTTAACTTTTGAATATTGTCTTTTCACCACCATGTGGTATTTCAAAATTTATGGAATACCCTATTGTTTGAGAAATGCATCAGGTACCTTTACTATTTCAACAAAATGTTTGAAATGCCCTTACTGAATAACGGTGTCATGATTAGTCATTAACCCTAATTAACCATTCGAACCCTAGCCCCCTAACACTTAACCCCACCCTAAACCCTAACCCTAACTCTAACCACCCAACCACCATAACACCCCCTCTGCCCTCCCACGCCTTCCCCCACCACCCGTAGCCCACCTTCCCCCCCACACCTGCAGCCTTCCTCCGTAGCCTCTCTCTCGCACCCTCCCCCCGCAAGAGCCACATCTTCCTCCACGACCCTTCATATTTTGAATGCAAAAGTTTGTAATTGTCCACCACTCCAAAAAGCTTCAGCAAGAAAAGGATTCTCAGATGATGTAAATATGAACAAGTCAAACTTGAGTAGAAACACCAAAATGTCGGGATGGGGGAAGGGAAAATCGGGATGGGGCATTCTTGTGTCTTTCGGGGTATGGGCGAAGGGAATTCGAGGCTGCGGGGGAGGGGTGCGGGAGGAGGGCGAGAGAGGGGCTGTCGGGGGGTACGGGAGGGGACAAGTGGGGGGCTGCGGGGGTCGGGGAGGGGGAGGGGGAGGGGGAGGGGGAAGGGGAGGGAGGGTAGAGGGGTGTGTGTGTGGTGGTTGGGTGGTTAGGGTTTAGGGTGGGGGTTAGGTGTTAGGGGGTTAGGGGTTAGGGTTTTGGATTAGGGCTAGAGGGGTTAATTAGGGTTAATGACTAACAGAATCATGACGCCGTTAGTCATTAAGGGAATTTCAAACATTTTGTTGAAATAGTAAGGATACTTGATGCATATTTCAAGCAATAGGGGTACCCCATGAATTTTGAAATACCACAGGAGAACCCGGTGAAAAAACCGTTTGAAATATTGTAATATTATATATTGTAAAAGATGCCTTGAATTGTTGTGCTTAGAAGGTGTTCGTCGAAATGCACAACAGCTCGGAAACCCGCGGGCGCAGGCTCGACCCCGCGGGCGAAGGAGTTCGCCGATATGCACAGCAGCCCGAAATCCCGTGGGCGCAGGCTCGACCTTGCGGGCGGGCAGAACTTTCGTGTGAATGGGGATGGCTGGCTGCGGGCGCGGGGTACACCCTGCGGGCGCGGGTCGGGCGAGTCGAGGGTAACGCGGAAACGCGTTTTCTGGTGTGGGTATAAATAGGTTATTTATATCTTAGGGTTTTAAGCCACGAATTAACCTATTTTCTCTCTGTAATCTGGTTTTCCTCACATAATAAAATATTCTCCTCTCTCTGCCTGGATGTAGCCAAATTGGTGAACCACGTAAATCTGTTGTCTGTTTTTATCGCTTTTTGCATTCATAATTTGTTTCTCTCTCACGTCCGTTATAACAAATTGGTATCAGAGCTTTGGTGATCGATCTGTGTGAGAAAGATGTCTGGGATGAATGTCAAAATTGATAAATTTACATGGAGGAATAGTTTTAGTCTGTGACAGATCAAGATGCGGGCGTTACTGAAGCAACAGGGGTTGTGGCAAAGAAAGCAACGGATTCAGTCACCGCTGAGATGGCCGTTCTGGAGGAGAAGACTCATTTAACGATTATGCTGTGTCTGGAAGATGACATAATCACTGAAGTCGCGGAGGAGGAAACCGCATCTGGTCTGTGGTTGAAATTAGAGAGTTTGTATATGACAAAATCTCTAACCAACAAGTTGATGATGAAGCAACGTCTGTTCAGCCTGCGTATGCAGGAAGGTACGTCTCTAAGGGATCATCTAGATAAACTGAATACTATCTTACTAGATCTGAAAATATTGATGTTAAAGTAGATGATGAGGATGCTGCTTTAATATTGTTGGTATCTTTGCCTTATCATAGAGAATTTTGTGGATTCTTTATTGTTGGGAAAGATAGTCTGTCGTTAGAAGAAGTACTATCTGCTCTGCATACTAGAGAGATTCGTCATAAGGCGTCAGGTACAGGTACAGTCGATCAGGCTGCGTAGTAATGGACAGGAGAATTCGGGGAAAAAAATCCAGGAAACCGTCTTCTAGAGGTCCTAAATCTAGTGATGTCTGTAATTACTGTAAGGAAACGGGGATTGGAAAAGGGAGTGTCCTAAGAAAAAGAAGCAGGAGGACAAGAATGAAGGTTCTGCTGCTCTGCAGAAACTGGAGGTGATTCTGAGGAAGATCTGGCCCTAGTAGCTAATAGCAGTCACATTGTAGGATGTGTGGGTTTTAGATTCTGGAGCGTCTTGTCATATGTGTTGCGCAGGGAGTGGTTTATGAACTATAAACAGGTTGATGGAAGTGTTACTATGGCCAACAGTGAGGTCTGTAAGACAGTTGGTATAGGGTCCATCAGAATTAGGACATGTGATGGCAAAGTTTGTACTTTGAATGATGTTAGGCATGTTCCACAGGTCACAAAGAATCTGATTTCACTTAGTTGTTAGACAAGAAAGGGTTCAGTTTCAAAGGTGAGGGTGGAGGGTTGTATGTCTACAGGGGTTCGAAGATGATTCTGAAAGGGGTTAAACGGGAGACATTGTATGTGTTGCAAGGGTCTACGTTATCTGAGTTGAAGCTGCATTCTGAGTTGACAAGTGATGGTCTTGAGTGTGAGGTGGAGCTTATGGGGCTTCTTCCACAGGTTGAGAGGTCAGAGTCAACGTGAATGAGTTCAACAACCGGTTTGAGAGTACTACTTGGGTTGAGGATGAGAGTGTCAACAATGAGGTAGAGTTTGTGGGAACTTCTACGCAACTGGTTGAAACTAAGGGTCATCAAGAAGAACAACCAAGGGTCTCTCAGCAGCAGATTGGTATGATAAGGTTCGGTTCTATCGATATTTGTGTGCCAGCTTATAGCTATGGGGTCTCGAGCGACATGTCTTTGCCAGGGAGTGTTGGGTTGAGAGGTGATTCTGCAAGAAGTCACCAAGAGGTAGCTAGATTGGAACTCCTTGCCTGCGTTCCAGTGAGAACGGGATGGAGTGCTTCGGCGCGAGCATAGAAGAACTTCGACGGAAGTTCCCCTCCGCCAAGGGTGATTTGTTTTGGGGTACTTAGACGTAAGTGCAAATGGCTCTAGTAGGAGCAACTGGCAGGGTACTGGCTCGTCTTGATTAAGGTGGAGCTAGTGTGTTTGCGGTGCAGTGAAGACGATTTGATTTTCGACGGGTAATAAGTTGGGCTTTGGGTGAATGCGCAACATGGGTCTCATAGGCTGTGAGACCGGGTCGTTCATGATGAGTGGTCAGCGATCTTGGCGAGATTGGGTGAGACTCATATGGGGGCAATTCTGGGGTCCTTAAGGACTAATCTGGTCTGGTTGTCTTTTGGGACAAATCTGGTGTTTGGGAGATTCTGGGCGTTGTGAGCAATGCATTTGGTTTTCTGGTTATTGTGAGGGAATTCAAGTCAAGGTGGAAATTTGTAAAAGATGCCTTGAATTGTTGTGCTTAGAAGGTGTTCGTCGAAATGCACAACAGCTCGGAAACCCGCGGGTGCAGGCTCGACCCCGCGGGCGAAGGAGTTCGCCGATATGCACAGCAGCCCGAAATCCCGCGGGCGCAGGCTCGACCTTGCGGGCGGGTAGAACTTTCGTGTGAATGGGGATGGCTGGCTGCGGGCGCGGGTACACCCTGCGGGCGCGGGTAACTCGGAAACGCGTTTTCTGGTGTGGGTATAAATAGGTTATTTATATCTTAGGGTTTTAAGCCACGAATTAGCCTATTTTCTCTCTGTAATCTGGTTTTCCTCACATAATAAATTATTCTCCCTCTCTCTGCCGTGGATGTAGCCAAATTGGTGAACCACATAAATCTGTTGTCTGTTTTTATCGCTTTTTGCATTCATAATTTGTTTCTCTCTCACGTCCGTTATAACATATATAATGATTAAAAACTTATTTATCTCACAAGCTTATTGAGACGAGTTTAGGCTAGCTCAACTTGACTAACTAATGTATCAGAGGGAGTTCGAGTTAGAGTCGAGCCAAGTTGAGTCAAGCATTGACCGAGTTTTGACTGAGTCGAGTATGGATTGCGAATTAGCACCCTCAGGTTGCCTAATTGTAGTTCTAGCTACAATTAATATGTTTGTTTTTCCTTAGTTGTAACTGCTTTTTTTTTTGGGAAACATTGATATCAACAATCCCAAATATAACCCTTCTTCTAAAACAATCCCAGCTATTGACTTGCTCATAATAGTCCCTATTAGAGGGTGTCATCCTATATAACTCCCGCATATAACCTGTTATGCAACTGTAAAAAAAGAAAATTGTGTTCTTTTGTTGAATGGGGTATGAGTCATACAAGATTACTTTAGAAAAACACTCTCAAAGTTTTGACTTTTCTGAATTAGTCAATAGTTGGGTCTCTAATAAGATGGAGTATAGGCTCAACAACAAAGCCTTAGTCCCAAAACAATATGGAGTCGGCTAACATGAACCATCGTAAGAATAGTCATGGAGTATATGTGCATTTCCCTCAAAAAGAAGATGGAAGATAGGTGAGACTGTTGGGTGTCAATGTTACCTTGAATTGTTGATCTTCCCCACATTGTCATATATTTTCCTTCATCTTGCATCAGCTGTGTGATGTGAGTTAGAATTAGTCATTATATAGAATTCTAGTTCTGTTAGGATTCTATGTAAATTAGGAGTCTTATTTCAGTTTTATTTTAATTAAGTGTTTAAGTTGATAAAGGAATCCTATTATATTTAGGAGTCTAATTCCTTATCAAAGTCGAATTAGGAGTCTTATTTTATTAATAATAGGCGTGTGAAGTGTGATAAGTATAGGATAATTATTTATCTTGATCCTTAAGATAAAGATAAATAAGTTTATTTGTTTTACTAGTTCTAATAGGTTTAGGAAAATCTTGTACTATATAAGAGGATTTTCGGCCATAATAATAATTAAGATGAGTTTGAGTTATTTCTTGTTTCAGGAGAGAATCCACCATTGTTTCAGGAGTGAATCCAAAACCCTAGTTGAACTGTGAGTCGAAATACGCCTGAGTTTTTCATATCCAGTTACTAAGTAAATAAAAACAAATAAAAATACAAACTTTCATAAACAAAAGCCACTAAACTACATAAAAGAGCCCTAACTAAGTGAATCTTGCATAAAGAATCACATCACTGTGGACTTATGTTGAATGGTTGTCAATGTCTTGTTTCAGGTGTAGATGATGTACTAAAGGGTTATTTGTTTGGCCAGAAAAAGGCAACTGAAGTTGCTCATCTGTAGGTATTTGACTACTGAAGTATTTTTTTTGCGATTCTACACGTAGTCCCTTGTTTGATTATCTCAGATTAATGAATATGCTTCAGATATATGTGCTTTAGCAATTTTTCTATATCGTTATGTTCAATATAAAAAATCTGTTTGTGCCTGTTTAACTTTTTCTGTACTGCCTTCACTGCACACTGCAAGTTATTGTTTTCTGATAACTTGAAGCTCAATAAAGATGGAAGGTTTTATGGATAATAAAAGATTCAAGCATTGAGTATCTAAAATGATTTGTTGCTAAGTAAATTCCCTGTATACATATGCCAAATCAATCTGTCATGACTTGTGTTAACCATCTTGTCTTATGGAAAGTCAGTTGTGCATAATCTGTAAAAGAATTGTCGCTCACTGCTGTTCCTCAAAAGGCATATTTTGTATCCTTTCAATTCAGTTAACACAATGCTGAGGTACGTGACATATGGATGTGCTAAGGCATAGGTTCAATAATTATTTTACTCTGTGGTTACTGTTTTCATACAAATGCTCTTTTGGTGCCGTTTAAAGGTCAGCCCTTTCATAAATTATGGTACAGTTTCAGATGTTAGTACACACTATTGTTTGATCTTCTCAGAATTCTATAATTTGGAGTTAGCTGCTTGTATGGATATTGTTTTAGCTTTCGTGCAAAGGTCATTTAGTTTAGTCTCTTTTCTAACTCAAGAAGTCAAGATAAAATCTGCAAGCCAAATGCATGGGTTATACGGGTTGCTGGGTAAGAATGACATGTTTCATACCAACACAAAACCTCAATAATTCACTCATTAAACTATCTGCCCTATTTGCAACAATCACTGCAATATTAAGAAGGTAGAGATGGTAGAGAGGACGACTACTGGATCAGCAAGAGTGGAGTAATCTTCTACCCATCTATCCATCAAACTATCCCACCACCAGCTACCCTCAAGGGAAAAATAGACCTTCTATCCGTCTACCCTCAAGGTAGAGATGATAGAGAAGACTACTGGATCAGCAAGAGTGGAGTGATCTTCTACCCATCTATCCATTAAACTATCACACCACCAGCTACCCTCAAGGGAAAAAAGACCTTCTATCCGTCTAGTCTCCTAGAGTTTCTCACAGTTATGGGTTTCATCCCATAAAATTCTCTCTTTTCCTTTATTAGATGTGGAGGGACAAGACCTTTTGTACTGTGGCACACTTTGTTCAATATTTGAGAAAAATTTATGCTTTGTGGTTGGTGTTGCTCTTTAGCACTGCTTCCCACTGATCTGAAATGTTTGTGACTGAGAACTTCACCAGTCACGAGCCCCAATCACCAAGCACGAGTCCAGGGCTTGCTTCATTTTGAGAATTACTTACATTGCTTCTTGAGGAGTGTTGTTTTCCACCAAGTGTGATTCTACATCATTTTCTCTGCTTCTCTAGGTGGCTTGAAATGTCTTTTCTCCTAAATTTGAGGTTTACCAATTGTTACATGTGACAATGTAATTGGTTTTAAATATATATGAAGGGTTCTATAATAGACTATATAGATAAAGGGAGGGAGGGAATATATACTAATCACTATTTACTTGGTATGAGCCCAACCTCTACCTTGTGACTGTGATTATGGCAATGTGCTAAGTGCAAACAGAGTGAAGTAACTTCTATTTTTCTTTAATTGATATAAAGCTCATGTGATCAAAGTGATTCCCTTACAAGGCTATGATCTGTGATTCTGCTCCTTACGTGCCTCAAGTGTCACTTGATTTTTCATGTACTAACTTTATCCCAGCTTCATTAGAAATCTGTATGTCCTCTTATTGTTTATATTCCTTCTGATTCCGAATAACAGAAAGTTTCTTTTATATAACTAAAAATTTTGCCGCTTGACTAAAGCCGTTCCCTTGTTCCATTTGTTAATGTATCATTTCACTATAGGGTATGGGAGCTTGTGGTTCAAAAGGGTGATACAGTTGTTGATGCTACTTGTGGTAATGGCAATGATACCTTAGCATTGTCCAAATTGGTCATAGATGATTTGGCAGAGGGGTGCATATATGCGTTGGATGCTCAGGAAGATGCCATAAAAAATACTTCGTCCTTACTTGACCTGTCGCTTGATCCAAACCAGGTGCTCCCACATTCCCGTGGATGTTCGAAATGTTCTTTTCTTGTTAGTTTTGACTTTTAACATACAAGCTCTTCTTTAGTTGTGCGATTGTCCATCAAAGAAGCTCTGATCTTTGGTTTTGCAAGCTGGCATCAGAAGACATTGTCATATCATCTTAATTTTCTCTTTCTCCTTTTATTTGACTGATAGGAAATCTACTTCTACTCTCTTCCAACTTACACAACAAAGTTCTAGACCCCAGATTCTATCTTACACAATCTGTGATGCAAATCATGCCAAGTAATTCTCATATGTTATATACAGTTCATAGGGTGTTGGTGTTATCCGAGTGAGTGGATCACAGATTTAACATTTATTTCTCCCTTTTCATGTTTGCTTCTACATTAGATGTACGCTAAGAGCCCTTATCAGGATAAAAATAGAGATAGAGAGAGGGAGGGGAGGTCGAGGGAGGTTTTGAAGAGGAAGACGGTTTTTTTATTTATGTCAGATACTTGTCTTGTTTATTATATTTATGCGGGAAGTGATGTTATGCATTGTTATATTGACACAAACCTATATGCAGAGAAAGTCTGTCAAGATTTTTCAAATATGTCACAGTAGAATGGAGGAAGTGCTTCCTAAGAATAGATCTGTGAGGTAATTCTATCTTGCAACTATGTTATTTAGGCAGTATTCTATAAATATGTTTTTACAAATTAAAATCATTTTGTAAATCATATCCAATTTTGTTGCCTTCTCTTATTTTGTTGTCCAGCTTCTTGTCTCTTTCATGATATGTTCAGTGCCTAGGTCTTTATGTAATAAGATTATTGTCTTGGTTCAGGCATGTAATTCGTAAGTGCATGAGAGATCATGGGTAGTTTGCTACTTCCTTTCTGGAAGGAATGATGTCAGCACGTTCTTTGTCTAGGATAATTGGCCAATTAGTAACAAGGCAGAACTTTATGAGACTCTGGAAGATATATAGTGCCTCGCTCCACCTGGGGAATTTATGTTGACTCAGGTGGCGCAGGGATTCCTTTGTTAGTTTTAAGCATAGAAATTGGAAACTGAACTATATTCATCTGTACAAAGGTCACCATTCAGCTATGTGATCAATGTGCTTCAATAAAAAATTTAAAATAGTTGCGTGGACTTTTTTGTTACTGCTTGATACTTTGCTCGAAACTAAGATATATCATTTTGAGCTTATGATCTTCTAGTGCACTGGTTGATATATCATTCCAACAAAACATCTGCATCTGTATGAGATTTATATTCCTTAACTATGTAAGAACAGTTCCTTACGTTCATAAACTCTTACCCATGTTGATGAGCTTCCAGTTCCCCTCTCCATTTCCTTCTTTTTTCTATTTGCCTTCTATTTTGCTTCCTGGTTGGTCGAAAGATAGTTTCAATGGAAAATCATCTTCCATGGAAAAACACTTTCAAGGGGAAAACAGAGTTGCAGATTAGGTTTCTTTGTTTGGTTCCTTCCATGAAAGTTAGGGAGTAAAGGAAATATGAAAGGGAAGGGAGATAATGAATGGGGAAAAATAGAGGAACTGAGGAAGGTAAGGAATATGGAGGAAAAATGTGGCATTCCTTTCTTTGGTAAGGAAAATATCTTTCAGCCTTGAAAAAGATATTTTCCACCATGTGGAAAATCAGTTTTATACCCTTTAGAAACCAAAAGAAGAAAATAGAAAAACCACTTCTCCTGGAAATGTTCTTTGCCCAACTAAACAGTCTCTTCGTGTTAGTATTCTTCAGAATCTGTTACGGATTGATATACCTTTGAGCCAAAGTGAGTCGGTTATATAAGTTTTCTCTTTGAACAGTTTTTTGGGATTGAAAGAGCTGGACCTTTTTTTTCCCCTTAATACGTTCATTCTATTGTTGATACAGTGATTTAACCGTAGGTATATTAGGTCAACTAACAAATAGCAATGCATTGTAATTGAGCTATCCTTTCTTCTGGCTGCAGATCTGATGTGAATCACTGATGAACATTAGATATGTTATGTTGACTCGGGGCAATGCTTTTTAACTATGCTAATAATGCTATGCTTGAGCAAATACCTTATAACCGAAAAAATAGAAAATAGAATTTAAAAGAAGGGGGAGCAAAATAAAGAAACTAAAATTCTTGGAAAGCTACATAGAGGACTAAGTGCTAAGGTTCCTATGTACATCACATGATCCTATAATGTCTTTTAATTTCCTGATGATGTAAACTTCTCAAACCTTGTGCTTATGCAATAACAAAGCTGAGCATATATATTGCTGTTGGCTGTTGCTAAGGCCTTGGAGGTGAATATGTGAGAAGACCTGCAACAACCTTCAGGTGATGACTGTTATGCCATGAAATTTCTGAACTTATGGTAATCATCGATTCATCTACAAAGGGAAAAACATTCCGCCAGCTTCTGATGGATTAATTAGCAATCTGCCGCTGACAGACGAAACGACATATTATTGGCAGAATATCACTGACAGACTCCACATCATTTCGTCGCAGATGGATGAAAATAGTCAGACAAAATGGCATGAAGGAAAGGGCCGACGTATCGAGGATGGGTCAACATATCGTGTGGATATTCATCAAGCATTGAAAGTAACATATTTAAATTTCAGCACATTAATCAAATAAGTTAAAGAGCATCCCTTGAAATGACGAGTCAAAGATTATCCCTTGAAATGATGAGTCAAAGATCATCCCTTGAATGGAGGAATGATAGAAGGAAGCAAACAACCATTCAGTTGGTTGGCACATTGGTTAGCAAGTTGTTGAGAAGATAAACGAAAATCTCAGAAATGTTGGAACTAACAAGCTTAAGGCAAGTTGACAGAATATGCTCAAACCGTCGTTCTTTCTACTATAAACACTCCTATTGTAAGCCTTGTAAAAAGATGAACTCTCTCCCACCCACTCATAACCCTAAATCATTGATACACCTCTCTCTTTCGATCATATTTCCTTCATCTTATTTATATGCCATCTCTCTCTAAAAAACCCTCAATTACCCACAGATTGACTGTCAGAATCATTCTTTCTGCCAGCCAAAACAGTTACTTGTACCACAAATTGATACTATAGAGGATTGGCGGAAAACCGGTTTCCCCATGGTTTTCTCCCCATCTAGAGGTTTGCACGTAAAAAGTTCTGTTGTGTTCATTTTTAGTGATTTTTGATTTTTTGTTATTTGTGTTGATTTGCTATGTCTTTTATTAGCAATTTGATTATCATACCCCCTCTCCAAGCAAGTTAGGCCCCGTGCGAAATTTTCCTTAAGATTAGCAATTGTTTAATTGTTTCGAAACCAACAGTCAAGGAATGCTAGTCAAAATTTAGTTAACAAAGAATGTAGCTACAATATGATCTTTTGAAGTTTCTTAGGCAATGCTGCATTTCTGCATTCATAAATGTCATATTGGCAAATGTACCTGTGGAAGTATTCAGATTCTTTAAGACCACCTGACCATGAGGACTGGAAAGTGGAAACTATTATATGTGTTATTTGATTGGTGGAGTAGAGGCCTCCTTGAGGGCTTGTGTTAGTGCCTATGTTCATCAAAACATTTGATATTTGACAATACAGAATGTGAGTTTTTGGAGGTTGAACCATTCCATGAAGATTGGGGAAAAGGAGAAGCGAGTTGGGAAGCTCTGTATATCAAATCTCTCTCTAGGGCTATTCATGTGGATTCACACTTCTCTTGATGGAAAATTAGGCTCTGAAAGTCAAAAACTATTATTGAATGGAGTTTCTGAGAATGTCTTGAAATCATAAGGAGTTGTTTTTTAAATCGGCGCACATGACTTTTGCGACCCTATAGTTTACCTGTATGGTCTTTTCTTCTTCCCACTAAATGATTCTACTGCTTTCACACTGGGGGAACAACAGCTAAAGCAAGGACTCTCAAGTTTGTTCTCCCTGGCTGGGCTGTCAAGTTTGGTATGGTGTGCTCTACGCACATTTAGTTGGAGAGAGATCCCTGTTTTCTGCCTGCTAAGTTACCTTGCAACCAAACAGTGAAGCATATACCTGCTTTGATGAATTTGGATTGCAGATGAATAAAAGACTAAAATAAACAAATAAAGAGAAAGGTAAACAGAATGGACGATGGGAGAAAACATCGTCACCTGGGAGACACCCCTACTAAAACAAATGGTCCAAATACGAAGTTGTAATTCAAACTAGAAAAGAGGGTAAATACTAGTTTCAAGGAGAAACAAATACTCACAAACTGTAAATAAGAGACCCTAGCAAAACAAGTAAGAGCATAAATGATAAGATCTCACTCCAAGCCCAACCAGCTGAAATCACTATATAATATAACAAATTTTCACAATCAGTAATAGCTCTCACAGCTCAAGTTAATTGAGATTGCTGTTGGGGGATTTCCGACTCTTCTCCCCGTAATTATTGCTTCCTGGTACTGGCTCCCTCCAACTGAAGCTTACAGCATAGCATGTGAACCCTTTCTATGTAGCAACTAGGTTGTGTAGAATCTCCATCTATTGTGTGCCAGGTAGTCTACAAGGATTATTTCAGGAGTATTGCATTAGTTCAGAAATTACTATATTTCTACTGTGTCTAGCGAGAGTCAGAATTTCTGCTTTATCTATTGATAGCAGTCCATACCAACATCCACTTATCTGTGTTTCTATATCATGCCTCTGTTTCATTTTGTGAATACTGTTGGACAAATTTCACATAGTAGTATGCTATCCATTTTCTTCTTTGGAGAAGAGATAAAAAAAATTGCAGATTCTATGTAATTGTGTGTGCATGTTAGAAATGACCTGACATATTGTTGGAGCTTAGTTCTGGCAGATTATATACCAATATTTTTGCACTTTGTTTTATCTTCAAAAGCCGAGTAAGACCGCAAATCAAATGACTAACTATATTTTTCTTTCTATTGAATCTGGGCTTGTAAACTCTAGGCTGGTTGCATTCAATTTGGGCTACCTTCCAGGAGGTGACAAGAGAATAATCACAAGTTCAGCTTCAACTCTGCTAGCACTTGAGGCAGCAAAGGATTTGTTACTTCCTGGAGGATTAATCAGTGTTGTTGCTTATGTTGGCCACCCTGGTGGAAGGTAATGCTCCTGTTCTTTTTATTTATTTATTAAACTTAACAACATTGATTGTAAAGGCTCTGTGTTCTTGTTGCAAATGACAAAGAAATGGGGTTACGGAATGATCGAATCATGGCGGTTCGACATTTTCTATTGAATTACTATGACTTCCTTCTAGGACATGCAGCTTCTGAACCTTTTTTCTAGTTCACAAGTCCAATGCTCCCCATGGAAAGTTCTAATCAACTCCCAACCTTTGAATCTAAATAACCAATAGGTCAGTTATAATCAGCTAGTTAGTTATATTATTTTGGTGTCCGAGCAATGTGTCCAAGGTTATGCTGTCAAGTTTAGCTATCAATAATTTATACCGAGGAATGAAGCATGGGATCACCATTGTTTTTGGTGCAGAACACATCCTGTTCTTTTAGTTACTGAGTCGAGATAGGCTTGAATGATGTGTCTAAGTTGTAAAGTTTTCGAGGCAGTATCAGACAGATGATGATGGCTTTTGCTAAGCTGACGGCAACTTAGAGTCAAAATATTTTCTATGTGACCATCATTGTATATATGGCACTACCAATTACCTGATGACCTATTAAACAATTTTTAAACCCTTTTTTATTTAATTCATTTCCCCCAAACCCTCCCTAATTTACCTGTGTTGTGATAGGATTTCATTGCCATATGGCTTAACCATTGTATAGAAATCTTTAGGTGTATGATTTGGAGCAAGGTCTGTCAATTCTGTTAGATGTCATCTGTCCTTACTTGGTGAGTTGGTGTTAAGTTTGCCTGTCTTCCATTTCAAGCATTTTTTATTCCTTACCACTACCACCTAATGATTAGTTCATCTTTATAAAGTGACTAAATTCATTTTAACATATCAATTCCAGAAATATTCAACATAGTAAGAAGCTTGAGGTCCCATTTTGACTGATTTTGAAAAGGTAGATGGTTGACAGTATCTCTTGAATGGTTGAGCATATGCGTAAGAGTGAAGTGACTTAAATCTCTTCTGTCTATGATTTTACTCAATACATGTGGACCGGATAGAAGTTTGTACACAGTTTTGAGTCCGTCACCCAATTTTATGGTCGTAATGGCTCATCAAGAACAAGGATAAAGATCTTAGGTTTTGTTCGTTTCACCTTAAAAAATGTGTTGGGGAAGATAAATTTAGGTTAAGGCCATTAAGTTTCGGTTCATTCAAGTACCTAACAAGTGCCTACAGCTACAAGGCAAAACAATAAATTCTGAGTTGTTCAAGTAAGGTTTAATAAGTTCTCTCCTAGCGTGTCAATAAAAAAAGTTCTCCTAAGTTGGATATGGGAATAACGGTATTCAGTTTTAAAGAATGCAGCCTATGCTAATGTATCTTTTTGTCCAAAAACATCTTATATACTAATATTTGTTTTATATATTAGTCAAAATTTTCTAGTCAAAGTTAGTACTTCCTCCGTTTTTTTTTAGATGTTATACTTTCCTTAAATTGCATGTTTCTAAATAGATGTTACACCTTTTTTTTATTTCCTAAATCGGAAAGTTTTATGCTGTAAAATTATTCACTTACCCTTACTTATAAGGATTAATCAAAATTAAACTAACTTAATTTAACCTTATTATATACTAATCCAAAATTAATTAAACCCCCTCCCTTCTCTTCACCACCCCTCCCACACCACCTCAGCTGCCCCATCCCTTCCCCCCACCTCGCTGCCTCCTTACCCACCACCACAGAAGCCCGGCGAATTCCCACCACCACTCCACCACCCACCCGAAATCGCTACCCACCCACACGAAATCGCTACCCACCCAAAACCCCACCCCACCCACCTGAAAACAAGACCCCCACCCACGAAATTATTCCCCACCACCCCCACCTACCGAAAACCAGGTAACTCATTCGCGCAAAACCACGGCCAGGACGAAACTTGAAGGGAAGAGCGCCCAGATCGAAACACGACCACCGGAAAACTAGGGGGAGCAGCGACGACCAAACGAGCCGAGACTCGAGGGAAAACGAAGGGGAACGACGAAGGTGCCGACGAAAAGGGCTAAAACTAGAAAATTCCGATGGAAGAACGACTGAAAAAGCGAGAAAAACGAGCGACGAAAACAAAAAAAAACGAGCGACCAAAGAGGTGGGTAGGGATTTCGGCGGGTGGGGTGGGTTTTTGGTGGGTGAGGTGGGGTTTTCGGGTGGGTGGGGTGGGGTTTTGGGTGGCTGGGTGGGTGGTTCGAATTTCAGGTGGGTGGTGGGGTGGTGGTGGGAGTTCTCTGGGCTGCTGGGGTGGTGGTGGGGAACCCTAGTTGGGGTCCTCTTTTCTCTCTCCTCCCTTTCCTTAAACCCCATGTTAATTCTCTCCTAATTACTCCTCCAATTTTTGCCTAGGGAACCACAATTTTTGAAAGTGTAACATCTAAAAAAAAACGGAGGAAGTATATAAATACAGAAGTTAAAAGTGTTGCAACTAATAAATAACGAAGGATAGTACCTTAATGTTTGACTTGGCTATGTCATAGAACTTCTGCACCCCTTCACTCAAGATGAACTGCAAGTGTCCATGTCCATGTTGAAGTGCCATTTATCTGGCAAGTACTTTGAGAGTCGAGGAGAAATGAAGTATCCTAAGGCTCCATGCTTCGCTGCTTGCTTACTTGCTAGTTGTTAGTACAATACGTCTGTAGCTACTGTATTCATTTTTGTGTCACATCTGTTTTCTAAGCTACCAAAATATCAAAGGCTAGCTTTTCACCGTTTCACATTCACTTGTGATTATTGAAGTTCATCTTGCCTTTTTATTCAACAGCGTGGTTTTCAGTAAAAAATTATGTAATCTCACTTCTCTTCTAAATGATGTAATTGCTTGTTTCTCCTCTATTCAGGGAAGAATATGAAATTGTCCGAGCTTTTGCTTCTGGGTTACCGGTCGAAAGATGGGTATGCAGCCACATTCAGATGTTAAACAAACCACTTGCACCAGCTCTTATTTTTTTGTTCAAGAGATGAAATCAATCTATGTCAAAAACCCATTTAATGAACCTGGTCTAAAACACGGATGACTGCATCATAAAATTTGATGTCTTTTACTCATTTATTGTTGTGCTTGTATTCTATGTTATTATAATGGCCTCTGTTTGGGCTACTTGATCGGCAAGTAAACTCCTATCTTTCAAATTGCTCTTCAATGGAGATTTGTGCATTGATGTCTGAATCTCATATCCCGAACCTGAGTTCCGTTCCCAAAACCTGCAAAAGAAGGGACCAACTCGGGAGGTTTGGATGGTGGTTTTCCTTCTGAAGCTTAAGTCAGGTATCAGGAGTGAAAAAGAAAAGTAGAGATAGAGAGAGAAACTAAGAGTATTTTCATAGAGTGTGGGCATACTGTTTAAAAAGTAACATTTCTCATGATTTCAAAAAGCTATTTATAGTGTTGGGGTCTTGAATGCGGGGCATCCCAAAATAGGGGAATCTGATTGGTCAGACAATCAGACCTCGACACGTGGCATACAATGATTGGGTGATAAAAATCAGCCAACCATGTGTAGTCGGTTTTTGAGATTTGGGCCTTGAATATTCTTTCAGGCTAAAAGGTGGGCTTTTACTCCTTTCTCAGTAAAACTCAGAGTTTAAGCTTCTTTTCTTATTTCATTTGAGGGGACACGTGGACGCTCTTGATGGATCCATGTGTCTCATGGAGAGTCGTTGATTGTTTAAGCTATAACATTAGTCGCCTACAAGAGAATTTTACCATTTGCCCCTAAGATAGTTAATGTCCTTTTACCCGAGGAAGTTACCTCATTTGCAAAAAGAGGCAAAGACGTGCCATTTTTTGGATTTTATCGGTCATTTTTAATCGTTTTGGAATTACCGGTCACTTTTAAGTGGTTGAGGAGGTTTTTTCATCCCTTATAAATATGTCATTTTGTCCTTTCTGAAATCATTTTACACCTTGAGAGAATTTTTTTAGAGAGAGACTTTGCATCAAATCTGATTTTCTAGAGAGAGTGAGTTCGTCCAGCTTTCATTTTCTCCACCAAACGTTCGAGTCGCTCGTCAGGTATCCCCTCTTTCTGTTTTGTTCTCTTTATTCTTTATTTTTCTTTAGAAAATCAATAAAATGAATTCATCTTCTTCTTCAAATGATCCCGACAGTTCAAGAGTTTGTCTTGATGCTAGAAATGATAGATTTTCTTCTCCAGCATATTCTAGGGTTGGGCGTATTCTGGCTGGTCATGCATATCTTTTTTATGGATTTGGCCGACAATTGACGAAGAAACAATTGAAGGTGGGCCAAACAAGGGGCCAGATGAAAACAAAGAGGATGAAAAAAATTCAACACAACCACCTCAAGGAAAGGGAGGAGAAAAACGGAAACGACCTCCTCTAGAGAAAGAAAAAAATCATTCTCCAAAGAAGTCATCTCAAGGGAAAAGAATGAAACGGAAAAACCAAACTCCTCCTAAGATTGAGAAACAGACTTCTCCAAAGATTTCACCACAATCACGTAAAGGAAAAAGAATAACAAATGGAAGGCAAACTCATCCACAGACTCAGAAAGAGACTTATCCAAAAGATTCAGCTCAATCACCTCATGCAAAAGGAAAGAAAAAGAGGGAAGCAACATGTGATGGAGAATGATCAAAATGGTTCTCCAGAAAAAAAAAGGCGTAAATCCAGGTTTAAATATATTGTCTTCTTTTTTGCATAGTATTTAATTATTGTTTTATAATAAAGTATTAGTGGTCATTTTATGTCATTTAGTAACTAGTTTAATTCTATTAATCACCACTTATGGCTACTGAATTATACATACTTGTACGATACTTATAGAATTTTCAACTTTATGTTTCAATTATATATGTTTTTAAGAATATGACCCTATGCCTTTTGATGTTGATACATGAATAAAACTTGAACCTCTTAGAAAAATTGAGTGGCAAAAATTGTACAAGCTACCTTATAGTCTTTGTGAACTCAATAAATGATTTTCAACCCCTGTACATTTCATGTTGTACTGCTTTTTTAATTATTTGAGCCTCTTTTATGTGTTATTTTATTTTTCTTGATAGATGATTAATTTTTATGTTTAAATTATCAAGACTAAATAGGGTTATCATTACATTAAGTCATTTTGTGTCAAGATTGATCATTCAATACCTACTTAATCTTAATTAGACACCAATTTAATTTGTCAGGGGATCACTCTGATTGTGATGTTATTGTTTTGATTTCTTTTATAGGGCTAAACAAGTTATGATTTCAACATATTGTTCTCCTAGTGGACTCTTGATTACAAAACAAATAGTGGATGTGGAATTTATGGGATTTGGAGGATTGCTTACAAAATGATATTAAGGGATGGTAGATTGGCTTGTGTAGCAGTACGATGGGTACAACAACTGGTTTACAGTTGATGCGAGTAAGGGATGCAATGTAAGTGAAGATGATGTCCATTACATCTTTCAACTCCCAAAAGCAAGAGATCCTTTTGTCCATAACTCTCTTGACAAAAGAGACAACCCAGATGCTTGGGCGCAAGATCATTGGCGTGAAGAATTAGGATGTACAGGCAACACAAAAATAAAGGCATCCAAACTGGTTGAAGAGATTTTGAAACCATCAAAAGAGATTGTAGATTCCAAAAACTATTATGCCATGTATGCATTTTCGACGTTTCTCACTCCTACATCACACAACAATATAGACATGGATTTAACAAAAGTGCTTTTAGATCCCTTGCAATTTAAAAATATGAATTGGAGCGGATATTTATTGGAGATATTAGACAAATATGTAACAAATCTGTAACAAAAAAAAGGATCAAAGAGTGTATGTGGGTGCATCATTATACTACATGTTGTTTACTTCTACCGTTTACTTTGGAAAGGACTACAACCATCAACAACACTTCTACTAATCCAGCATTTGACATAAAAAATATTTTGTAAGCGTGTGTTGGAAGAGGTCTGAACAAAGAACGGTTATTTCACCAAATACCCCCGACAAATCGCGAAATTCACAATATACCCTCAATGTTTCAACAATTCACCATATACCCCCGACTTTTCATTTTTGTGCACCAAATACCCTTTTTTTTACTCATTATTTTTTTTACTCTCCACCGCCCCAACCGTTACTCCCTCCCGTCGATTTCCTCTCCCCTTCCCCGTCGATTTCCCCCCCCCCTTCCCCGTTGATTTCCCCTTCCCCGTCGGTTACTCATTATTTTTCCCGCGCTTAGCTCGCCGGAGCTTTACTTCCTCGCATTGTTGTGTCTTTCTCCTCCATAGAAACTCTCACTCTCTCTCCTGTGTCGCTTCTTTGCCGCGGCTGTGTCTCTCTCTTCCTGTTGTGCCGTTGTGTTGACGGGGAAGGGGAGAAGGAAATTGACGGTGAGGGAGTTGGGGAGGGGATGCGAGGCCTGCGACGGTGGAGGGGAGGGGAAGGGAAGGGTTGGGGTCTGTGTTGCTGCTATATCGACGGGGAAGGGGAGAGAGAAATTGACGGGGAGGGAGTGGGGGGATGGGTAGAGGCGGTGGAGGGAGAGGGGAGGGGGAGCGTGCTGTGGCGGTGGGGGAGGGGGGGCGGGGTGGGGGGTTGGTGTAGGGGAGGGGGTGGGTTAGGGTTTAAATTTTAGGGTTAAGTTTAAATTTTAGGGAATAGGGTTTAAATTAGGGCTAGTGAATAATGATGGCAAAATCGTAAATAAAGCAAACGACAACCTAACGTCCGTTAAAAAAAGGGTATATGGTGCACAAAAATGAAAAGTTAGGGGTATATGGTGAATTGTTGAAATATTGAGGGTATATTGTGAATTTGTTGATTTGTCGGGGGTATTTGGTGAAAAAAACGCAACAAAGAATAGCAAAGGAGATAGATTTGGTATGGGTGAGTGGGATACTTCGATGTTCCCAATATGCGTCAATCGTAACATGTACCAAATTGAGGATGAAAATGAGCATGAAAACATAAATCCAGATCCTCCAATGCATCATGATGAAAAGTATAGAATTACGGTGCATGGTTATCACAAATTCTGTAAAGAGGGTAATAATAATCAATAATCAAGGTTTCCAAAGGCACGATGATTAGTGAAGAAATTGAACAATCTGCAAAAGATTTAAGTATTGACTCTTATTTTATGAGAAAAATTGTTTCAAATAAGCCAACCTTTGTGTGATCTTGCCCTTTTAAGTTAAACTTTTGATTATTCCTAATCAAGTCAAATTTGTAGTACTATTAACTTTAATTAGGCTACATGACCAGTAATCGAATTAATTGGTAAATAAAAAAGTTTGACTTTAAAAAAACCCATTAACTCACCCAAAACTGAAACAGACCCATTGACATCCCCCTCCCCACCCCCTTCCCCCACCACTGCAAACAACCCCCTCCCCGATTCTTATTCCCCATCCCTGCGAACACTCCCCTCCCCACCCTTTACCCACCCCTGCAAATACCCCCCCATACGATTATGATTCTCCACCCATGCGAAGACCAGGCCTGCCACGAAACCACCACCAACGAACACCCCCCTCCCCACCCTCTCCCCACCCCTGCGAATACCCCCCTCCACGATTTTGATTCTCCAGCCCTGCGAAGACCAGCCCTGCCACGAAACCACCACCAACGAACACCAACCCCAACCACTCAACGCCTTGAAACCGCCCAACCATCACCGAAACCAGCCCTTCAAAACCTGTCCATCCATCGAACCCAACCCTAAACAACGGAACCACCAAATCCCACCCGAAACCACCTTACTACAACCAAACTCACTCGAAACCGTACCCTAACCCTACCCAAAACAACCTTACTACCACCCGAAATCATCCCACCCACCAAAAACAAAGCTAACCCGAAGTGGTGCGTGGTGTGATGATGGAGAAGGGAGGGAAGAGTGAGAATTATTGGGTGTTTGTTCGGCATCCGAGATGGCGACTTAGTGATCAGCCATGGGAGCAGTGGAGTTTGGTTTGTGAAGTGGTGTTGGAAGCAGGGGATCAAAGGTTTGTGGTGGTGTTTGGAGGTCTAAAGGGGAGGACAAAGAAAGATGAGTGGAGGAGGGAGGAGAGAGAGTATGAGAGGTGGTGCGTGGTGTGAGGAAGGAGAAGCGGTGATGGTGTTTATCAGTGGGTAGAGGAGAGAAAATGAGGGAGATGGTGGCTTGGGTTGGTGGAGGAGAGAGAAGGAGACTGTAGAGGGAGATGAGGAGGATAGAAGGAATACGGTTTTTTTTTTTTGTTTTTTTTAAAATAAATGTTTAAAGAACCAATTAACAGACAACACATGTATTACAATAGGTTAATTTACCTATTACAACCTACTACAACAAATCACTTTATGAACAGGCCTAATGAAAGTTAAACATGCTACAAGGTCAACTTATCTCTATTATATAAGCCAAGAGAGGAGGTATGGTGTCCTCTTTTGAAGTGACTAAAATACCCTTAATGATCTAATTAATGGAATGGAAAAAATTACAAAAGCAAATCATTTAAAAATTCTCATTCCAACTTGCCATTTAAAACAGGTTTAAAATGGTATATGCATCAAATACTTCAATCAAAAATTAAATGGACAAAATATTTATACCTTATAAAAAAAGATGACATACGTAACGTGCACATGAAAAGTCTGCATATTCACTACCTTTGATACTCTTTAATTCAGTTAAACCAATTCATTATTTTTGTTCTTTCTTTTCAATATTCATTCACAAAAAATTAATGTTAACAATCACTCACAACCTTTTTATTTTTTTTTACATTAGCAAATTAATATATCTAAATTCATCTAACTGTTGAATTTTTCACATTTAAGTTTAATTATAAATAAAGTACGAATGGAATATCTAATAGAATAACAAATTTTGAAATTAACGCACGCGTCGCGTGCATGTGAAGGCTAGTTCAGCAATAATAAAAGGGGTGTGCTATATACGGCAAAAAAGGCTAACTACAACAAAACAAATTAAAAAACTAACCTACCCTTCGGAGGGGGGTCATCTATGACAAATGACCCCGCTTTGGGGGGGGGTCATCTATGACAAATGACCCCCTTATATGGGGGTTACTATGACAAATGACCCTTTTATATGGGGTTATTAATGATAAATGACCCCATTGTAGTACATATAATCGCAACCCGAAAATATAAAATATGACCTACTACTTTGAATAATATATGACAATAAATTTGTAATTTAAACAGTTGAATACTCACCGAACTGTTGTTATTATTATTTATTAAAGTGACTTCTGGTTGAAGCCCAATTATAATAAGAAAATTAACCATGATTAAGTTAGGCATAATTTTAAATGTTGTATTTAGCTTTTTTTTTTTTGCTGTATATATCACTTATGTAATAAAAAAGTTTGACTTATTTCGGAAAGACCGTGCAAATATTAGCTTATTTAGAATAATTTTTCCTATTTTATATTAGTGATTTATAATTGTAACATGTGACCACATGTTTATTATATTACAACTAAACTATAGAAAGCCAAGTTCAAAGTATGTCTACCAGCTTAATTACGTTGGTCACAATTGTCATAATATGGCTAAGTATATAATAAATCTACTAGGTTAATTTGATATCACATGCCTAATTTCACTTAAATTGAATGTATTAAGAATTAGGCTCAGCTATAAGAGTGGAAAACCCAGCTTCAGGGGAACCGAGGATTGAAAATGCTCGAGAGAAGGTTCGTCGATTTACGGCCTTCACGACTAAAACACTTATTCAGCGCTTACGCTTAGAAATCCTGAAAGACCACTCTTTCGTCTAAGGATGCCTAACCGCCGCACCGATCATTCGGGGGAAGGCGGGACACTGGTGGGTAGTTTATTTGGGGCACAGTAAAAAAGCAGGTACTTTGCTTTAGGTCTCACTTCTCAACCCCTAGCACTGGCGAATCAAAATTGTATTACAATGATGCTATTTGGAATTTTGGCAGCCTATTGATCAAGCTCGCCTGAAATTCGGACTCGACCTAGATATAACATGTACACACGAAGGTTGTAGGAGTTTAAGCAAAGAAAGGAAGATGTTCTACAAGATGAATCACCCACAATGACTCAACTGTTAGAGAACCCTGAAATTCTTCAACATATTGATGACATTGTGAAGCTCCTAATAACGACCAAACAAGCAGTTGCAAACATGCCATTATTTGACTTGGATATACTTGAAGCAACAACCAAAGCAACCCAAAAAATCTAAACAGCAAGGAGATCAAACAAACCTGTTCTGCAGTGTTTGTCAGACGATCAAAGAGACACCAAAAAGCAGCTGTTCCGACAACAAGAGTACCACATCAAAACTCTCCCACCAAAAAAATATATCCTAAAAAAGTAAAGATGTAATAGTTTAATATTTGAACAGGTTTTATAAGATGCTAAATTATAACTAATAGCTTAAACTTTAATATGAAGACAAGACTTATTTAGATTTGTAATTATTGTTTATAGAAGTTCAAAACAACAGTTGATTTTTAGTTATGATGTGTTTGGGCCATTAAACACTTAGTGGGCCCAACATGTTCCAAAGCCCTTCGCCAGCATGGCAATCCCTTAGTGGGTCCTACCCACTTCGGATCCTGTGCCAGCCTGGCAGGGATATTTTCACACATTTCAACGCCTATAAATAGGGAGCAGATCCCCATTTATTGAGGTAATGAATTCTAGAAAAACTACTTCACACATTCCAATTAATACACATCAACTGACATGATCGTCGGAGGGACGATCCCGGATTCACCCCCCGGGTAGTCTAACTCTTGCTTTTGCAGGTCCTTTGGCGCTCTTCGAGTATCCGATCACCATTACATTCCCTAATCTCGATCCATCCCCAATAATACAAGTTTTTACCCGAAATAGGTTTGCGCCGTCTATGGAGATATCGAACTAAAAGTCATGGCCATCACTTGAAGAAACTGGCGGCGATAAAGGTCCCTAGTCCCATTCCGTCGCTCGAGGACTCCATCCCTCGAAGTGGCCGATGAGACGGTGGAGAACCCCGATGAGATGGAACCCCCTTGATATGAGCAAAACAACCCTGATCCGGTCACTGAGTAGGACCTCCAGCAGTTAGCGGATCACCTCAGTGACAACCTCGAGCGTAGCCTCAAGGCCTTAATATTGAACTTCCAAGCAGGAGGAGAAGGCACCTCGAACAGGTAGCCGATTCCCCGTGTCCCTCGACTGGTCTTGGGACAACCTCGAGCAGGTCAGGCCGATCCACCACCGCGGATCATAACCCTCGACCCCCTAACTCACCACAGGCTCCTCAAAGGTCAGCTCGAGCTGCTCCCAGTAAAGGGGACGCGAGGCACGTGATCAATGAATGCTACCTAAGAAATGGTAGGCTTGACACCCGCGAAGTCCTAAACGAGAAACAGGCACAGTCAAAAGTAGGGGAGACCCCCCCAATTTCTAACCGGGAACGGAGAGAATCTCGACAGCAGAAAAGAGATTGCCGAGAAAACGAAGCAGGCATCTAGCGGCTCTGAACCCAGCCACGAGTCCGAGGCCCAAATGGGCAACCTCGGTTTCATCACTCCTTTCAGCAAAAACATCATGCGGACTCCCCACATGCGTAAAGTTAAAGTCCCACCAATCGAGCACTATGGTGGGACCACTGTTTATGCCAAATTCTACACAGACAAAACTTAGCTGAGGATCTACATCTACGATGGTGCACAACTACTAAGAAGAAGAACAACTAACTGCGAGAAGGTAAAACAACAGAGACAGAACACCAAAGATGGTGACGCGGAAAACCCTAGGAACAAGGGTGAAAAACCGCGGGTGACAATGAGTCCACCAATCCACTATTTCAAGGTGTTACAGCTTAGTCTAAGTATTTTTGTAATGCTAAAGAGAGCAAGAATAATACTGAATACCAATAATGAGAACTTGTCTTTCTTAGATGTTCTCCCCTATATTTATACAAGTGAATTTCTACTTTAATGTTGCTAGATTTGCCCGTTGGGAACTAACTCCTTCTCTTTCGCCATGTTCTCCTAGAATCAAGGGAGTAGTTCCTTCTTCTACTCGATCATGGGCTCCGTCCTATTTTATAGGCTTGGCTTGTTACATCAATGTTTCTCTGACTCTGTCTTCTTTAACAGTTGTGTGCTTCACTAAATTATTTGCTTGATTTCTTTGAGCATTCATGATCACCATCTGGCTCCTCTTAGCTATCTTCCAGGTAGCTGCAATAATGGCCTCACTTGCAATACCCAGCTTAGGCAAATATTTAGGACATAACAATTGCCCCTAACTTGTGATGTCAACCTGCGCGCAGCTTAGTTAAATCGCAAGTTACCAAGAAACACTCAGAAAGTCATTAGCAAAAAATATTAATCTGTGAGAAGAAAAGAATAAGATAAAATTCCCACGACTGCAAATTTTATCCTTTAGTTACGAGATAAAATTTTCACCTTAGGGAGATATATATTTCTTGTTTAAAAGATAAGTCATTTTTACCTGATCTGACACAGGCGGTAGAAAAGATAGATTTTTAGGCCTATTAAATTTTTATCTGTTAGAGATTTATATCGTTGAGCTTTGAGTACTTAAAGCTCTGAATTGACATTAAAGCGCTACTCCTTCCTCGCTTCTTGAACCTTCTTCTTCGCAGTTAAAAACTTATTTTCTTCTTTTCTCTGTCTTTGAGCTTTCGAAGCATTTTCTACCTTAATCCATCCATTAATGGGCAAAGCTATTGATGATGTTCCTTCTTCCATCGTCCCCCAAGACATCGAGGGTCTTAAATAACCTTTGATCAAGCCACATTATTCAAGAACACTGACCTACTGGATTATCTTAATCAGATTGGGATAATTAAGTTGCATTCAACACCTTACTATATGCTCAAGAAAATGTTAAATCCGAGGCTACCAATAAGATCATAGTAAAAGGAATCTCAAAGCTAATAGATAATAATCCAAGAAAATGGGATGAGCTGTTGCTATATGTCATTTGGGCCAACATGACCTCTAAAACAGAAGCAATAGAAGTTACTCCTTTTAACTTAGTTTATGGATACACTGCAATAATCCCTGCTGAAGTGAACGTAAGTCATCTAGGGTAGGCCAACAAATCGGATTATCAGGAGATGACTATTCACAAGCAATTAATATTGAGATTATGGATGCTCTAGAAGCTAAGGAAGAAGCTTTAGCCAAAATGAGGATCCAATAAAAAAGGTTGCTAGGGCCTACAACAAAAAAGTAGTGCCTAAAGAGTTCCAGGAGAATGATAAGGTTTGGAAAATATTTATGCCAGAAGCAGCTTACAAAGATCCTCAGTTAGGGAAATGGTCACCTAAGTGGCAAGGTCCCTTTATCATTCATAAGAAAATGTCTAGAAATGCAGACCTATTAAATATATAGATGGCAACATAAAAGATAGAGTCTTGAATGGAAAATTTCTAAAGAAATATCATCCATCTATATGGGAACAACACGATCTTGTGTTTCAATAAAAACATGCAGAATTGTTTCAAATAGCTAGGGATTATTAAAATTACAGCATTAAAAAAAATGTTGTATCTTAGACATTCCAACATTGTCTAACAGTTAAATTAAGGTTTTTGATATCTAACCAAGCATTACAGAGTTTTTCGTTTTGGAGGATCAAGCTTTGTTGTACAGCTATGTCTTTGAACATCTCTTGCCTCAAATTGGCAAGTTTGGTTCCTTGGTGTAGCTTCTTCTTTTCAATATCAATGGATCTTTGAAGTGAAGACTTCTCATTAATAATATTGATCTCCTCCATATTGATCTCAGCCAAGCGATTCTGGAGAGACTGCCTTTCCTCAGAAAGAGACTTCAACTTCTGATAAAAAAAAACTCAAAGAATCTTGGATCTGTTTACTGATGTTTTTGAAGGACTTGGCTTGAGTTTCAATATAAGCTTCCTCTTCCTGAAGTTGTTGAGCTGAGAATTTGAGAGATTGAACTCTTGATTCAACATTACATTGCTAAAGAAGAAGGGTTTCTTTAACATAATCAAGGTAAGGTATCCAATACTCAAAACCTTGAGAAATCAGGAATTTGAAAATTTGTTTGAGCTTCTGTGTAGAAGTCTGATCATAAGGATTGTCTGTTAGGGTCAAGCAAAGTTTTGATATCATAACTTCTTTTATATGCTCATACGACTCGTCATTGGAGGAATCATGAGTGCTAGCAGATTCAGGTCGATTCCTTACAATGATGTATGTTTGCGAATTAGCCTCTTTCCCTCCATCAGACTCATTCATTACACTTGCTCTTGAGTGCTTCCCTCTGCATCATAAAGTAGAGAATCCAAGTTAGCAAGAGAGTGAAGTATGGTTTTATGAGGATATGGATTCATATAGAGGAAGTCTAAAATGAATTCACGAGGAAAGAAAGGCAAACCAGTCACAGAAGAGGATTGTGAAGTTGATGATGAACCTTTGAACACAGGGGTAGTAAAAAAAACTCAGTATTGCTCCATAAGGGTCTAGTCTATAAGGGAATAACATCCTTTGGAATCTCACCGACAGCAATAGAAGGGCTTGCTATAACAATTGTTGGAGCAACAGAAGAGCTTGGAAATTCAACATCTAAGGGAGTTGACTCTAAGGGATCCTCGTTAAATTGATCAAGGAAGTCTTCATCAGCATGCTCCACGTTAAGATGCTCAGTTTATTCCAACTGGGGGCAGCCACAGGCTCCAATTGGGGGCAGCATCGCTTGTTAAGAAAGTGGGATGATTGATGATGGGTTCGTCAGTAGTACCACCTTCTGAATTCAATCGTAGGTCAACCACTTTAGGAACATCTAATGAAGGTTGATTGGCAGAGTTAAAAGGTGATGACTTCTCAGAAGAAGGATAACTAGAGGTCTTAGACTCTTTCAAACCAGAAGACCTGGAATTAAAATACGTTAGTATTCCAAAAAATGAAACTTCTTACAAAAGAGAGTAAAAGAGGGTATCTATACCTCTGTGACTCCATAAAGTTTGATTTTAGGAAATATTTGAGATATGGTCTTAGCATCAACCTCATCATAAGAGATCACATATTATTCTACCTCATAAGATGCTTCTAACTTAGACCGTTTCCTATAGGAATGTCTCAAGGATTTAGGAGTAGAAAGGCAACTGTGATCTCTCTTTATGGTAGCTTTCTGAACAGGCTAATATTGCTCCATTAACTCCTGAGGTTGAGTGTCCTTGGAGGCAGAGAGACAATTATAATCTCTTTTCCTTGCAGCCCTCTTAAAAGGGTCCATTTGCTCCATTGGTCCCATGGTCTAAATGTCCTCCGCAGTCTAGACATTCCCATACGAAATCCCTTCATCATAGGCATCGTCGTCCTCATCCTCTGAAGAGACGTAAGGGGGAAGTCTTTGGTCCACGATAGCACAATATATCCTACCATATCTAGAGTCCACTCTCATCCTATTAGGCACTTATAACTTCTTCCTGCCAGCTTTAGTTTAAAAGTAACAAAAGGCATAAGGAAGATTTAGTAATATTCACTCCTGAAAGTTACAAAATAACTACGGAAAGAAATTACTTACAGTCTAAGAAGCGTTTACTCTCAAAGTTCGCCAAAGCATCAGAACATTTTGAATCATCTAGGAATACATGATCCCACCATGGATGAAAGCCTCAAACAACTTTAGTGATCCATCTCCAAGGAGTGATAGACATGAAGGTAAGGCTGAGAGTTTTACTTCGAAGGGCTATGCCTTCTTTAAAACGACCACTTGAAATACAAAGATCATTACGCGTAAGAAATAAGGCATAGCTAACATTTGCAATCTTACCTAAGAAAATTACCTAATTCAGAAATAAGGCATAGCTAACAAATTACTAGGTTTTATGCTAGTGCTGAACCTAAGTACTTTGGCTTTAAGAAATTAACAAATTACTGAAAGCCACACTTGTTAGCACTAGCATAAGTACTAGTAATTTGGCAAAAAGTTGATAAATACTAACTATACAACTGGTTATACTCTTTGACATGGTGGAAGATGGAGAGTTCAATCCCATATATACCCGTTGGAGAAGTCCCAGTAATAAAGGCAATATTAGCCAATGTTACAATCATTGGTCCCCATCGCAACAAGAAGCATTAGATGGCAGGGTCCCAACAAGCCAATAAGGCAATGAACATGGCTCAGTCTCAAGAAAGGAAGTATCTTGTTCTTAGACCATTAGTCATGGAAGGGTTGCATGCGCAGAAACCATGATCTTGTATCCACTCCTGAAATTCAACCTTTGAAAGGTTTGATGGATAAAGGCTAATGCATATGGTGGGTACACTACAAAAAAAAGTCCATTTAGAGACGGACAAAATCCGTCCCTAAATAGGTCAAATCCGTCGCTATATGGGCTTAGAGACGGATTTAGAGACGGATATTGTCCCTCTCTAAAACCCTTGTCGCTAATTCGAGTTAGAGACGGATTTTGGAAATCCGTCTCTAAAGTTTAGCGACGGATTTTGGAAATCCGTCTCTAAGCTTAGAGACGGATTTTGGAAATCCGTCTCTAAGCTTAGAGACTGATTTTGGAAATCCGTCTCTAATCTAAGAGACGGATTTTGAAAATCCGTCTCTAAGTTTAGAGACGGATTTTGAAAATCCGTCTCTAAGTTTAGAGACGGATTTCCAAAATCCGTCTCTAAATTCGCTGAAAAGATGAAAAATATATAAACGAAATTAAAACACGATAGTTCCTAATATTATCATGATTATATTTAATCACCTAATTCCACCTAGTTCAAGTTGATCTCATTATATTTTGGAATATCCCTTAAGTAAACCCGGTTCAGCTCTACAAGGGAAAGCACAGTCGCAAGAATCGCTGTTCGTAGGAATCGAACTTGTGACCTCAAAGAAACGAGAAGAAGCTCCAACCAACTACACCAAATACAACTTGTATACTTCTCTACGCAATATTGGTAATATGTCGAAGAAATATTAGAGACGGATTCAACAATCCGTCCCTAATTTAGAGACGGATTCAAAATCCGTCCCTAATTTAGAGACGGATTCAAAAATCCGTCCCTAATTTAGAGACGGATTTTAAATCCGTCCCTAATGTAGAGACGGATTTTCAAAATCCGTCCCTAAATTAATGATGTGCAATAAAATAATCATATCTAAATTTAGAGACGGTTTTAAAATCCGTCCTAATTTAGAGACGGATTTGTAAAATCCGTCTCTAATTTAGAGACGGATTTTTAAAATCCGTCCCTAAATTAAAGAAGCGCAATAAAATATTCATAATGAAATTTAGAGACGGATTTTAGAAATCCGTCTCTAATTTAGAGACGGATTTTAAAATCCGTCTCTAATTTAGGGACGGATTTTAAAAATCCGTCCCTAAATTAAAGAAGCGCAATAAATATTCATAATGAAATTTAGAGACGGATTTTTAGAATCCGTCTCTAAGTTAGAGACGGATTTTAGAAATCCGTCTCTAAGTTAGAGACGGATTTTAAAAATCCGTCTCTAATTTAGGGACGGATATTTAAAATCCGTCCCTAAAGTTAGAGACGGATTTAAAAATCCGTCTCTAAATTAGAGACGGATTTTTAAAATCCGTCTCTAAATAAATTTAGAGACGGATTATCAGTATTCCGTCTCTAAATTAGAAACGGATATATATCCGTCGCCAAAAATCCGTTGCTATATGAGCTTTTTTTTGTAGTGGTAGACCTTGACGTAAATTGACGCGTCATGGGTTTATTATCTTCTAAAATGATATGATCCAAGAACGGATAGCACTATTGTAAGATGATTTGGCGCTCTGGGCTTTGCATCTTGAAAGGAAAGCCACCAATGGCGGCAATTCTATCCTCTAAAGGCATATTAAGGTCAGTGCACTTATTCACATACCAGAACACTTGAGACTCATAAGTTCTAATGTTCACTCTAATAGTGTTGCATAGATGACGAGCTGCCTCAGATTGCATGGCTTTAATTTTTCTAGCAAGCGCCTCACGAATTTTATTTTCACAGTGAGTTCTTTCGTTAGGCATGGTGAATTGAAGTTTGGTAATGGTTGTGAGTTCATAAAGATATGAATTAAATTAGTCTGAAAGATTTTAAATTTTCCTAAAATCCTTGAAAAGAGTATTAATGGAGAATACGACCAAAATATAATGAAATACGTGCAAAATGCGTGGTACATTTATTTGGGTCATCATTTATTGGCCCATGTTAATATCAAGTTTTAACAAATTAAAACATAAGGGTCTCAAAGTTATCATATCAAAGAAGCCCATTTTAACGGGTAGTGACTTGGAACCCCAGCCCAAGGGGTGCATTATCTAAAAGCC
Source organism: Beta vulgaris subsp. vulgaris (assembly GCF_026745355.1). Lineage (NCBI taxonomy): Eukaryota > Viridiplantae > Streptophyta > Magnoliopsida > Caryophyllales > Amaranthaceae > Beta > Beta vulgaris. The sequence goes on from NC_079203.1 coordinate 23,156,451, forward strand.
CATTCACAAAGGAGCATGACTTTCCACTTTTCAAGAGACAGTGAATTCCCTTATAAAAAAGGGTAAGTGTAATAATCTAAACATATCACTCATCTCCTGAAAACACACCCCAAGAACAAACTCTCTCATCTCCCTAAACCTTCTCGAAAAATACTCGTCTTCAAATGAACGCACCCCAATCTTTCGCTAAATCATGTGTTACAGGGGCTTCTGAACTCAACCCACAAGAGGTTGATCAACCTTTCCTCCCTCCTCCAGAAATAATAGAGGAGATTGAGGAAGAAGCAGAGGAAGAGGAGGAAGAAGAAATAGATGAACACACTCCTCCACCATCAGACGAATCTGATGGAGATGATGATGAGGATGACGAGGAGGATGAAGATGAACCTCCTGCCCAAAGGAGGAGGATTCAAGAGGACTACTTCCCAGAGGAAGCCTTTAGCGTGAATACCGCTTCTATCTTCTTGGCAACGACTCTAACGACGCTGTTGGAGGAGGAAACGGCGTCGATTCTGAGGAAGATTCAAACGCCTACAATCAAAGGTCCCCTAGGGATTAAAAATAGGCCTAGGATTTAGAATTAAAGATTATAAATAGGTTGTAATTTTTGTTATAATATAAAAATTTCAACCCTAGGTTGTAAATTTTCTTTTGTTAATGAAATGAATTTTTTTTTATAAAAACAATTGTTCCTAATTTATGTTTGCATTATTTATATTTTTTGTCAACTCAAAATTATGCAATTTAATGGATCATTCAAAAATAAACCGTCAAATCAAATAATGCACATTATATGGTTAAAATTATAAAGTGTCTCTTGGGATGTTAAAACTCTTAATAAATATTAAAGAGGTGGAAACAAGTTACTTCTAAAAGTAATGATGGCTGTCCAACTTGGACACGCCATTAAATGTAACTCCAAAGAAATGATATGACATATAAAGAGTTAGTGGGAAAGCCCATATTTACTCAGGTTTACCCACTAAAGGCTGAAACATGGGGTAGCTTAGAGTCATTAAAAAGACGTGCAATTGTTTTCTAAAAGGTTAATAACTAACGTTTGATTTATCCCTTAAAAAAGGGATAAAGGTTAAAATAGTTGTACTATAAATACACTATTTTATCTTTGGAATTATTCATTCTTAAAAATCTTTGTTTTCTAATCAAAAAAACCCCGTAAAACTCTCAAAAGATGGCTAATCAGCAAATCGCCCCTCCATCAGTCTTACCTGGAGAATGTTGGAGGCATAGATTTAACGTGGACATTTCAATTCAATGAGGAAGAAATGAACAATCCAAGATTACCAAGCTCTTTGGAAGGGACCTAAAGGTCCAACCAAGAGACGTGGATATATAAGGATCCAGTGCTGCAATCGTAGTAAGTGATGTGGACTTCCTGGTGCTGAACCTTTGGCCACGAATGGGAAAAGGAGATATATCAAAACTCCTTACAATTTGCAAATCATGGGGAGAATACATTTCAAGGCAGTATTTTCCCCTTGAACTCGCTTTAAAATATCACAAATCCTTAATCTGTGAAAGCAGTTTGGGTGTTTTCACTAGAAATATAGGATAGTCCAAGTGGACGAAAATACAAGTTTCATAACCTTATATACAAATGTAGATGCCTCTTATGGCAGGAACATTGTGGCAGAAAAAGGTATCCCTATACATTTAGACGAGGATTACTTAGGTGATGATCATCATTAGTTTTGCCCATCTCCGGACTTGATAGATCAAGCAATAAGGGCAAATGTTTTAGTAATCATCTTTGTAATACGTAGTTTATGTCTCCCTGGGAAGCTATTTGTTTTCTTGAATTAATAAAATGTGTTTTAAGATACTGATTATTAAAGAATATTATTTCAATTAATGAAATAATTATACATTTGTGGTCCCTTCTTACTTCCATATCGTATAAAATTACGTGTTTGATATGTCATGAAATGGATAATAAATCTAAGGAAGCAATTTTAGGCCCAAATGCCTAAAATATGGTTTATTAATTTTAAGACTTATCAGCAAATTGATACCCTTCAAATAAATTAAAAAGCATACAAACTTCTCGAGAAAAGGGTCAAAGTCAAAATTGCTCACTGATCCTAGAACTTATTATAAAAGTAACCATTAAGCAAATGGGCTGGTTATTTAAAGGTACTTAGCCATAACAATTTATCATCTCATTTTCATTTCAAAAAATCAAACTGAACAACGAAGCACATGCAAACACAAAAGCTGAGTTTGATGATGATTGTTTTAATCATCGTTTCGCCTTCAACAACATAGATGATTATCCTTTTGAAGTCTTGCCAATCCTTCTTCAAGTGTAGGTGGATATCTACTATCTTGTAGTGCTTATTTAGCCATTTCAAATATTTGATAAGCCTATTGAAAATAATTTGATACATCATTGCACATCGAATCCATCATATAAGCAACAATTCATTCATACATAAGAATAGTTCTCAGATTGACATAAAACTGCCCAAATATTTTGTCGAACGTTCAAGCTTCGAACTTAATTCAAAATAACTCAAAATATTATGAAATTGTATCAGCAAGTACCCCAATGTGTTTAAAACACTCGACCAAAATTACATACAAATATATAAAGCCAATTATTTGCGGTTAAATTCTCATAGAGCTGGTCCAGAATAGTTCGACTTTGATCAATCATCTTAAATGTGTTTGACTAAAAAGAAAAAGTTCTCTAAAAATTAAGAAACTTTTCGGTCTTAAAGTCATCCAATTTTATGCCAAGAAACTCTTAAAAGTTCGTTATATGCTAGGAGAACCAATTGCCCAAATTTTACCTGAAACTGCTCGAATCTGCCAGAAAATTAGCTCTGAATGATACGATTGCTTTGAATCTATACAGATTGGATCGCTACAAAATTTTAAACAGCAAACTTCAAGAAGTTTACTGTCACCCCAAAAAATGGTAGCTTAATCTAAGCTTTCATGCTCCCTCAGGCGCCTCCACAACCACACTGCTCTGATACTAACTGATATGAATCTAAAATCCGAAAACTCACACGATTTTCCCAAGAAACTGAGTGACGTTTCTGTGTTATTTTTATGAAGGAAAACTGAATATAAGAAGTAAAAACAAGGATAGTACTCTTGATTCTCTCAAGAATTAGAGAGTCTCTTTCTAATCGCAATCAGAAGATAAATATAAGTCGCACTAAGTAGTATTTTGGTTAAAAATCGAAATAAGGAACGCTCACAAATTATCAAATCAACTCTAACCTTCTGAGCAGGTCATGCGCCTATATTTAAAGAAGAAGAAGCAAGAAGACCTTACCCTCCATGCTATTACATCACATGGCCAATCCTAAGAAAATAAAAAATGTTTCCCCAAAACTTAAGCCTAGAATATAGCTAGAACTCAAGGAAACAATAGATTTAAGGAAAGAGGTGCGACACTTTTCCTAAATACTCTAAACCACAAGCCTAAGCCTAAGCTATTATAGCTCAGTTTTTTGCTCATATTACAACCAAACTAAAATATGAAAATGACTAAACGACAATAACTAATTTAACTGACAAACATAATAGAATAAAAAAATTTACATACATGTAAAACCTCTAATGTAAAACCATGCAATAATTCTAAGAAATCAATTTAAGATGGTTCAATCTTGCATCATTTTCCCCTTCTTGGAAAAAAAAGCTTGACCTCAAGTTTCTTCAAACCACTCCATGAAATCAACCATATGAATCAAATGAACCAACAAGATCACCAACTGTAATAAATCATAGATCATGTGAAGATTTAAGCGAACTTGAAGAAACAACCCCATGTTTCGAGAACTTGAATTACTATGAACATATATTTTAACTAGTTCATGCAATAATTTATGTTTCTTGAACAAATCCGATGAAAAACAATAGATAGGTAATCTTTCTTTTATGAATGGAACCTCCAAGATCAAATCTTTATTGTCCAAATGTTAAAAAGATTGAGTCTTTTCTTCTTTAACATCAAGAATAAATTCAGGAACCTCTTCTGTGGTTTCTTCATCAACAAGAGTTAGATCTCTTGATTTTTCCTCATGTTATTTCTTTTTTCGTTGTTGAATCAACATCTCAATCTCCTCTTTATCCTTTTGAAGTCTTGCGAATCTTTCTTCAAGTGTTGGTGGATATCTATTATCTTGTAGTGCTTGTTTAGCCCTTTCAAATCTTTGATAAGCCTCTTGAAAAGAAGTTGATACATCATTGCACATCAAAATCCATCATATAAGCAACAATTCGTTCATACACAAGAATAGTTCTCAAATTGACATAAAAGTGCCCACATATATTATCGAACGTTCAGGCTTGAAATTCATTGAAAACAACTCAAAATCTTATAAATATATCAACACGTATCCTTATATATTTGGAAAACTCGACCAAAATTTCATACATAAATATAAATTCGATTGTTTGTAGTTCAGTTCTTACAAAACTGGTCTAGAATAATTCGATTTTGATTAATTATGTTAAACGTATTCGACCAAGTAGCAAAAGTTCTTGAAAAATTATGAAACTTTTCGGTCTTAAAGTAGTCCAATTTAAAGCCAAGAAACTCTCAAAAATTAGTTATATGCTAGGAGAGCTAATTCCCCAAAGTTACCTGAAAACTACTCGAAGCCGCCAGAAAATTAACTCTGAATGATACGATCGATGTGACTTCTTTAATGATTGGATTGCTACGAAATTTCTAAACAACAAACTTCAAGAAGTTTGTTGTCACCACACAAAATGGCAGCTCAATCCAAGATTTCATATTCCCTCACGCGCCTCCACAACCACACTGCCCTGATACCAACTAATATGAATTTTAAATCTGAAAACTCACACGATTTCCCTAGAAACTAAGTGACGTTTTATGTCGTTTTTGTGAAGGAATGCGGAAAATAAGAAGTAAAAATAAGGATAGTACTCTTGATTCTCTCAAGAATTATAGAGTCTCTTCCTAATCGTTATTAGAAGATGAATACAAGTCGTAACAAGTAGTATTATGGTTAACCAACCGAAAAAAGCAACGCTCACAAATTATCAAATCAACTCTAACCTGCTGAGCTGGTTAGGCGCCTATATTTATAGAAGAAGATGCAAGAAGACCTTGCCCTCCAAGCTATTACATCACACATAACTTTGTTGGACCTGATTGAAACTTATTTGACCTTATTAGACAAAATAAATTGACGAGTAATAACATAAATATTACCCCTAGCGTAAATACTACCCCTCAAAATTTATTATGAAGTAATAATTATTAAAATTTGTCCTTTGAAAAATAATTATTATTAATTATCTCTTATGATAAATAATTTAACAAAAAAATTACTTTTTATATATTTGCCTATACATAACTTTCACCACTCTAATAGTCTTGTTTTGATTTCATAAAGAACTAGTAGAAAATCAAAAGTTGATTAACATTTAATGCTAATAAGTGATAAATTGGCACATATGAAAAATTTATGACTAAAGTAGTAGAACTCATTAATTTTCCGATGAAAAAAGATACTCCGATGAAGAAAGATACTCACAATTATCAAATCAACTCTAACCTTCTCAGTTGGTTAGGCACCTATATTTATAGAAGAAGAAGCAAGAAGACCTTGCCCTCCAAGCTATTACATCACACGACCAATCCTAAGAAAATAAGGAATGTTTTCCCTAAACTTAAGCCTAGAATCAAGCTAGAACTTAAAGAAACAATAGCTTCAAGGAAAGAGGTGCAACACTTTTCCTAAATACTCTAAACCACAAGCCTAAGCGTAAGCTATTAAAACACATATTTTTTTGGCTCTTATTACAACCAAAATAAAATAAAAATGACTAAACGACAATAACTAATTTAACTAACAAACATAATAAAAGACATATTTTTAGTAACGTATAAAACCTCTAATTTAAGAGTAAAGTAAAACTATGCAACATTTCTAAGAAACCAATTTAAGATGGTTCAACCTTGCATCATTCTCCCCCCTTGAAAAAAAAAAAAGTTGACCTCAAGTTTCTTCAAACCACTCCAAGAAATCAACCATATGACTCGAATGATTACCAACAAGATCACCAACTGCAATAAATCATAGATCGAGTGAAGTTTTAAGCGACCTTGAACAAACAACCCCATGTTTCGAGAACTTGAATTATTATGAACATAGATTTTAACTAGTTCATGAAATAATTTATGTTTCTTGAACAAATCAGATGGAAAATATTAGATAGATAATTGTTTTTCAATTATTGGAACCTCCAAGATCAAATCTTTATTGCGAAAAAGATTCAGTCTTTTCTTCTTCAACATGAAGAAGAAATTCTGGAACCTCTTTCGTGGTTTCATCATCAACAGGAATTAGATCTTTGGATTTTTCTCCATGTTTTTTCTTTTTTCGTTGTTAAATCAACATCTCAATCTCCTCTTTATCCTTTTGAGGTCTTGCCAATCTTTCTTCAAGTGTTGGTAGATATCTACGATCTTGTAGTGCTTTTTTAGCCCTTCTAATCTTTGATAAGCCTCTTGAAAAGAATTTGATACATCATTGCACATCGAATCCATCATATAAGCAATAATTCGTTCATACACAAGAATAGTTCTCAGATTGACATAAAACTGTCCACATATATTATCGAACGTTCAGGCTTCAAAATTCACTCAAAACTACTCAAAATTTTATGAAAAATTTATCAGCACGTATCTCTATGTATTTGAAAACTCAAACGAAATTTCATACAAATATATAAAGCCGATTATTTGCAGTTTAAATTCTCACAGAGCTGGTCCAGAATAGTTTGATTTTGATCAATTATCTTAAACGTGTTCGACTAAATAGAAAAAGTTGAAAAATTATGAAACTTTCCAGTCTTAAAGTAGTTCTATTCAAAGCCAAGAAACACTCAAAAATAAGTTATGTGCTATGCGAACTAATTGCCCAAAGTTTACCTGAAAACTACTCGAATCTGCCAGGAAATTAGCTCTGAATGATATGATCGATGTGAGTTCTTTACTCATTGGATTGCTACAAAAAATTTAAACAACAAACTTCAAGAATTGTTCTGTCACAACACAAAATGGCATCTCAATCGAAGCTTTCACGCTTCCTCACGCGCCTCCACAACCACACTGCTCTGATACCAACTAATATGACTTTTAAATTCGAAAACTCACACGATTTTCCCTAGAAACCAAGTGACATTTTTATGTCGCATTTTTGAGGAATACTGAAAATAAGAAGTAAAAATAAGGATAATACTCTTAATTCTCTCAAGAACTAGAGAGTCTCTTCCTAGTCGCAATTACAAGATGAATACAAGTCACAACAAGTAGTATTTTGGTCAACAAGCGAAATAAGCAATGCTCACAAATTATAAAATCAACTCTAACCTTCTGAGCTGGTTAGGCGCCTATATTTATAAAAGATGAAGCAATTAAACCTTGCCCTCCAAGCTATTACATGACACGATCAATCCTAAGAAAATAAGGAATGTTTTCCCCTAAACTTAAGCCTAGAATCTAGCTAGAACTTAAGGAAACAATAGGTTTAAGGAAAGAGGTGCAACACTTTTCCTAAATACTCTAAACCACATGCCTAAGCCTGATTTTTCAGCTCCTATTATAACCAAACTAAAATAAAAATGACTCAACACATTAACTAATTTAACTAACAAAAATAATAAGAGACATATTTTTCATTACATGTAAAACCTCTACTTTCAGAGTAAAGTATAACCATGCAAAAATTCCAAGATAGCAATTTAAGATGGTTCAATCTTGCATCATTCTCGCACTCTTAAAAAAAACCTTGACCTCAAGTTTCTTTAAACCACTCCCTGAAATCAACCATATGAATTGAATGATTACCAACCAGATTACCAACTACAATGCGACCTTGAACAAACAACCCCATGTTACGAGAACTTGAATTATTATGAACATAGATTTTAAATAACTCATATAATAATTTATGTTTCTTGAACTAATCGGATGGAAAATATTATATATATATATATATATGAAATCTTTCTTCAATGATTGAAACCTCCAAGATCAAATCTTTATTATCCAAATGTGAAAAATATTCAGGCTTTTCTTTTTCAACATCAAGAACAAATTCTGGAACCCCTTCCATTGTTTCATCATTAACAAGAATTAGATCTCCGAATTTTCCTCATGTTTTTTCTCTTTTCGTTGTTGAATCAACATCTCAATCTTCTCTTTATTCTTTTGAAGTCTTGTCAATCTTTCTTCAAGTGTTGGTGGATATCTACGATCTTGTAGTGCTTGTTTATCCCTTTCAAATCTTTGATAAGCCTCCTGAAAAGAAGTTGATAGGTCATTGCACATCGAATCCATCACATAAGCAACAAATTGTTCATACAAAAGAATAGTTCTTAGATTGACATAAAACAACCCAGATATTTTATCGAACGTTAAGGCTTTGCAATTCATTCAAAACTACTCAAAATTATATGAAATTTTGTCAGCACGTATCCTTATGTGTTTGGAACACTCGATCAAATTTCATACAAAACACTAAAGCCGATAATTTGCAGTTTTAATTCTCAAAAACTGGTCGAGAATAGTTCGATTTTGATCAATTATCTTAAACGTGTTCGACAAAATAGCAAAAGTTCTTCAAAAATTATGAAACTATCCGGTATTAAAGTAGTCTATTTTCAAGCCAAGAAACTCTCAAAGATTCGTTATATTCTAGGAGAACCACTTGGCCAAAGTTTACTTGAAAATTGCTCGAATCTACCAAAAACATCTCTCTTAATGATACGATCGTTGTGACTTCTATATTGATTGGATTGCTATGAAATATTTATACAATAAACTTCAAGAAGTGTACTATCACCACACAAAATTTCAGCTCGATACAAGCTTGCACTCTCCCTCACGCGCCTCCACAACCACACTACTCCAATACCAACTGATATGAACTTTAACTCTGGAAACTCACATGATTTTCCCTATAAACTAAGTGACGTTTTTTATGTCGTTTTTATGAAGGCACACTGAAAATAAGAACTAAAAGTAAGCACAGTACTCTTTGATTCTCTCAAAAATTAGAGGGTCTCTTTCTAATCGCAATTAGAAGATGAAACAAGTCGATACAAGTATTATTTTGGTGAACAACCAAAATAAGAAACGCTCACAAATTATCAAATCAACTCTAATCTTTTGAGTAGGTTAAGCGCCAATATTTATAGAAGAAGAAGCAAGAAGACCTTTCCCTCCAAGCTATTACATCACAAGGTGAATCCTAAGAAAATAAGGAAAATTTTCCCTAAACTTAAGCCTATAATCTAGCTAGAACTTAAGGAAACTATAGCTTTAAGGAAAGAGGTGCAACACTTTCCCTAAATACTCTAAACCACACGCCTAAGCCTAAGCTATTACATCATATTTTTCGTCTCTTATTACAACCAAACTAAAATAAAAATGACTCAACAACATTAATTAATTTAACTAACAAACATAATAAAAGATATATTTTTTGTTACATGTAAAACCTATACTTTAAGAGTAAAGTAAAAACCATGCAATAATTCTAAGACAGCAATTTAAGACGGTTCAATCTTGCATCAATCAATCATAACCTTGAAAATACATTGAGGCAATTAAGGAGAACCTTTAGGGAACCCATGGTCCATCCTTCGATAGTTGAACAACCGGGTTTTTGACCAAGATACATCTACTTCCAACATTATGGGATTTACATGGTCTAGGACTCTGGGCATCCCGAGGCCTTTGATCTCAAAAGTGGAATTTTCCACCCAACTACCACCGCTAAATTCGAATTTTCTACGTATTTGATTTGCATAATCAAACAAGAGCCTTATGGGGGTATGACTCATGAGTGCCCTCTTGAGCATTTGGCTGAATTCTGTGAATTATGTGCCACTTTGAAGCAACACAATGTCCGTCAGAGTTTATGAGGCTCAACCTATTTCAGATATCTCTTGTGGGCAAGGCTAAGAAATGGTTGTAATCTTTTCTGGAAGACTCTTTGACTACTTGGGCGCAAATGATCGCGACTTTTATGGAATAATTCTCTTCTCAAGAGAAGACCTCTGAATCTAGGAGGAAAATAGCTAATTTCACCCAAAAGGAGGATGGGACATTATATGGAGCTTGGGATAGGTTTAAGGAGCTTCGAAGATCTTTTCCTCACCATGGTTATAGTCAATGGATGCTTATACAAAGCTTCTACGACGATCTTCTTCCTATGACCCATGCACATCTTGATTCGAGTGTGCAGGCCAACAAACAAAGTTTTTGGTTGACAATATTGAGCCTACAATTTAAGAGATAGTAAGACACTACTCTTGGGGGAATTCTACTTGAACCGTAAACAAGAAGAATGAAAGGAAAAGCAAGTATGATCCTGATGCCATTGACTACATTAATGAAAAACCTGATACCCTTGCAAAGAAGTTGGAAAAAGTAAGCTTGGCATCTTCTAGCTAAGGCACTTCTCAAGCTTTTTCTTGCGAAAATTGGTGGATCGGACCATCCTAGTTATTATCGTCGTGGGTATACGGACAGTGTTGCATGGGTGAATTCTAAAGTTGAGGGAAATCCTAACTTCAATAATCAAGGAAGATGGAACAACAATGCAAGTGGTGGATGGAAGAACCTGGCCCTCCACCACCTCAACCTTACATAACCCTCAATATAGACCACCCGGATTACATAACCCTCAATAAGCATTCACACAACCACCCCCTACTAGAGCTCCCTTTAAACCAAATCAACCCAAACAATCTTCCCTAGAATCTACTCTCCAGCTCATCCTAGCCCAATAAACAAAAAGCAATGCTGATAATGATAGGAAGTTTGGAGAGATAAACACTTCCAACAAATGAATGCTCACAACAAGATGATTGAGACACAACTTGCTCAAGTGGCGCAACAAGTAAGCAACAAATCCTCAAATTCTTCTACCCAACTTCGCAGTGAACCAATATTCGAGAGCAAGGCAAAGCCATCACTTTGAGATCCGGGACTCACTATGAGGGTCCTAAGATGCCCACACTTGATCATACTAGTCCTTCCAATATGAGAATGTTTATAGTGGAGTGGATAAAGAGGTTGAAAATGTCATTGTGCAAGACATTTATGAATGGGACTATTATAGTTGTTGAACCCGAAAAATTTAGTAAATAGCCTCCTCCAATGAAGAGTTACACTCCTCAAGTTTCATATCCTCAAAGGTTAGCAAAGAAGCACTTCAATGAAAAATTTGTCAAGTTCCTTGAGGTAATGAAAAGTTTACAAGTTCATATTCCATTACTCTAGGCTATGGTTCAAATGCCCACTTATGCCAAATTTCTAAAGGAACTTATTTCTAACAAATTCAAACTTGAAAAAAGTTCCACCATTTCTCTCACCGCCGAATTTAGTGCGGTCCTCCAAAACAAGCTCCCCAAAAATCTTGAATATTTGGGATCCTCCATACCCTTGAGAATCGGAGATTTTGAGCTAAAGAGAATATTTCAAAGAAGCTCAACTTGAGCTTAAACCTAATAGAAGGGTGATACAACTAGCGGACCGCTCAATTAAGGTGATCGTTGGAGAATCGGAGGATGTTTTGGTGCAAGTTGGGAGGGTTTAATTTCCTTGTGACTTTGTAGTGATGGAGATGGAATAAGACTCCTAACTACCTCTTATTTCGGGAAGGCCTTTCTTGAAAACGGTTGGAGTGCTAGTTGATATGAAGTCATATGTCTTGACATTGAAGGTTGGAGATGAGAAGATGGAATTCACTTTCAACAAGAGCATGAAAGCTCCCATTAAAGAAGAAGTATATCAGATCGATACCCTTGAGCAGGAAGTGCTAAGCCTAAGGGCTTTGGTTGAAGCAAGGGATCCGTTTGACACCTCAAGCAAGCAATGGACAAAGCACCAATTTACCTACCTACCCATTCAAGCTTTAATATTTTAGAAGCTTAATTGAAAAAAGAGGAGAGGACTATGCCTCCTCCAACAAGTGAGTTAAAACCCCTCCCTTTTTTTTAAATATGTTTTTCTTGGAGAAAATGAGACTTTCTCCGTTGTTTGGGCCCAATGTTGCCTGGTGGGCCACTACATGCTCCAAGGCTCCAGGATTTGCTGCCAGCGTGGAAGTCCTCTAGTGGGACCCACCAGCCTTAAATTCTGTGCCAGCATGGTAGAGACAATCTTCACACATTTCAACACCTATAAATACTGGGCGATCCCCATTTATTGAGATAAGGAATTCTAGACAATCCACTTCACAAATCCCAATTAATACACATCAACTGACTTGATCGTCGGAGGGGCGATCCCGGATCCACCCCCAGGGTAGTCTAACTCTCGTCCTGTGTAGGTCTCCCAGCAGTCTCCGAGCATCCGACCCTCATTAATCCTAATCCGGATCCATCCCACCTAATACAAGTTTTTACCCGAAACAGGTTGGCGCCGTCCGTGGGGAACATCGAACTAAAAGCCATGGCCATCACTCGGAGAAACCGGAGACGACAAAGGACTCACGTTCCCTCTCATCACTCGAGAGCACCGTCCCACGAGGTGGCCGACGAGACGGCGGAGAACCCTCGACAGGCTCCTATTCTCTCGGCGCGCAACCAGCACATCCTCGAGGAGATTAACCCTCGAGAGGCCGCAAGTGGAGTCAACCTTGGGGTACCTCGAGTTAGGACAACTCCAACCCCAGCGGGCCCCCCGCGATTCGAGCAGACCATCCCTAACCCGGTCACTCAGCAGGACCTTCAGCAACTAGCCGACCCCCTCAGCAATAATTTTGTGCGTGGCCTCCGAGCTTTGACACTGAACTTCCAAGAAGGAGGAGAAGGGACCTCGAACAGTCCCCCTCTGCCTCCCATGCCTCGACTAGTAATTGACCGTAATCGAGTAGGAAACCTCGATCAACCTCAGGTCATAGTCCTCGATCCGCCGAACTCGCCACGATTGTCTCGACGAGCGACTCAAGCCGCCCCCAGTAAAGGGGACGCACGACACGTGATCAACGAGCGCCATCTCAGGAATGGTAACCGTGACACTCGAGAGGTCTTGAATGAAAAGCGAGCGCAGTCCAGGGCGAGGAATACGCCTCCCAGCCCTAACCGGGAACAGAGGGAACCTCGAGAAAGGGAAGCTCGGGAGAAGGAGCCCTAGGAATAGAGAGAGCCTCGCAAGGAGAAGGAACCTCGACATCGATGGGGTCATAGACAGCGAGCGTCGAGCTCCAAATCCAGCTAAGAGTCGGAAGTCCAAATGGGAAAGCTCGGATTCTCAACGCCCTTCGAGGAGGGCATCATGAGAGCCCTCACCCCTCGAAAGGTTAAGGTTCCCCCATCGACCATTATGATGGAACAACATACCCCATCGACCACCTGGCAGCTTTCAAAGCGCAAATGAGTGTTCAGACCAGTAGTGAGGCGACATGGTGCAAATTCTTTCCAAACACTTTAAAGGGAATTGGCTTTAACCTGGTTCACCGAACTCCCCTCGGGAGCATATTGAGCTTCACCGCCCTCGAGGCAGCTTTCAAACAGAACTTCATCGAGGGAAGAAGACATCGGAAGACTAGTATCCATCTCATGTCGATTAGACAACGGAGGGAGGAGGACCTAGCCGACTACATCAAGAGATTCAACGAAGAATCGCTAAAAGTTTCTGATCTACAGGACAGCGTTGCATTCACCGCGCTCATGTCCGGGTTATATCCATCTAGCAGATTCAAGCTCAAGCTCGCGGAAAGCGAGGCCTCATCATTCTCATAAGCCATGAATCTAGCTCGAAAACTCATTCAGGCCTTCGATATCTACAAAACGCATGAGGAGCCTAGCTCCGGAAAGAGAAAGCACGAATACACCCCTCGAGCGGACAACCCCAGGGATGCCCCTCGAAAAGAAAAAGACCAGAAGCCTCGACTGGAAAACAACTGGAACGACCCACGGTATAACCTGAACCAGAGAGAGATTTATTGGGATATCAAAAGAAAGTACCCCCACCGAAGCCTAATCCCATTCGGACGTCTGTCAACAAGCGGGATAAAGGGCTCTGGTGTGAGTTCCATCACGATTGTGGTCACACCACACGTGACTGTCGAGAACTAAAGAGAGCGCTAGACAAGCTAGTCGACAAAGGGAAATTGAACCGATATCTGAAGGACCCAAAAGAGAAGAAAGTCGAACCCCGCCAAGAAAAGCAGACTCGAAGTGATGAGACTGCAGGGTATGTCAACGTCATTGCAGGAGGGTTCGCCTCGGGAGGCTTAACCAGCCGCTCTCGCAAAAAGCACCTCTACACCCTGAAACACGGGAGTGATGCGACTTCTTCCACAATATGCCCGACTATGACCTTCAAAGACAGCTATCGACCCATACAAACCCCGCACGACGACCCTTTGGTTGTCGAAATGAAGATAGCCAATCTGCGGGTAGGTCGAGTTTTGATTGATAGCGGGAGCTCTGCGGATATCATCACTATGGACTGCCTAAGGAAGCTGGTGGGATTTGGGGGACAATCCGTTCATCCCCTCGGCTCAGTCAAACTGCCCACACGAATGGTGGAGAAGGGGGCAGGTTAGAATGTCATCATCGATTACCTAGTGGTCAACACCAGCCTCCCTTATAATGTGATCATAGGGCGCCCCACACTCAACAAAGTAAAGGCCGCCATCTCGACGTATCAACTACTCCTGCAGTTCGAGGGGGATGACGGGAAGGTCGCTCGATTTTTCGACGACCAGAAGTCCGCTCGAGAATGTTACGTCGTTTAAAAAGCCAGAACGAGGAAGTCTCCCGCAAAAGAAAAATGCCCCGAGCCAGAGGGGCCCTTCCCTGTGATGGGGCTCTACATGGCCGATAGCCCAAAGCGATATGAGAGACCACGCCCTGCGGATCGAGATGAAGAAGTGTGCATCGATAGTGAACGTAACCGCACAGTCCGAATAGGCAAGCAGATCCCCGAAGGGATTAGAACTCAAATCCTTGAAGTCATCAAAGAATTTCAAGATGTATTCGCTTATACTGTTGACAAGATGCCTGGAATCGACCCTGAGCTTATGGTCCATCGGCTCACCATTCAAGAAGGATATAGGCCGAACAAACAAAAATTGAGGCACCAAGGGGCCGACAGGCGTGCAACGGCCTCCGATGAGGTGCAAAAGTTGTTGGCCGCCGGTTTCATTCGAGAATGCCAATATACCGAGTGGTTAGCCAACATGGTCCTGGTCCGGAAGCAAACCGGAGCCTGGAGGATGTGCGTCGATTTCACAGACCTGAACAAGGCCTGCCCAAAAGATGATTCCCCTACCCAAGATCGACAGGTTGGTTGACTCGACAGCTTGCCATGCATTGTTTAGCTTCATGGAAGCGAATGCAGGGTATCATCAGATCCCGATGGCCGCCGAAGACCAAGTCCATACCGCCTTCACCACAAGTTCAGGGGTATATTGCTACAAAGTAATGCCTTTCGGCCTCAAGAATGCCGGGGTCACCTACCAGCGTTTTGTAAACAAGATGTTTCGAAAAGCAGATCAGATGGAATGTCGAGGTCTATATCGACGACATGATCGTCAAAAGCAAGAAAGAAGAAGACCACTTCTCCGACTTAAGAGAAACACTTTCCACTCTACGCACCCACAACATGAAGCTGAATCCGAAGAAGTGTGTCTTCGGTGTAAGGGGAGGAAAGTGCCTAGGCTTCCTTGTCGACGAAAGAGGGATCGAGGCCAACCCCGACAAAATTCAGGCCATTATCGAGATGAAAAGTCCTCGAACTGTTAAAGAAGTCCAGCGCCTAACCGGCTGCATGGCGGCCTTAGGGCGTTTTCTTTCTTGATCCACCGACAAGAACCTCCATTTCTTTCAAGCTCTAAACCAGTCAACATTCGAATGGGATGCTTCAGTGGAAGAGGCATTCCAACAACTCAAAAACCATCTAGCAAGTCATCCCAAGTTAGTTTCACCTTTACCAGTAGAAACACTCTTCGTGTACCTCGCGGTATCTGAGCACACCATTAGTGCGGTCCTCGTGGTCGAGCGTGAGAAGAATCAGCATCCGATATACTTCGTGAGTCACGCCTTCCGAGGCGTAGAGTCCAAGTATCCCCAATCGAGAAAATGATTTTTGCCCTGGTTCTGGCAACTCGGAAGCTTAAGCCTTACTTCCAGGCTCACCCTATTAAAGTTCTCACAAGCCAGCCTATACGAAAGGTGATTGAGGGGAAGAATCAACTGAGCAGGGTTACGGATTGGGCCAACCAAATATCGGACTTTGGCATAGAATTCGAGCCCCGGCGCACCATAAAAGCTCAAGCCCTCTCTGATCTCAGAGCAGAGTGCACCTCCCGGCCTGAGTCTATCGAAAAGGGATCCTGGAACCTCTTCGTCGATGGATCATCATCCAAAGTGGGATGTGGCGCTGGGCTCCTGATCCTCGATCCGCAGGCCAACAGAACTGAGTATGGGGTCAAGTTCGACTTTGCCACCTCAAATAACGAGGCCGAATACGAAGCGCTGCTCTTAGGCATCCAGCTTTGCAAAGCGGCTGGCGCTCGAGAACTCAAGGCCCATTCTGACTCCCAATTAATCATTGGACATGTAACAGGAAAGTTCGTGGCAAAGGAAGACAGTATGAGGATGTATCTAAGGAAGGTGAAAGAAGAAATTTCCGGCTTATCCCTCTTCTATATAACTCACATCCCTCGATCAGAGAACCAACAAGCAGACGCCTTGTCAAGATTAGCGAGTTCGGCAAAGGATCTCTCGCCTCGACCCATAATGTTGGAAGTCCTGAAGGCGCCCAACATTAATAGGGGAGTAACCACTCTCGACAGAAATCCTACTCGGATGGACAAAATCATAGCATTCATTCGAGATGGTGTCCTCCCTGAAGATGAGCTCGAGGCAGAGCAAGTTCGAAGGCGAGCACGTTGGTTCGCCTATCACGAAGGGCACTTATATAAGAAATCATTCACTCACCCCCTCCTCCGTTGTCTCACCCCCCAAGAGGGGGATTACGTTCTTTGAGAGACTCACCAAGGGTCATGTGGAAGCCACCAAGGGGCACGAACCATTGCTGCCAAGGCACTTCGAGCAGGGTATTACTTGCCCACCATGAGGGAAGAAGCCTCAGCTATGGTTCGGGAATGCAAAGAATGCCAAATGCACGCCAACATACCCCATCAAGCTGCAAGCACCTTGACCACTATCCAGGCCCCCTTACCTTTCGACATGTGGGGTATGGACCTCCTAGTTACCTTCCCTCCAGCATCAGGGCAGCGAAGATTCTTACTGGTCGCTGTCGATTACTTCACCAAGTGGGTCGAGGCGGCACCCCTGGCTTCCATCACTGACAAGAAACTTCAACAATTCATCTGGCGCACTTGATCACCCGGTTTGGGGTCCCTCTATTACTTATATCAGACTACGGCCGGCAGTTCAACAGTGGCCCTACTCACGACTATTGTTCGAGGTTTGGGATTGAAACCAGGTTTTCTGCCGTTAGTCGACCTCAGACCAACGAGCAGGCTGAAGCAGCCAACAAAGTGGTCTTGAAAGGGCTCAAAACGATGCTCGAAGGAGCGAAAGGCTCGTGGATCGATGACCTGCCTGGAATTCTTTGGTCCACCAGGATAACTGTTCGAGAAGCAACAGGCCACTCGCCTTTCAACTTAGTATATGGAAGCGAGGCTGTCCTACCGGTGGAGTTGGGCATTCCATCACCCCGGATCACGTTTTATGATCAAGACATCAACGACGAAGAAAAGAAGATTGACCTCGACCTCCTTCCTGAGACTTGAGGAACAACCCTCCTTAAGGCCATCTCCTATAAGGTCAAGCTCACCCGGTTGTTCAACCGTCGAGTCAAGCAGCGACCTTTTCAAATCAATGACTAGGTGCTCCGGAAGTTCGAGTCCACGGGGCGACAACCTAGCTTGGGAAAACTGCAGCCCAACTGGGAAGGGCCATATCGCGTGACCTCGATAGTCCGTCCAGGCACCTACCGCCTCGAAGACCAAGATAGGCGTCCCCTTCCTCGGCCATGGAACGCGCAACCTTCGTAAATTTTATGTCTAAATGGTTTATCCCTCGAGCTTGGGGGCATACCATATGGACACTCCTGTAATCATTTTGTAAGGCATTGAAAAGCATGTCGATCGTTGTAAACATCGCAAGTCACTTGCCTTTTGTCTTTTTGGACACTATTTATAACATATTGCCTTTTGTAAATTACTTGTTATAAAGTGCTTTGAGCTCACTTAGCTATTATGCAGTAAGTATAAACTAAAAAGGCCTCGAGATTACTCAGGCACAACGATAATTCCGAAGCAAAATATAAGGCATAAAAACTCGAAGGGACAAACAAATAAAATGAGCAACAAATAACCAGAAGTTTTATTCCATTAATCATAGTACAAGCTATCGAAGTCGCTACAATATAAGTTCAAAGAAAAACTTAGATCAAACAAGAAAGCCTAAGGGTACAATGTTTACCCTAGTAGGGGACATAAGGAAATCCTAAAAAGGAGAAGGGCCACGGTCCGCCCCTCGAGCTGATGAAGCCGTGAAGAAAAGGAGAAGGGCCACGGTCCGCCCCTCGAGCTGCTGAAGTCGTGAAGAATAGGAGAAGGGCCACGGTCCACCCCTCAAGCTGCTGAAGCCGTGAAAAAGGGGAGAGGAGCCACGGTTCCCCCCTCGAGATTGGTGGGGGGAAGAACTTGGTCCTCAGCCTGGCCTGCCTTAGCAGACCCTTCCTCCAAGGAAAGTGCCTTAACACCTTCCTCGATTTCGGCCTAGGAAAGACCGGGGGCAAGCCTCTCGAGGACCACCCGCACCTTGCGGAGAGCCTCGGCCTGACCTATCTCAGAGGCTTGCAAAGAGGCGTCCTCGAGGAAGGCTCTCCCCTCATCAGAGTCCTTCCAGTCCTGGACCACGGCCTCCCGGCACTCCCGAGCCTTGGCAATGGCCTCCTCAGCATTCTTTTGAGCCTTCTCGACTCGCTGATCAGCCTTCTTGCAGTCCTTGGTAGCCAACCTATGCCTCCTACTGGCGGAGTCCCTCTGCGCGATGGCATCCGCGAGGGACTGCTCGAGCTCCCCTTTCTTCTCCTCGAATGCCTTTAGGGAGCTAAAATATTCTAAGTAGTATAAACAAAGAAAGTCACCATACCTCGGTCATGGTCGCCTTAACGGCCTCGACCTCCTAGCCATCGGGCGTCAGGCACGCCCTTTCGTCCAGCTCTGCCACCAGATGTTCCGAGGGTTTGTCAAACCTCGCAGCCATTTCAGCCCTCGAGAGGGCAGAAAAGGGTAACCTCATAGCCTCTTCAGGCCAAGGCTTCCTCTTCGAGATGATAACACTCGAAGTAACAGGTGATGAAGGGGCAGGAGGATCTTCGATTTTGACCGAAGCTGGGGCCTCGTCCTTAACCTCCTTTTGCTCAGGCTTAGGAGCCAAGAAAGAAGCAAGCTGCTTCCCCTCCTCGACCGGGGGATCAGCCTCGAGTTTCACCGAAGGGCCCCCCGTGGCCGCCCTCGAGGTCGAGGACGAGCTCAAGCCGGCCTTGGCCAGCCTTCGACGTTTGGTCGCTCGAAGGGCCTCGGCAGTTATCAATGTCTGAGACATCGTTGGTCGAAGTTAGCAAAGAGATGGAGATCAAGTTTAGAGTGAGAAGAAAAGAAGACAAAGTTATGAAATCTGCAGGGCTAATTGTCCATACTTATAGGCAGAACCGATTATAATTTACCAAAAAGGCATTAATTGCTCACCCATAATGGGCACCCACGTAGCAAGGCCCAGAAGAAGGCCTCACGCGCCCCACGCACGCACTGTTTGTTGGTCTCCTAGTTCGACCATAAAGGCTCTCAAATCTCGACAGGCGTACCACATCGAATGGCATAAAAACGAGACACAAGGAGATGAGCAAAAAATGAATCTTCATTTCCATTAAGAGAAAAGTACATCCTAAAAGCGACTCAGGGCTCGGCTAAAAATGAATCTTCATTTCTACTAAAAAGCAACTACCTAAATGCCGTGAAGTACAAATAAAATAAAAAGTAAAAGAGCTGTTAAATACAAGAGGTTAGGTAAAACTGCTCGAGGTGTCACTCACCAAGGTCTCAGACACCGCCTCGACGTCCCCACTCTCAGAAGAGCTCTCACTCGAGTCCACTCGATCATTCGAGCTCTCCACATGTGCTTCCTCTCCTTGAACTATGGGCGCCCTAGAGGCTATGAGATCTTCGACCTGCTGGAGTTCCTCCCCAAGAATATCGCCAATATCGATGGTGTCATCTACCTCGAGTGCAGGGTCGGAATCACCACCTTCGTGAAAGGTTGCGTTAACAGAGGCATTGTATTCCGCCTCGACCGAAGACTAGTCAGCCTGGGGGTATACCCTCCTAAAGGCATCTTGGAGCCTCTCCACGGCCTCTCGAGCAGCCACCTTGGATGCCTCCAGGCCCATGTCCGTTACAAACTCCAGACCGGCCTTCGAGGTCTTCCACTCCTCGATGATCTCATCTCGATTGCGCATGACATTATCCCGTTGGCTCATTAGATCTTGGATCCTCTACTCAAAACGGCCTTATCCTTGGCCCAAAGCGCCCTCTCCTCCTCGAAGCCTTTGTTGAGCCCCTCGATCTCTTTGCCTCGTTCCTCGGCCAGCTCAATTTGTTGCTTCAACCCCGCTCAAAGCTTGTGAAAGCCAGTGGTATGTCGATGGCTCATTACCACCATACGAATCGAGTGCTGAAAGAAAAATAATGTTAGCGATATCACGGCATATATAACCAATAGACCAAGTAGAAGAAGCCAACTTACATCGATCCAAGATGAGTGGAGCTGTTCGACTTCTTCCTCCTCGGTAAGATCCCGGATCACCTTCAGGTTCGGCTTCGAGATGAATCTCTTGACCACCGAGTTGAAAAGGTCGGCCTTCTCGAGGGTAGTCTTTTGCGTAAAGTCCCGAGTGTACGTTTCGGACTCCGACGCCTTCCTCTTCTTTGAGATAGGGAACTCTTCCACTCAAGTTAAGGAGACGTCCCTACCTCCGTTACTACGACCGACTTCCCCTTAGATTTCGGGGTATCCTTTGTCGATCGAGGAGTGTCCTCCGTGCCCACATCCCTCCTATCGACCTCCCCTTGAGGGGTGACGATAGAAGACTTGGTGGGGGGCGGACCTTTAGTCTCTTCGAGGGATCCTGAAAATGGGGAGGAGTTAGAAAGGAATAAGCATGCAAAACACGGTCGCTCATAGGCAAAAGTTACTTTTGGTGCTCGAGGGTCTTTGGTGTCACCTTTCGACAGCTTCATCTTGAGCTGCTCCTAAACCCTCTGGTTGGCGGTCAGTCGTTTCTGCATCTCCTCGTTTAGTTCTTGGCGAGCTATAACTGCAAAATAACACAAAATAGTAAGAACAGCCTTAAAAAAGAGAGGATGGTGGTCGAGTGCCTTAAGCATACAAAAGTCCCTACCCTGGGGATAGGCTGGGCTCAACCCCATCGTCGACAGGAAATGCTCGTTGCTCATATCGTTCGCGACGGGATTCCAGAACTTAGGAACTTGCTTCTTGTCACCCCTCTCGATGACGGTAATACATTGATAGTAAATGGCTACCCTGGCCTCGTCCTCTGTCATCCAAGGCACGTATCTGTTCAACCACAAGTTAGGACCCTCGAGTAGGGGGACCACAGGAAAGTCCCACTGTTCGGCTCGATACACGTACATGAATTCGGTACGGAAGAATTGCTGGTTCGTGGGCATAGCCCGATGACCTTGTAGGGGTAGCGTACCTGGAAGCTCCACCACCCTTATCCATTCAAGGTTGCGGACATGATGACAAGCTTCATCATGTTCCTCCAAAGAACTAGGAACGTCGAACGTCCATCATCTTGCAGATAGCCAGAAACCCCACCATCGAGCCCACGCTGTTGGGCATAAGCTGACATAGGGCCAGACAGTAAGAGGACAACACCTCGACTATAAAAGGGTCCAAGGGAAATCTCAACCCTAGCTCGAGGTGCGCCTTATATAACGCAATGCAACCCGTCGGTGGGGTGCAGACAGTCTCGGTGGGCTCTGATATATAGAGAGCATAAGGGTGCCTGATGAAGACAGAGCTCTCGAGGAACCGGAGATTTTTCGATATAAGGTCCAAAAACGGCCCTCGTAGGTGGAAGTGGGCTATCCCCCGAGGCAGATCTACTGCATCCTCACTTCTACCGCTCGTACTCGCGGTGAGAGAGTTAGCCTCACTACTCCCCCCATCACTCAAACAACCTGGTTATCGAGAAGATCATCTAAGTAACTCCTAACGGCCCGGGGTCGGGCAATGGTAACAGAGTGGGGGGTTGTTTAACTCTCCCTCCCAATCAGAAAGCACGGATGCACCGTCGCTCGAGTACGGTACGGCGTCGAGAACCTGAGTAGGATCCAGGCACTCGAAAGCCGCGGACACCATAGGAACCCCTCCAATTAGGATCACGTCGAACAACGATTCTAGTAAGGGAGGTGCGGTCCCCGAGCTAGAGGAGGTACCCCCCTAGGTCCACCGATAGGGGGCTCCATCCAGAGCGGTCCATAAGGAAGGAAAAGAAAGAAGTAAGGGAAGAGAGATTGTACCTTGTTTAGAAAAGAACTCTCGAGGTTCGTCCGCAACTTGAAGAGAAGCAACCGACCTTCAGGGCTCTCGAGATCGTATGAAAAGAAAGGCGAGATCTCAAAAGGTTCAGAGCATACAATGAGACAAAATAAAGTACTCACCCTCGTTTATATAGATTGCCTGAAAAGGACGGTTGGTATCCCGACAGGCTCAGAGACACCTCAGGACGCCACATCATTGGGCCTATTAAAAAGCCCAATAAACGCCAGCCTCCTGGTCCAGTCTCCCCTCCCTCCCATAAGGCTTGACTGGAACCTAGCTGAATCCAGTGTTGGAGTGCAGCTGTACCACCATGAAAACCTCTCCTCACCGGAGCTCTAACTCCCTTGGCAATCCACGCCCAGATGGAGGCCGAAGACCTACTTCTAGGCAGCTCACCTAGATCCAGTGGGGTATATCTCGGCCACCGTCGCCGCTGAGATCGACGCCCGTCAAGCGCTACGGTGTCATACCCCTCGAGTGAACCAGGGACCCCTGGATAACCTCGAGCGAGGTCGCTTCCCCGAGTTACCTGGGACTTATCAGCTCCTAAGTAACCACGGGCGAGGTCTCAGAACTTCCTCGAGATATCCAAGGCCCATCAGCCCCTGGGTAACCTCGAGCGAGGCCTCTGAACTTCCTCGAGTTACCCGGGGCTCATTAGCTCCTGGGTAACCTCAAGCGAGGTAACTTCCTCGAGTTACCTGCGGCTCATTAGCCCCTGGACAATCTCGAGCGAGGTCTCTTAACTTCCTGGAGTTACTCAGGGCTCATTGGCCCCTGGGTAATCTCGAGCGATGACTCTTAACTTCCTCGAGTTACCTGGGGCTCATTAGCTCCTGGATAACCCCGACGACCAAGAGAAGACAACTTTCACATGTCCATTCGGCACTTTCGCTGATCGAAAGATCCCATTTCGATTGTGCAATGCTCCTTCTACTTTCTAGAGGTGTATGACCGCCATTTTGTGGACATGCTTGAATCAACCATAGAACTTTTCAAGGATGACTTCTCCGTGGTAGGTTCCTCTTTTGACATTTGTCTCTCCAACCTTCAAAAGGTTTTTGGAGAGAAGTCAAAAGATGAACCTTGTTCTTAATTGGGAAAATTGTCATTTTATGGTTGAAGATGGCATAATCCTTGGTCATGAATCTCCCAAAAAGGGATTGAGGTGGATAGGACTAAAATTGAGGTTATTGAGAAATTGCCTCCCCAACTTTGGTGAAGGGAGTGAGATATTTTCTTGGGCATGCGGGATTTTATCGTCACTTTATCAAAAATTTCTCGAAAATCTTAAAGCCCCTATCCAATTTGCTTCAAAAAGACATTGAATTTAAATTTGACAAAGATAGCATGCATGATTTTGAAACTCTAAAAAATGCCCTAATTTTCGCTCCTATAGTGCAACCTGGAGCGTGCCATTTGAACTAACGTGTGATGCTAGTGAAGAGCAATAGGAGTCGTTTTAGGACAGAAAAGAAGGGAAGCTACGGGTGATCTACTATGCCAACAAGACGCTTCATTCGGCTCAAAGGAACTATGCCACCATGGAGAATGAACTACTAGTAATTTGCTTTTGACAAGTTCCGGTCATACCTTGTGTGCTCCAAGGTGGTAGTGTATACGAACCATGCGACTATCAGGTATCTCATGGCCAAGAAGGTTGTCAAGCCTTGGTCAATTAGGTGGATCCTTGTCCATCAAGAGTTGGATATTTAGATCAAAGACAAGAAGGGCACCGAAAATTCGATTGTCGACCACCTTTCTCATGGATGATTCACAAGTTTTGGAACCTTCCATCAATGATTCTCTTTAAGATGAATTCTTATATGCTGTGAAGGCCATTTATGCTTCTTCATTCGTGGATTTTCCTAACTGTCTTGCTAGTGGAGCTATACCGCATGACCTTAGCTACCAACAAAAGCGAAGGTTAATACATGAGGCCAAGCACTATATATGGGAGGACCCATACTTGTTCAAGAGGGGGGTGGATGGTATGTATCAGAGGTGTCTCCCGGATGATGAGATTGAAAATGTAATAGGGATGTGCCATTCATCCCCATGTGGTGGTCATATGTGCGCCGATAAGACCGTGGCAAAGATTTTGCATTGTGGATTATTTTGGCCAAGCATGTTCAAGGATGTTTGGGGATTTGTCAGGGCATGTAATCGGTGCCAAAGAGTTAGCGGTATCTCAGAGAGGTATGAATTATCCCTCACAAGCATCTTGGAGTTGGAAATTTTTTATTTTTCGGGGATTGATTTCATTGGTCCTTTTCCCTCCTCCGATGGTAACCGTTACATCTTGGTAGTGGTTGATTAATTATGTTTCTAAATGGGTTGAAGTGATTGCCTTCCCTACAAATGATTCTAAGGTAGTTGTCAAGCTGTTCAAGAAAGTGATATTTCCTCGTTTCGTAGTTCCAAGAACTATTGTTTGTGATTAGAGATCACACTTCGTCAAGAAATCGTTCAAACCCCTTCTTGCTAAGTATGGGTTGTATCACAAAATGGGTCTCTCTTACAACCTATCTTATGGTCAATCGGAGATATCAAATAGAAGGATCAAGCTTATTTTGGAAAATATGGTGAACCGATCTCGAAAAGACTGGTCTTCCAAGTCGGATTGGCCTACCGCACTACCTATAAAATTCCTATTGGCATGACACCATACAAGCTTATATATGGGAAATCGTATCATTTACCCGTGGAATTAGAGCACAAACGATTATTGGGCCATCAAAGCTTTGAATTTTGACCTTCAAACTTCAGATGAAAGAATAATGCTTGAAATTCATGAGCTTGAGGAGCTTGGGAGGGATGCTTATAATTCAAGAATAATTCAAACACTTTAATAATTCAAGAATAACTCTTTAAGAATAAACTATTTTCAAACACTTTAATAATAATTCAAGAATAACCTTTTAAGAACAAACTCTTTCCAAACACTTGAATAATAATTTCAGAATAACCTTTTAAGAACAAACTCTTTCCAAACACTTGAATAATAAGTCAAGAATAACATGTTAAGAACAAACTCTTTCCAAACACTTGAATAATAATTCAAGAATAATCTTTTAAGAACAAACTCTTTCCAAACAACTTGGATTAAAAAATAATCTTGAAAACAATTCATCTTCTTATCTCCCCTTCTATTTTTGCTAAGTGTGCACACCCCTCCCCCCTAGTCATCCCATCACGGAGCTATATCAAGGGGTAACTATAATAGCCAACAAGTTCACTTTGAAGCTCTTGATGTTAATCAAACGAAAATAATTCATAATAATAATATGACTTGTAAGTCATGAATAAACCTCCTTTCCTCATAAACAAATGTTTGAACATTCAAAGTTCGTAAAAACTAATCAACCTTTCCTTGTAAAGATAATTTAATTTTTCAAAAAGGATAACAAAACTTCTATATGTAAAAATGCTTGATAAAATCATTCCATCTTTTCACTTCCAAGAGTGAATAATAAAATATTGTAACCATTTAAAACCAGATTTCTAAACAAATCCAACCGGTAAATCAATAAACAACTTTATCACATAAAATTACATTTAAAAAAATCTAGCTACATAATGTACCTTGATCTTGCACAAATAGTATACTAGTATCTTCACTTATTCTTATGCTTAAGCTTTCTCATAGCCAAACCAATAAGTAACTTATCACATGAACTTAATCATGAGTTTAAACATAAATGACCTATCATGGGCATAATATTTTTGAGTAAGAAAATATGAAAATATTTTTCTTAAACCAAAGAAAAATGGAACTTGAATAAGAAATATAAAACTAGAATATATAAGAAGAGAAAGAAGAACCTTGAAGTAAGAGAGTATGGATTCTTCAATATTTTTGTGTGGAAAAGATGGCTTAAGGTATGGGGTATTTATAGGAGTAGAATACTTAGTACTTAACTTCTAAAATTAAATAGTTTGTAACCTTCACCATTAATTAGGAGATTAAACCAAGATTTGTAACCTCCATCACATATTTGGAAATTATAGGAAAACAAAACTCCCTCCAATCACTATAAAATCCAAAAGAAAACTATGGCTCAAAAAAAATATATTTGGTTTTCTGAAAATTTTTAACTAGGATTTTAATACCAAAGTTTAACAAATTTTATTTTGGCGTCATATTCTCGCCAAAATAATTTAAAACCGGTGAAAATACTAAAATTCCCTTTGCTTAAAATATTTATTTTCGAAAATAAATATAAAATAAATATTTAATTAATTAAATAAATTCTAAAACAATATGGGGTATTGCAATCTACTCCCCTTAAAAGAAGTTTCGACCTCGAAACTTAAGACAAAAAGTCATAACAATTTCCAAAAACGAATTAAAATCTCAAAATTGCAGTTTCTGACTCAAATGCTCATGTCTAAACTGCATATATTGACTCAAATATACGCTAAAATGCAATAACTATGGTAAAAGAGTGAAACTCTATCTCATTCTACCCCCCTAAAAGGAGTTATGACCTGTTAACTCGACAACTAACCTCGAAAAACAACGTCGGATATTTCTTGCACATTTTATGCTTTAACTTCCCATGTTGCTTCCTCATTCTGATCGTTTGACCATAATACTTTGACTAATCTTACATCCTTAGTCCGAGTACTTCTAACTTTACTATCAAAGATTCTTATTATGTCTTTCCTCGTAAGTTAAACTATCATCTAATTCAATGGTCTCAGGTTGCAACACATGAGACACATCCGAAATATAATTCCTTAACCGAGATATGTGGAAAACATCATGGACTCGAGTTAAATCATTTGGCAAATCCAACTTATATGCCACTTTCCCGGTTGTTTAACACCTCATATGTCCCGATATACTTTGTGATTAACTTTCTCTTCTTCCCAAATCACATCACCCATTTCATTGGAGATATTTTCAACAATACTTTCTCTCCAACTTGAAACTTTTTATCTCTTCGCTTTAAATCAGCATAACTCTTCTACCGATCTTGAACTGCCTTGATCTTTTCTTGAATCACTTTCACTTACTTCACCGTCTCTTTGAGGAACTCGGGTCCAAGCAGCACTGTTTCACTAATATCATTCCAGCATACTGGACTCCTACACTTCCGACCATATAAAGCTTCAAACGGAGATATACGAATACTTGCATGATGACTGTTGAAAGGGCTATCCAGTACTTCCGTAAGTTTTTGGGGAATACTATTTTTTCAATGAAGGACAACTTAAAAGTAAGCCAGTCAGAACTAATCATCATAGGTTCGTACCTATGGACACTTAGAAAGTTGAACATACCTTTGATGTTTTTCCATCATCTCCAAAGGGTAGGCACCCCAAACACAGATGTGGATTGATTATTGTGGGCGGTTTAATTACCATCATTACTGAGCACTTAGAGGTTCGCCCTTGGACCCCCGACGTGCAAGTGTCGAACCTCATAAACCAACCACACCTACAAGATGCGTGTTGGTTTAGTGTGGATGGAATTCCTTTTACTTGGAATATTGGTAAAACGCCTTCCATCAAAATTCCAAATAACAACCTTACCGGAATCAAAACATAGCAAGAAAACTATCTCATCTTGGAAGCAGATGAGGGAGGCTCAGAGATCCGTACCTACCAAAGGCAGGACCCCCCCTCCCCCCACCACCACCCCCACCCACCCCCTCCTCCTCCGCAACCCCATCCCACATATGTTCTCGACTATGCCCCTATTTATGCCCATATATATAGGCGGTTTGATAGTTTTGAACAAAGATTAACCATCTTTCAACAAGAGATGCGGGATAGCTTTTCCCCCATCTTGCAATTTTTCATGATAACAACATGGTTCTTCCCGGCATCCTCAACCTCTTTTATATGCAACCCGAGCCTCCCTCCAGGGGGGGCGGGAAGACCTAGACCCTTGAGTTGGTCCTTCTCCCCACCCCACCCTCCCCGATTGTTCTTATGTAATCGGCTAATGCTTGTTAATACGTGTTATGCCATGATTTCATTTTTCTTGTTCATGCTTGGACAATTTGAGCTTCAAATTTGCGGCCCCTTGTGTCCCTACATATGCTCGTCATGTTCCCAAACAAAGCTCTACAAGAAACTTAGTTTTTACTTCTTTTTGTTTGTAATAAGTGGCACAAAAAGCCACAAAACAATCAAATAAATGCGTGAAAAATGAAGAAAAATGCAAAGCAAAGAATAGAAGAATTTCAATAAAAGAGGTTAGTTCGTGGATGTCTCCCACAATTAGTTCTATTTTTCTTAAGTATTAAGTAAAGTGTAGTCTACGACCTATTTGTGTGTCTGGGGATGGTGGACTAGTAGTTTAAGCTTCTATAACACTTGACGAGCCCTAAGTCATTTGGATAGCTAGGTGTTCTCAAATGAGCTAGTAAAAAGTCTAATTAGGTATCCTATTGTAATCTTGATTAGTTTCTTTCTATACCCATAACCTACGAGTCCACATGGAAATTAGTTGTCTTGAAAGTTGCTCTCTAGCCTTACTTGTAAATCATTTCATTCATAGTTAACTTGCGCATAAATCTTGAGTTTGTAGAATAAAGGGTTGATGAATAACTAGAGTTGTGGGTTTGAAAACTATTTGGAAACCTTCGTGAGATCCAACTCGCCCTCTAGAGCGATCTAGGAGTTTAAAGAGCTTGTTGCATGTGCTAAATGCAATCGTTGTAATTCCTACGATAATGAGTTAGTGTAAATTCTTTATCCTTCCTCCCTTTTCTTTTTCTTTTTCTTCCTTCTTTCTTCTTCATTTTGTTTTCAGATAAATTTTCATTCCCCTACTTGTTTTTAAATTTATTTTGCTTGAAGACAAGCAAAGATCTATCTTGGGGGAGTTTGATGATTGATTTATATACTTGGCTTTTGATTAGTTTTTAATATCTTTTATGATAGTTGTTAGACTAATTTAGTCTAGATTGCTTTGTTTTCCTTCTTTTTGTGCAATGTTCCTCCTTTGTGCTTTTTTTGGGTGCTTGGTTTTATTTCAGATTTTGGAGCATCTTTGGAGAACGTTTGCACAAACTTAAGGCAAGGAATTGAAGAAACGAGGCATCAATGAGCTCAAAAGAAGAGAAAAAGAAGATAAGAGAGCTGACCCGAGGGCCCGGGTCAGCCCAGACAACAACATCACTCCTTCTTGGTCACACGACATGTCCGTGTTGATAAGTGACCCGCCCGGGTCTGCTGACCCGAAGGGTCGAGTTCACTTGACCCGACTGGGTCAGGTTTTGAGAGGCCAAACTTCATTCCTGATCACACGACCTGCCAGGGTCAGGTCCACCCGAGCACTTTAGTCGGGTCACCCGCCCGGATCGCGGTGCTTTCCAGAAGTTATTTCCTTGCTTTGATACTTTGTACGGGGGACTTTGTTGTAGTTTGCCATGTTTTATTTTAGGATTATATAACAGGAAATCCCCTTATTTTAGGTTAAAAAATTTTTTAAAGATAAGAGAGATTAAATCTTGTTTAACATTCAAACTTTAAAACTCTAGGAGAAAGAACGCTGAGGTTTGAAGCTTTTTAACTCCATTTTCACATTTATGCAAGCTTAAAAGTTGGTAATTTCTTACTTATTTCATTTTCTTTGCCTCTATTCTTGTTTATTTTATGCTTTGTTTACTTAGATCTTATTTTATTTGTTGATTATTTTTCCTTTTTCTCTTTCCTCCATGGTTATGGTGATGAAGTTATATCAAGTTTTTTTTTACTTTATTTTCATGATGTGTGAGTAGTTTTCTTACTAAGGGAAAGGATATAACCTTCATTTACGCTTTGGATCCTAAATCTAAGTTAGGGAATTAACTTTTACGGTTGAACTTGTTGATCAAACTTGCTTGATTTGGTTTGTTGGGTGCTTGATCACCACTTGACTTGCATATTCGGAAAACCTGATGAAGGATTAAGAGATGAAGCTAGGAATAAACTATGTTTGGTTGCTATACTAGGATCTCCATGAAAATAGGTATATCCTAGTTTAGGGAAGCTTGATTAATCATTTTATGCTTGATTTGGCTATATTGGTTGCTCATGTCATGAGGAATAGGTCATGAGTGGCTAATCAATCTCCTCTAATTAGCTCGAGAGAGTAATTAAAGTTCCCATATGCGTGATTTTCCCCTTCGTGATCTCCCATTTGTTTCCCCTTGGTTTTGATGATTGGATTCTTGGATTGAATGTTGGTGAATCCCCTAATCCCATGGTTCTTTTAACTTCATTTTATCTCCTTTACTTGCCTGTTGATTTAATTTACCAATAGCCTAGTTTTCTTAGACTTTAGAATCATAGCTAAACTTTCAAAAAAACCTCAAAAATAGATTTACCTTATTGTAATTAGCGAATTAACCCTTGATTAACCCTACTTCTTTGTGTCCGACCTTATACTTACATTATCTTGGGTAATTTAGGTGATATTTGGTGAGTTTACAACAACCCGTCAATTGAAATTTAGAATTTTTCAAGAGGCCTTGGAAAAACAGATTTCATTCCTAATTGAAGGCTTTTCGATGGATGGGAATTAAATGATCAATTTGAGATGGAGTTTGGAGATTGTGTTTGGCTTAACATAATTTGGCCATTTAAAGTGAGATAGGTAAAATGGCCTAAAATCAATTAGGAGATCATAATTACCTATCTAATTATGTTAAATTATACAACTGATCCATTTGAAGATCATAAAGATCAATTTTTAAATGTAAGATGGATCATCATACAATTTAACTTAGTCAGATTTGTAATTTTTCCTCTTAATTGAGATTGCGTCATTTAATTCATATATTATGATATTTTGGGTCCAACATGCAATATTAACAATAATTGTGGAATTATTTATGAAAATCATGCATAAACATCTCCATATTTTCATTAATTTAGAGATTTAATAACCGTTACAAAGAAATTGTTATTACAACAATGTGTAAAAATTCTGGGATCTATAAAAAAAATTCAATATTGATCTTCACCATGATGCTCCTTGATTTTCATATCCTTGAATGGATTTATAAATTTAAGTTTAATTACAGACTTATGAAAATTAGAGATTAATTAACCTCCTTAATTTAATTATTTATTATGATGATTTTTTATTGATTTTTTTCAAATGTAATAAAAATGATTAATTTTAAGAGGAAATTAAAATTTAATTACTTTTTATTATCATTTTCGTATGACGGGAAGCTATTTTCTATGAAAATTGAGTTAATCACTTTATTTCTGCTTTCATATTACACTTTTGTTCTTTTACTGAATTTAAAAATTCATAAATTTCTATAAGAACCGTGAAATTGAGCATGGGATGTACCTGCGGATAGATTTATGAGTTCTTTATGTTGTCTTAAAATTTGACATGATTTTAGTAAAAGATCCAATTACGGTGATTTTTATTCTAAAACCGGTAAAAACAAGATCTTTACCCAACATGTTTTTTGAACCCAACTTAACGAGCTTAGTTTGATCTGAATTTTGGTATGAGAATTCTTGACACATTGAATAACTATAATTTTTACATGAATTATACATCCATAAGACCTTTTTTATATATTTCCTTAACTGAAGAAAAAACAATGTTTTATGGAATTTGGTGATTTTTATGAACGTTTTTGTAAAAATTAGATAAAATTGTAAAAAATTCATATGAACACAATTTTTATGTTATTGGAAAGATATTGATGTCTACTTTAATTTTTCTGTTTTTTAGTTTTGGCTAAATGAGTTTAGTTTGAATTTTATTGAAAGAACAAGGTCATATGGTACTGGACAAGATCAATTTTTCACAATAATTTTGTATGATTTTTAGTTAATTGTAGAAAATTCCTTTTTTAGAAATTCCAAAACCCAATTTTTGTAAACATCTTGAACTTCATATTAAAAAACATTACATAGTATAAATTATGATGTGATTTATTTTGGCATTTCCAAATTCGTTTGTGTTTTAGGTTACTATGAACGAAGGACAATGAAACTAGAAGGATAGTACTCTCATATCTCAGTTTAAGAGGTTCTATTGTGAGTCTCGACTCCAAGATAACAAAAAGTTTCGGTTTGTGTAGGTGAATACTCAACTCAATGCAACCACAACAAGCTTAACTCTTTAATTCATAAACTCAAACTGATTTTATTCAATGAACAATAAGCCTTAAATAGGCATGTAACATAAAGCAAATAACAGAAACCCTAGTCCTTTTAAGCCTAGGAAACCACAAACTTGATAAGAAATAAATCACTCCTAAACCAAGTAGAACAAGCTCAACTTGGTGACTATTAACTAGGCTCCTAATACTATTATAACTCTACTCCAATTAGAATACTAATCCAACTAGGATTTGGATTTCTAACTCAATTAGAATTAAAACTTAACTAAAATATTTAAACTATTTGACTCCTAACAGAACGGGGAGTTCTAATCCTACTAGGATTAAGCATTTAAGAATCCTATTCCTACTAGAACTAGGAAAATAAACAAATTCTAACAAAATTAGGATTTGTAGGAAACAAGTCATCTCTCACATGGATCAAACTATTTATATAATACAGACAAAAAATAAAATTAAGAACGAAATTGAAACTAACTATAATTACAACATCACATTTTCATTTTCATAAAGATCTTTAAGCACAATTTTACTTCAAAAAATTTATAAAATAATATTTTTGGTGATTAATAATAATTTGATTAATAAAAATCACATAGGAATTACATATTTCTTTATAATTTCCCCAGTATAGTTGACTATTATGGTTGGGATGATTTAAGATTGGAACCCATAGGAATTTGGGACTTCCCCATACCTAAATCACTCCAAAGAGTAAAAAAATGATAAGAGAAAGAATGTGATTAAGAAAATAATTGAAAATATTTACAAGAATTTAAATTTATCTTGCTAATTCAATGATGTACTTCTTTTGTGAGGCTTCTTTTTTTTTCTATTCTTCTTAATTTCTAAGTGAGTTTCTAAATTCACTCAATTACAAACTAATGTTTTTCTTTGATGAACTACTTATTCATTACTCTTCTAATTTTTACTTATGCTTTTCTTTTCTCTTGAATTAATTGGTTAGGCAAGGGAAGGACAAGCAGCAATACGTAGTAACCTAAATAAAAACTAAATAGTCAAATTGTCGGTTACTTGCAATCAGTTCAATAAGGTACCCTATAATTAGAAATTGGGATTATAGAAGAATAGTTCATAGTTCTTCTACATTTCTTTTATTATTCTTTTTATTCATGGATTAAAGTAAGGTGTAAAAAGAATTAGAATTGCCTTAGTGCCTTCTATCAAGATACAATGCATGGTTGAGTTTTCATTATCGATGTTTGGTCTTAGCTGTCTTCTTTTGAGATTTGTTCATTTCAAATTGCAACTTTGAGGTATGTTTGAGTTAAAGATACTTTTTACAAGTTATGGAAGATGTCGAAGGGAAAATAAATATTTAAGTTATACTATCTTCTGTCTTTATTAATTTACCCATATTTTTTTGAGATGTTCCTTGTTTACTCATTTCTTTTATTTCTATTCATCTTTACCATAAGATAATATTTTCTCTTTCTTTCTATGTGTCACAACATTGTTTCTCCTACCTTTGTAATAAAAAATGAATAAATTAATAAAAACTGACAAGAATATTTAAATAATAGTTTATTTCATAGAAAATCCAAGAGAGTTTACTTGAATAAGATTAAATTTGAAACGTTGACCAAAATTTTCAACCATACTAGAATTTTAGGATCTTGGGAACATAGTGACAATATTCGACATAAGTTGTGGCTGGGATAATAAAGCAACTTATGTCTGGGATAATAAAGCTGCTGAAGGAATGCTAATATCTAATAAGTATAGCCTGAAATTCAAGCTAATATTTTGAAGGCTACGCAAAAAATTAAATCTCATTCTTTTAATAATATAATGCAAATACAGGCAATTTTAAAAATAAGCAGAGAATTTGAACTTCCACTTTTGGCATAATCCTAATCCACTTTATATATCATAGAAGATAATATAATGTCGAATATTTGATTTCTCCTATTTGTTATTTTTATTTTTTACGCTACCATTTCGTGACAATATTTGAGTACTCCTATTTGTTACACGTCAAAATATAATGTCAAATAGTGGAAATAAAAATGAAAACCTATGGTTATCACCTATTCTAGTAGATCACCTGTGCCATTTACACCAAGTCAGCATCCACCATCATACACAATCTTCCATTCTTTTTCTATGGATCACTTTGGAGGAGAGGGATAAAACCTGGTCAATTGTGCCAAATTTCGTAACCATTGTCCATGGACCGAGATTGAAGGAAAGAGTGTCCAGTTTTCACCATATAATACTATCATCAACTCTTAAATTCTTGATCTAGTCATGGTAGAATTCTAACATTAATTGGTCAATTTGGATGAAAAATAAGTAAAAGCAACAACAAAAAGACACAAACAATGAGCAGCGAAAGGAGGAGCACATAAGATATTGGGGAACAATTCTCCTTGCCCCCTGCCAAAAATAGAGTTACTTACCCATTTTGGCTCACATAACTATCTGGCTCTCACCAGCCAACTTTATTATGTAAGTCCATTACCCATTTTGTGCAAAAAAAAAAAAAAATGAGTTACAAAAAGTATATTCTATATCATGAAAACATCTAAAAGGGTGTGGATAAAGTTCAACAATTAGATGATCAGCAAGTTTTTAGATACAAACTTTTGAGAATCTTCCAGACACTCAAGAAGCCGAAGCTGAAGCCTCAACAGGGGTGTCAGGTTTCCCACCCCATTCTGTCCATGAGCCATCATAAACAGCAACATCGTTCTTCCCAAGTCGATGCAAACCCTGAAAGGAAAGCGTCGTGGTTATTACCATATTCTCCATGCCCAAGTAGCAGTGCACGAGTCACAGATTCTTTTTAAATTCCTTGCTACATGTAATATCTGTTTCTCATAGATTAATGAAGCACTCAATTGGTCTATTACTTCTATTAGGTTAAACATAAGCACTCTTTGGAAAAGGCAGCGTCCACAACAATTCTCTAACATCACTATGATATAAGCGTCAAAGGGAAAGGAAAAATTACCAATGCGAGGACACAAGCAGTTACGCCAGTACCACAAGATGTCACAATGGGTTGATCCAATGAGATGCCTATCAAAATGAGAAACAAAAAAACAATTAAAAAAAAACCTGATAAGTTTACATGATCCTAGATTCCTAGGTAAGGCTGCATGTATAGATTGGCATTCCACATTTGTATCTGGAACCTAAGATCTCAACATTTAAAAAGGCACAAGTCCATAATATCAATTCT
Source organism: Beta vulgaris subsp. vulgaris (assembly GCF_026745355.1). NCBI lineage: Eukaryota > Viridiplantae > Streptophyta > Magnoliopsida > Caryophyllales > Amaranthaceae > Beta > Beta vulgaris. The sequence goes on from NC_079203.1 coordinate 23,192,400, forward strand.
GGGGAATTTGACACTTAGAAACCCTATAGTTGGGTATGTTAGCCTGGCAAGTAACAAGTCACTTACAGAACTCAGTTTTGAGGTCGACTGAACAGTAAATCTTTTTCAAATGAATCATACATAGGCCCTATACTTTTGGGCTGAAGTGAACTGAAGTAAACTTGGAGGATAGTAGCTAAACTGAACTGAACTCATCTGAGCTGAAACTATACCCAAAAGAATAGCGCCATAGTCAAGACCATTTATTAACCCTTAACAGAACTGTGAACATACAAAAGAGGGAAGCACCACACCCATCATCCACACATGACAAAAGAATTGAAGTGATGGGTTCCAGCGAATTTCTTATTGAATATTCCTTGTGATTTTCACAAAACAATATTATACCCATTGAATATAACTATCCATAACCCAAGCAAACTGTAAATTCCAACTACACATGCATTATGATTTAAGATCAAAACCATGAATTTATATAAATGTATGGATTCCTAATCATGATAAGAGAAGGGGCAAGAAAGAAGTGAAAAAAGAACGAACACTAGAGCAAGAACGGGGCTCAAATTTCAAAGAAAAAGGAACCCAATAGGTCAAGAACAAAAATTGCAATAACAAAGATATGCAGGACAGCAAATTGGATACTACAGATCAAGGTGATCATATTATCAATTACTGAAAAACAAAAGCAAAATACAGAATCACCTATTAAGCTGCCTGCAACACCAATCAGTATCTCAATCTCTCATTATGGAAACCGGAAGATCCATCTCATTCCACAAAATTGCAAGCTCAAAGATCATGCAATTGAAAAGGTGTTTTCAACGGGAAGGCCCCAACAATTTAAGGCCATATTCACATTTTCACTTTTGACGTTTCACCTTATTTCTTGGATGCTATAGAGAAGACTACCAAAATCATATAGTCAATCCTATATTAATAATAACGCCTCCTTTAGCTGAGTCTACTAACAGAAAGGTAATTCCAAGGAAAGGAGCCACAAGAATTTTTTTTATCATTTATAAGTTTGTTTCCACTCCAGAGAACCAAGGTGGCAACCATAATATAAGCCTTGAATTAAGAGATGGTTCTCTACACAGAATTAGGAGCAAACTAAGTTAATGTTGTTCAATACTATTTCCAACCTATACCAGAAGCTGTTTCTTATTCAAGTAACCTTAAACTGCAGCACCAAGGACAGAGCTATGTTGGGGCCCGGCGTCCAAGGGGAACAAGGCTCTGTAATTAATTTCGTAAAATTTATTTGTACCACCTAATATCCCAACTCATCTAAGAATACAATATATGCCCACTTATTAGAAAAAATGATACAAAAGTTATGAAGGCAACCAAGCCTCTACATTGACCTTAGCTCCAATAAAGAGGAAGGAATCACGGACATTTTTTATTATTTTTTTCTATTCACCAATTAGGTACTTCCATATCCATAAAATTGATTACATTTCAGATGATTTTTACTAAAGAGTAATGCTAAAAATTGTTGAAAGAACTTGGGAACATTAGAAACATAGAATGCTATGTTTGATCTCCACTTTTCGACCATTTTTTATATAATGAAAAAAAAGGATTTTATAAAACCTATTTTTTTGATCCCCTTTAAGGCGAAGTTATGGTTTTGTCAGAGTCTATCACCCATAAGTCTAAACCCTGAACATGAAGTTCTCCCATAAGCAAAATTTGTTGGTCAAGCCTTGAGAAAATGCATAAGATAAGAGAACTATCACAAGTTCACCACCCAGCATGTATGATGTATAGTATCCATCACCACAGGATTTACAATTACATCAAACATGTCCGATGGAAATTAACCTACAAGCACAGCACAACTATCATATGAATTTTCTTTTGCACTTATCCCAAAGTTTGATGGTCATAAATCTTTTCTATATAATTATTCCTCTAACCTTCTATTTTTATATAGCACTCCGAGAACACCATGACATCCATTGTATTGAGAACAAACTTCGCATCACCTACCCCCAACCCCTCCTGTTCTTCTGATAGACATACAACACTCTTGCATATGTCCATAACAAATTTTTCGGGTAAGAGATAATTTTCAGTCATCTAGGGAATTTAACTAATAGAGATTAGCTACTCCAATGAACATTGGAGTTTACATTACTCTAAGACCAAATGGTTAGTTCCTAAGTACTTAATGAGCATTTGCAAAATACTCCCTCCGTCCTAGAATAGTCTGAACACTTTACTTTTATGTTTGTTCTTAATTAGTATAAACACTTTCATTTTTGACATGGTTCCACTATTACTATATTATTTCTTTTACACTCTTTTGGCGCACACTCTATGCCTTTATCAATAGAAAGTCACCCAATTTTCTCCCTCCTCCAATAAAAAGTTTCCTACTAACTTCTATCACATCTACTTTTATAATAAAATAACATTTGATAACCACACTATAATTTATAATCTTAAACTACATGTTCCAACAAGTGTTCAGAATTTTTTGGGATGGAGGGAGTATACTTTAAAGCAATAATTAGGTGCCTTTAAACTTTAGTAACATCAAACGAAGCTTATGTGACGAGTTTCACAAAAATACAAAGAGAAAAGGAAAATAACAACCTTCCTGCTCAAATTTTTCCTTCAGCTCGTCTCCTGATAACAGGGTTCCTGATGAAGCCAACACCTGTAAAAGATCAAGAAAAGGCTCAAGTCTGCTTTGAAGTATAAAGACAGTCCTAACAGACCTAAAGGTCTTGTTAGCCAAATGAACAATCCTCTTTATTTAACTGTAGCCATGGTATATGCAACCAAGAGTTCCATATTTGCAAGTTTATACCAGAGATATTGTACCTTGGGGAATGGAACACACTTGCTTCCTGGCACATGACCACTCCTTATCCCCTTTCGTGGTTCAGGTGCAGTTCCATCAAACCTGCAGTGGCAACAAAACGGCTGTCAACCCTATACGTACAGCGATGAATATCTTGTTCGAACCAAGGACAATGTTCACCACCATAAACAGATATCTTGATCAAATTAAGGACAATGTTCACCACCATAAAATGGAGGCTTAAACTAAAGAATGAACTTTGAAGTTGAAATTTTTCACTAACTGTACTAATAGCCAGAACAGCAGTGAATATACAGGTCTAGCCATTCCCTCCGTTTTCCTAAGTTCTACACAAATTCTAGTCTGTGAACTTACATTGAAGAGCGCACATGCTTTCTGGACATGACTGTCACTCACTCACTCACAGTCACACTCACACTCTCACTCACACTCACACTCTCTCTCTCTCTCTCTCTCTCTCTCTCTCACTCTCATTGGGAAAAGAGTGCTGGTTACAATGTGGCTTGGGCAGAGGATGCAAAAAGGAAAAGAGATTGAACCCATCGGGATCTTGGCCATCAAATAAGGGCATGTCCAATTTTCTATATCTCCAATTTCCCCCAAAAATTTCTTTGCCACCCTGAGCTTCCGCCGCCGTAAAACCCTCCTGGCCCCGGACCTGAACCATCCCCCCTCTTGGATCACCCGTAAAATCATCGCCTCTTCCACGCCCGTCGGTGTAGATGAAGCCTTCATCTCCCCTTTGTTCTCCTTGGCCTTCATTCATAAATCCCCCATTAACGGACCCCTCTCCCTGCAATTCTCTCTCCTCAACTTGCTAGCCCTGATTTGGCGGTAAGTTTTTGAAATAGTTGAGTGAGGTTCGGAACCTCTATCTGAAACTCGTTCTGATCTGAGTGAAGTTTCTCTATCATCCCTTCCTGGGTCTCACGCGACCGTTTGATTCGAGACTTGAGCCTCTGGGTGGTTTGGTCCATGCTTGCTGCGATCTGATTAGTGATCGTTGCTTGCATTTCCATGGCTGCCTTCCCTACCGCAGATATCATTTCCTCTGCCATGGATGTTTTTAGTGCAGCGCCTTCCTCTTCGAGTTTATCCAAGCACTGGAACGAATCACTTTCAAGATGCCTTGGTGGTGAAATGGTAGACACGCGAGACTCAAAATCTCGTGCTAAACAGCGTGGAGGTTCGAGGCTTGCTAGACAGTGGTGTTGGGTGCCATAGATCTTCTGCTCTGATACCAATTTGTAATGAATTGGACAACCAGAGAGCTCACACACACACACACACACACACACACACACAACAATGGTGAAATAGAAGCTTAGATTAATATTGATCAACTGGAAATAAGGAAACAAGATAGTTCAAGGCTTTCGAGAGGCCAAGTTTTCTCCCAAAGGTAAATAGACTAAGATACTTTTCTGGATGCCTATTACATTTCTCTACTTCATTATTTATAGCTAAAATATACACTCCTAATTGTCCTTGATCACGTGATATGTGACACCTCATACCCCCTGGCAATATATTCTATAACTGTTATTCTTTGTTTATGATCTGACACTCAAGGTGATTTCATTCCTTTCCCTTGTGCTCGTAGTGCCACGTCTAGCATAAGTCAGCCAAATTGGAGGCCTAGGATGATTTGTTGCACAAACCGACAGCATTGGGAAAAGAGTGGTGGTTATGATGTGGCTTGGGCAGAGGATGCAAAAAGGAAGAGAGAATTTCGTGAAGGTGATTAGTGGTTTAATGTTTATAGCGCTTTCTCTGTTTTCTTTTAGTTGCACAAGTTTCCACTTTGGGGGGTTTTCTTTTAGTTGCACCATTTCTATCTTTGGCAAAGTTTTTGAAGCCATTTTACCTTTTTACCCTCATTTCACCTACACTTCAACCCAATCAATTGCCAAATAGGTGGGTAAATGGGTCTAATCTTCTTCTCTCTCCTCTTTTCTTAAAATTTGTAGCCTAAACCAAATGGTGCGAACTAAAAGCAATGGAAGTATAAAATAGATGAATTGTGATTTTATGCAAGTGTACGTCATTATTGTTACGAAATATACTTTCATATACCAAACTAAGGGAAGGCCAAATGTTCTCCTCGATCCTCATGCAAATTCTTCAATAATACTTGCCTTTTATTATGCTCCCTCCAATTTCTTAAGTTCTAATCACGTTTTCTTTACATCTCCATCTTTTTAAGTTCTACTCACTTTCCTCTTTTATCCTCCCATACCCACTTGAATTTTCTATGTAAAAGTAACTAGAAGACCAAGCGTTAGTCCCTTTTTCCTACTTTCCTTGGTTTTTGGAGCTATAGTAAGTGTGTAGGACTTAGGAAAAGAGAGGGAGTATCTCCTCAAGTTGAACCCTTAATTAACACATACCCTTATAAGTTTTAACGTAAAGATTCTAACCATTTCTAAAACTTCATTTATTATGGTATCTTTATCATGCACATTAGGATAATAGTAAATTTATTAGTCATGAAGAAAGTTATTCTTCCTTTAGAGAACAAAGGGGTTGTGGTAGTGCCATGGTGGTGGTGGTTATTGCCATCATCTTGGCAACTTTTTACAGTTTAATACAAACTTTTGTTACTCAATGACCAATTAATCATCAATTGAACTATACACTCTTGAAATAAATGTTTCAAGTTGACAAAAAAATTCAAGGTGCACATGAAAGCCAAAACTGCACAAAATGATGGGTGATTATGATCATACTTCCTAATATTAAGCCACTAGTGAAAACAAAGACAACAATAGAACAGTATAGGATACCTCGCCTTTGATCGTGCATCGACAAGCTGATGTGTCTTCTGCTCAATATTATTCCTCACCTGAGAACCAGTCAACATTTTAGCAATTAAATAAAAGAAAATAAAAACAAACAAGAAAAAACTTCGTATAACTTCGTATTTCAATAACTCAAGGTCAAGGTACATTCAACAGCATAATCAGCATACTAAACAAGGAAAATGAGATGTCTGTTCTCCCCCAGCTGACTTCAGATAGATCAGATTAGAATTTCCATAGTTGAATAGTCTGTCAAAAATGATGTAGTCATTTTCTTTTCAGGGGCATGTTTTTTTTAAATGCTTAACTCAGTAAGACATGGTTTATGGAAACTACATAGGCTGCATTACAATTTCCTCTTTCCTTACATATAAGGATTAGATGAACTGCCTTCTTCAAGAAACTAACCAACTCCATCTCCATGAATATTTCTCAAGCGAGAAATCAAGTATAGTTATTTCGGAAATCTGACAAACATTATCCTTGAGATAACAGTCACCTTCAAAGAATTCGAGCAACACAATTATTGGTACTGTCATCTAGAGCAACATACATGCAACTTATCTAAACAACAATAACACCTGTACGTATGCAGCATCACCTGATCAAGCGTCCACACAAGATGAGGCTGGAATGCCGTCTGAAATGTGATTGGCCCAGCCTGGGGAAACACATGAAATGAGATGAAAGGTTCACTGAAGTTCTTAAAAGAAAAGCATTTCTTTGTGAAAGTTGAAATTCGAGACAGAAATTTGTTACCAAAAAAAAAGGAACTAGCAATACAACATGTGGTGACTACTCCACCATCTTTTGAAAATAGAATACATTTGGAAACAAAACAGAAGCAAGTACCTGTTGTCCTTGATAAACTTTTTCAATGGCCTCACTGGCAGCACTGGCTTTTAGAATAGCATCACTAGAAGCACTTGATTCAACATCATATCCTGATGCACGCCACCTAGGCAGACCTCCATCCAACACCCAAATTCTGTCATGCCCAAATACTCGAAACATCCTTCGAATTTCAATAAGCATAGATCAATACTTGCCATACAGCATTTAGCAATAAATAAATAAATAAACTTCCCGCATACAAAATCCATCGCTCACCACCAAACACGAGCTGCACTAAATATACCCTTTCCATCATAGACAATAACTCCATCTTTATTTTCTATGCCAAGTGCTGAAACAGCAGCAGAAAAAGCTTCTTCAGAAGGCAACATGTGTGGCAGCTGAGGCAATTAAAAATTTTATCAATACTCAAAAGGGTATCCAATCATATACAACAACAATGACAAAGCTTCAAAAGCAACTTTAATGGTTAAGTTCACCCACAGACAAGTAAACGCACAAGAAAAGCAGTTTCAGGTCAGCAATAAGATAAGATAATTTCAGCTACCGTTATGTTCCAGGCTCTTACAAGGCAAAGCTTTATGAAAGAAGGTGCAGCATATTTTAAGGCACCAATTCAATAGCAGCATTTCTCATTCCTCGTATTATTAGGTAAATCAACAAAATTGGTATAAAGCTTAACACCTCTTTGCCACATTGGTACAGAAGTTGTCAAACGTGACAAATGAGTAAAAAACATAACTTCATGTGACATAACATGCGATATTTGACCCTATTTCATGTTGCAATAGTTGAGTGTTGCACACATGTATTTATCTATTTTTGTCCATTAATTATGATTAAGATCCCGTACCTCTCCATATGTCTAGGTAGTTAAGTTTGTAAATTTAAAATTATTTATCCTTTAATTAATTGGGGGTTTCTTACTCTGTCGTTCTATTTGCCTTCTATCTCTCTTGTCAACCATGATTCCTCTTCTTTTTGCTTCTCTAATCTTAATATTGATGTGCTATGAAGATCTTGCCACAGTTTCTGACACAAATCGTATTTTTGCTTCTTTTGGGTCTCTCCCCATTTGAAACGCTAGCCCAATTCCCTCGATGGCCGCAAATACAAATTTGTAATTTTGCTTCTCTCGGGTCTCTCTGTTATAAAAAACTCTAGCCCATTTCCCTCGTTCGCCTCATATACAAATTACAGAATTTGACTAATCCTTGATGTAATTGTTAATCTTCTCATGAACTAATCCTTGACGATAGTTCACTTCATATAATCATTCTTCAAGTGTGATAACGAGCCTAGTAAGGTACCAGTTTCGACCATCTACCAACCAAGTGGACCAGAAGGAAGCAAGAGAAATTAATGTACTCTTGGAGGCAAAATTAATATTCTAGGACTGTACATAAAGGAACTTTTCCAATGGCGGGTCTGGTTGATAGAAAACTCATATATGAACAAGAGATGATAATAATAAGAAGAAGAAAAATGTAATTTAGCATGATTTTGTCACCATTTAGCTCACATCAGCACTGCAATACCGGTCTCTTGACAAAGATGAATCATATTGGTGCCCTCTATGCTTTGAATTAAGAGCTGATACACAACATACCAATCTTTATGTACATGTTTTTTAGCTAAAAAATATATGTCCCCCAAGCCACACAAGAAAGCTAGGAACAGTATCCAATATAAAGCTGATAAAGGGTCAAATGGACCGTTAAATTACCTGTGCATTCAATACAACTGACACAATATTCAAATCAGCTCAACCACAAACTTTTACCCAGCGCCATGGAAAAGTATCTTTAAGCCATGCATAACAAGATACGTACTTTAATTCAAAACCTTGGCATATCCGAATATTTAACGCAATTTCTCCTACTTAAATGATTGTAGAGTACCACTTGAAGTCGTTTTAAGTATCTAGTTCTGTGATCACACCCCCTTAATTCATCTATATAATACCCCTCATGATTGCTTTAAAGGGAGTTAACATACTACTCGTTCTAACAAGATGAGAGCTCATTTCCTTGGTTACTCCACGTTAAGCGTGCTTGGCTGGAAATCAAGGTGCACATGAGTGAGGACAAAATACGCCCGAAGAACTTGTGTTGGTAATTGAGGATAATTGTTGTCTCTGGATGCGCATTGGTAATTGAGTCAGGGTGTTACAATCTATACTTCTTAGAACATGTCTAAACTTAAAAAAAAAAAAAAAAAAAAATTACTGAGACTGAGAAGAGATCTTAGGTAGCCCTTACTAAAACTATTTGGAATTAAATTTTCTAAAAATTACTCTTCGTCCAAAAATACTTAACATAATGTGACTTGTTCATCAAATTTCAATAGCTTTAACAATATATATCTATTAATCTAGCAAAAAATTCTTCTTTTGAAACCCTAAATAAGATTTAATCTATAAACTTAATCGAACAACAGTAAAATGTTAATTACTACATAATTGAATTTATTAATGCTCAATGTGTGTCTTGAAGACCGTATAAGTAACTTGTGTAATTCATTTTGAGTCAGAGGGAGTGTATTTGACATAGCCTTCATCTCCTTCCAAATCTACTCTATGAATGGAAAAGTTAGACAGCCCTCGAGTGCCAAAGCTAAAAAAAAAAAAACATTGTTTTCATCGAAGCTTGGTGGTCTTTATGACACGTGTACCTCGCACAAATTAATCTTCCACGTTTGTAAACCTCAGACATATTTGTAATCCAACTAGATTTAAAAAATTCAAAAACTTGACATAAAAGAAAACTCTCTTCAATCAAATACATACTTTCATGATGCCACACAACTTTTATATACACTAAATATAATACTATGGTATATATATTCCTAACAAATCTTCCTATCGGCATAAAAAATTTCACGCCAATCAATATGCTCAAAATTATCTTCAAATCTCATATCCTCGATCCAAATCAGTCGCATTTCTAAGTCTTGACTCTTGATCATCCACTTCTACCGTCTACTACAATCTTCAAATTTTCATTCCCACAAAAAACCTCACAATCCATCACCTTCAAAATTTTCCTACTAAGTACTACCTCCGTTTCCTAAAGATCTTCCTTGTTACTGTTACTACAGATACCAATGAGAACCAAGTTGTGTGGGGTGTGGGGTGGGTAAAGTAGGAGAGAGAAAGGGGTTAAGATAAATAAACAAATAAAAAGGGGTTAAAGTAGCAGAGAGAAAGGGAGTAAAATTGAATTGATAATGTAATGGTGGACCATATGATATGGACATGAGGGTAAAAAGGGGGAGAAATTTTCCAAATAAGGAATAAAGTAAAAGAAAGAAGATCTTTTGGAAACGCACTTGAACGGAAAGAGGGAAGATCTTTAGGAAACGGAGGGAGTACTTCTTTAATTTATCATAGAAAGCAAAAATATCCCATGAATTCTCAATGCACATGAATTAAATTCCTTCATTAAATTCATAGAAATTGGAAAGTGTAGTTTGGTTGTCTATAAGCAAAGTATAATTTCCCATGAATGTCTACTTACCTAGGGGGAGTAGGTAAGCTACTTCGCTGTTTTGTAGACATTAGAAATTCATGGAACTGCTACTTCCCCCATCTTGCAAATTTTTGTCAACCAAGCAACAAGCCCATTTACACTTCCTAGGAAATGGATATTCCCAAGATTTTTCCTTTGCCAAAAAAGTCAACCCACAACAAAATACTACCCTAAATTCCCAAAACTTTTATCAGTAATAGTTATATTATATAATAGATACTAATAAATTTCTTCACATATCTGATCATGTCATTACTAGCTTAAAAGTGTATATGTCCTCTGTTCCAAAACTTTTGCACCACAAAATAGTTGCTACATTACTCTTCCTGGTGCAGAGCTTCTCTTTATCTCTCCAGTGGCTTTTTCCGACATTTCAAAGGATAATGCACATTAAATTGTATCTTGGGAACATTGCATGAATTCTCCATTATAGCAATGAACAGGCCACAATCCTAGACTACAAAGAGAAATTTGTTCATCGAATTTTAGATAATTAGTATTCCTTCCTTCCTCTCCTTCTGGTTGAGCCAACAAAAAGCCTTCTCTAACTAGAAAATTAAATTGCTAATTTAACGGGGATGAGCACATTTGCAGAATAAACAAGGATTAACAATGTACAAAAAATTCTCAGCAACAAATTGACATGGTAAGAGATTCAGCCAGCTAATGGATACGGAGCAACTTTTAACCTATACACGAAATCTTACATTCGTAGTCCGATCTGCAATGCCATCGACATCAAAGAAAAGAGCACCAGGAATATGTGCGACCTGTATAGTTGAGAAATTCATCCCCATGAGAGAAAAACAATACTGTATGTCATAAAGAGTGTTAAGGTACTAACTAAAAAGTTTCAATTCTCAAATGTATCAACCAATCTTCATGTTACTATTGCCAAAACACCAGCTCACATTGATCTATTCGACTAGGAAATTTCTCAAGTGATACAAAGAAGTTGAATCAATAGGAGGCAAAATACTAAGGAGACATCAAAAAAATTGCCAATGATTTTACGACAAATAGATGATCAACCTGATACTCCTGGATTGGATTCCTTTGCTCATCAGGCATGTACCAAGATGCATCCACCACCTGAAAATGAAATCATGATAACATTATATTTTAGAGGTTGCAGGTTTAAGCAAGTGATTTTAACAACTTTATGTCTTCATGAAGCCGTAATGAAGATGCATATAGCAGCAGGACCATCTATTAACAGAAATTTAGCAGACAATACTTATTTTTTTTCCAAAGGATAAAAGGGGTTTGAATTTACAAGAGTTGAATAAGTCCCCGTTTGAGATGGGAAGAAAATACCTAAATCACCCTGATAAAAAATCCAACCTTCCCCTGCAGCAATTGATTCTAATTCCATGTTCTGAGTACAGCATATGGAGCAATATATTATTTAAGATGATGCGATCCAAGATTCAGTGATCAGCCATAGGCTATAGCCCATATTGGGGTAGCTAGAGCCTAGAGGAAGGGTGCACAACTATTGAACTCCTTCAACTTATTTACCGGGAGACCTAGAAGGGTGTTGCCTTTTGTTTTCTATAGAAGTGCTAGCTACAACGACATAGCAGTACAGAATCGTAATATTATGTGAATTGTTTATAGTTCCAACCAAAGTCAACAAACTGTTTCTTGGACTACTAAGATACAAATGGCCAACAATACATACAGCACCCTAAAGCTTAATTTCTAGCATAAACGATCAGTTTTAGCAGTAAGGCACGACAGTAATACTGCCCAAATATAGAGATGATCAACTCCGGCATGGCCTATTCAAGCCAATTCAGATCAATTTTTGGGCCTATTAAACTTATTGAAAGTAATTTGACTTTATTATAGTTATAAATTGAACTTGAGTTTCCCATATTTTGAGATTGACACTTTGTTTGGACGCCAATATAGGAGGGAAAAGAAGGGGAGGGATAGAGGAGGAAAGGAGGGGAAAGATGGAGCTCCATTTTCCCTCCAAATCTCTCCAATTTGGGAGGGATGATGTTTATTTAAGAGGGAAGGAAAATGAATCCTTCCTTCTCCCTCCTCCAATCCCTTTTTGAAACAAGGGAACTTGTTCCCCTTCCTTTCCCTTCCTTTCCCTTCCTTCCCTTTCTTCCCCAATTCCTCCGACCCAAACAAAGTGGAGCTTATCTCCTGAACTTATTTGTTCTAAAACTAATTCTTTAAAGGCTAAAAGAACAAAGCTTACTAGGGCTAAAGATCACAACTACAAACGGAAGATACCACTATGCAGAAAGGAGGAAAGAAACTATCTTGTTGTGTTAATTAAAATGTTATCAGTTACCACTATGCATAAAGGAGGAAAGAAATTATCTTGTTATGTTGATTAAAATGTTAGGTGACCTTTCTCTCCCCCTTTTATGAAACAAGCCAACACATGTAAGGTACTAATTCATGTCAACCATCTAGCAAATCAATACCAAATCACAATTGCACTTTGAATGACAATCAAAAATAAGTCCAAAAACAAATGATAAATGCTTCCAAGTCCTTGCAAATCCTGACTTAGAAGAAGCTTTCACAGTGCAAAATGTCCCTATATTAGTGCATATTGGAGAGATTAAATGCTAAAAAGGCTATACAAAGCTCATATGTCTATAAATGTTCACAATTGGTGAACATGTAATATAGATTAAAAACTTACATACACTATGAAAATATCATCTCCCTAGTCCATACCACAATTGGAGAAGATATAGTAATATCTAATATGTAAATATTCAGACAAGGAGAAGCAGGTACCTTTATTCCTGGTTGCCTGAGATTAGCATGAAGCCACTCAATAGAAACCACGGGTTCACTGGTAGACATGGCCTGTGTACAATAAGATTTCGCGGAAGAGTTTGTCCACGGTCCTACGCAACGAACCCAACAAGTTCTCTGAACCAAATTGCAGCAATCTAACTCCTTAGACCTCAAACCAAAAGCCCTTGACTGCAAGAATAACAGCAACTATGTTCAAGCTACTCAAAGAACAGAATCCCAGAAATTGAATTGAAAATTATCCAGCATAACTCACCAAATTTCACATGATTGCACTACCCAAAAATACTGATCCTTAATTTCGAAAAGAAAAAATACTAAAAAAAGAGGACACCACATGTTTTTATGAGATTAGAATTGGTACTTTAACTGACAAAAAAAAACAGAATTGAAAGTGACAAATCAACAATTTACAGAAAAAATGAAATAACCAAAGCAATCAATTAATTACACTAAAGATAAAAGAAAAATAAAAAAAGGGTACATTAGATTTTAAAAGAAAAGAAGAAAGCTTACATGGAAGAATTGAGGATTAAGGAAAAGAGAGCGGGAAGAAGAATGGAGGAAGCGATTACTGAAGAAGGTTCTGGAGAAAAGGGCAGAAGCCATTTATTTGATGAAATTGTAAACCAAGCATATGCGCGAAACTGAAGATTGTTAAGGGTGGAGAATCACACTTTTTGCAAGAGCAGTGGTAGTAGGCTAGTAGCAAACTAGCAATGAGGCCCGACTCAGGCGACTGGATGTAGGTCCAGATTGCAGTTACCGCTTCAGTTGACACTTTTTTTTTTCTTTGAGACGTGACATAAGCGTACTAAAGGAGAGAAGGTCAAATTAGTTTCAAGATTGGATAAGTTTAAGGAAAAATCTATCACAAATCAGTCCAATTTGAAATAATGAATCCAGCGTTGAAACATGATTTATATATGTGGCCCACACGAAAGTGGATTGAATTTCGCTTGTATGATCGCGCTTCTCATCAGCCCCTCCTTTCTCTAATCATCTTTTACATGGTACTATACCCACCAAACCTTCAATATTCACAAGATACATTTTCTCTTTCCTCCTTCCATCACTTCCTTCAATATTCTCAATTAACCCTGAGTTCAACCGGGTGCGAGTGGCATGCAAGCTGCATATATCCAACTCGGCGCATAAACTCACCATTTTTTTTTTTTGACAGGAAAAGCACATGTTATATTACTCATTAAATTTATCAGCAATTACAAGACTTGCAAGTTCAGAGGGACAATCCTCCAGCCACACAAGCAGACCCTCTGAAAGCTTACTGAGTTTTGTTAAACAATGTGCTACTTGATTACCTAGTCTCTTGACATGAGAAAAAGAGATATGAGAGCATTTGTTTGCATACTGCCTTATATCACTAACAATTCTACCGAACTGAGATGGCTCAGCCTTGCCATCTTTGAGACATTTGAAGAGGCGCCAATTATCCACTTCCATTATCAGATTCAAAAACCCAGCCTCCAAAGCAACTTTAATACCATGTCGAGCACTTAACGCTTCAGCTATCGCTACATCATCCATTCCATCCATCTTGTAACACATAGCCACCACCACATCTCCTTCAAAGTCGCGAACCACACTTCCCAGCCCAATCTAACCTCCATCAAACATTGCAGCATCTGAGTTGATCTTATACACGCCTTCCGACGGAGCGATCCATCTCACCATTGTATTATTAATACTCGCCCTCAGCTCTGCTTCATCATTTATTTTCGCAACCTCCACCACTCCTTGCACAGCCTTCTCCACTATCACCCTGGGATCTCGCAACACTCCCTCAAACACCCATGCGTTTCTTCCCACCCATATGTTCCAGCATAACATCCAAAACAATGCCCAGCACTCATCCTCTTTCTTATTACTTTCTAGGAAGGCCACCCAATCACGGACCCTCCCCCCTCTTACCGTCGAGACATCCAGTCTGAGTGGTGATAGATACCACACCCGACGGCTGCCTTCACAAAACATCAGCATATGCTCCAGAGATTCATCGGCCTCCCCACATCGAGGACAAATTTGGTCAAGCTTCATGCCCTTTTTAACAAGATTTAATCGCACTAGGACTCCATTATGAGCAACTTTCCACCCGAACATTTTAACTCTTGGCTGGATTTTTGAGGACCATAATCGCTGCCACACTTGACGGTTCGCACATGATGACAAAGTTGGTTTTTTCTTTCGCTCTTCAATCAACTCCATGTAATACGCACTCTTAACAGTAAAGAGACCAGAGGTTGTATGTTTCCACATCCACGAATCTACCATATCATGCATAGGTAGAGGAATTTTCTTTATAGCTTGAACTTCCCAAGGATTAAAATGGCTTCTTAAAATGTCTTCTTTCCAACTACCTGCTGTAAATAGGTCACTTACAAAATAAGGTTCATGACCAGTCATTACGCCCTCACGATGTGGGATTCTAGAATTTTCTATGCTAGGCACCCAAGGATCTGTCCAGATACATGTATCATTTCCATTGCCTATTACCTTACACACTCCTTTTAATAGAACATCTTTGGCTGAGCATATAGATCTCCACGTAAAACTGGCATTGGAATTGATATTGGCTTCAAGTAAATTTCTCGAGGGGAAATATTTACCTTTTAGAACCCGAGCCATCAGAGACTCCGACATTGATAGGATCCGCCATGCCTGCTTGGCGAGGAGGGCTCGATTAAAAACATCAAAATTCCTAATGCCAAGACCTCCCTCTTTTTTTGGTAAAAACATCTTTTCCCAAGCTACTCAGGCCATCTTCTTCTCTTCACTTTGTTGACCCTAAAAGAAACTTTGACACATTTTCTTAATACCATCAAGGATGCATTTCGGAATACGGAAACATTGCATTGCATATGTTGGGATTGCCTGAGCCACGACTTTTATTAAAATCTCTCTACCAGCTTACGATAAGCATTTACCTTTTCATCCTTTCAACTTCTTCCAGACACGATCCTGAATAGCTTGGCAAACTCTTTTCTTTGAACTTCTTATGAAAGTAGGAAGGCCCAAATACTTTTCATGTCCCTCTACTGCCTTAAAAGCTAACTTCATCTGAAGCGTATTAATCTTTTCCGGCTCTAAATTTCGGCTATAGGACATCTTCGATTTTTCCATATTCAATTTCTGCCCAGACGCAGCTTCATAGATAGAAAGGACACCAAGTACATTGTCCACCTCTTCTTCAGTAGCTCGAATAAATAGTAAGCTATCATCTGCAAAAAATAAATGAGAAATAGGGCTTACTCTTCTTCCAATTTTTACACCATGAATGAGCTTCTTTTTTTTCCGCATCTCTAATTAGGGTAGACAGTCCTTCTGCACACAGGAAAAAAAGAAACAGTGATAACGGATCCCCTTGTCTGAGACCCCTAGAAGGTGTAAAACTACTCGATGGTTGCCCATTAACCAACACAGAAAAGGTAGCAGAAGAAACACACTTCATCACCAGATGGACATAGCCAGTAGGGAATCCTAATTTGATCATCATCTTTTCTAAGAAACTCCATTCGATCCGATCATAGGCTTTGCTCATATCCAATTTCAACCCCAGATAGCCTTTCTTACCAGTCTTTTTCTTCCTCAAAAAATGAAAACACTCATGCGCCACTAAAACGTTGTCTATAATTAGCCTTCCCGGCACAAATCCACTTTGACTCTCATGAATCACACCAGGCAACACATTTTTCATTCTGTTAGCAAGGACTTTCGACACCAACTTATACAACACATTACACAGACTAATCGGACGAAAATCAACGGGAGACTATATGAGTCTGATTTACACCACCAACATCATCAATATTATTCAGAAACAACATAACTTTATCAATCACATCCTCCCCAATAATATTCCAAAAAGACTAATAAAATAAAGCATTCATACCATCCGGCCCGGGGGCCTTGTTTAGGTGCATTTGGGAGCAAAAGTAACTTCCTCTCGCCTAAATGGGGCTGCCAGCATAACAACCATATCTGCGCTCACCATCGGTTCGACCAAATTCACCACCGGATCCATCTCCACACCTAAGTTAGAGCTAAAAAGATTTTCGAAATAAGCAGCAAAACATTCCGAAGTCTCATCCTCATCTTCGAAAATGGTCCGCGCTTCGTTCTTAACACGCTGCACTCTATTCCTTTGTTCTCGTTGGTTTGCCTTCTGATGAAAGAAAGAAAGTATTCTTATCCCCACTTGCTAACCAGTCCTGCCGGCTACGTTGGTGCCAATACACCTCTTCTCTACGCTCTAATTCCTCTATTCGGGCATCAATAGCCCTCATTCTCTCAACCACATCAACAGTAGGCTCATGTTCCATCAACTCCTTCATTTGTTGTTGGCAATTTCGAATCTCTTTCGTTGTGTTTCCAAATGTTTTTCTACTCCACACTGACAATTGATTTGTGGTCCGCGTCAAGTTTTGCTTTGCATCTTCACCCTTATTCCACGCCTTCATCACCACATTCTCACTTTCATCCTCCCTGAGCCACATAGCCTCGAATCTGAATTGTTTCGTCTTTTTTCTTTGTTCAGTTCGGCCTACACAGCCTTTAACGTACAGTATCAGCGGGACATGGTCCGATTTTCTTTTCGGTAAATGAGATACATAAGAGCCCAAAAATTTCTCCTTCCATGCCTCGTTAGCAAAAAAATGATCCAGGCACTCTTGAACATTAGCTTCTTCGCCACGGTTGTTTTTCCAAGTAAATTTGTACCCAACAAATCCCATATCAAAGAAGTGGCAAGCATCAACAGCGCGCCGAAGAATCTCTGCTTCATGAATCTTGAAGTGATCCCCCCCTTTTTTCTCATGAGTCATCAACATGAGGTTGAAATCCCCCCCCCCCCCCCCACAAACCCATGGGACATAATTCCCCCTTGCAAGGGCTTCCATCAATGCACCCGTTTTCACCTTATTCTCCTCTTCCGGGAAACCATATATACCTGTGAAATGCCACTCAGTTCCGTCCGTTTCTATCACTCTAACATCAATATGATTTTGGGAGAAAGTTGTAACACGAATATCTATTTCCTGTTTCCAGCATAAAACAAGACCCCCCCTTCTCTTCCTCCCTTCCCCTTCACAATCAACAATCATTCTGTCAATTTTAAGCTTTTTCCTAACAATCTCCATTTCACATTGTTTCAGTTTTGTTTCCGACAAGAAAATAATATTGGTATTTTCAGAGGAGAGTAATCTCCTCAACGCACTCACCGCAGAGCATCCCTCTGCAGTTCCAGGATAAGATGTACGTCATTGAAAACCGAGAGCCCTATCAGTGGGGCCCGCCACTTGTTCAGCATATAACAATATCCCTCCCTCCAAATTACTCGAAACATCAATACCCACTTTTTAAAAGTACGTATTTCCTCCATTTCCATCTCATCAAGGCCAATTACATTTACTTCTCGAAGGTTTCTTTTGTGCCCTACCTGGTTCAACAACTCTCCTTTCTGCTTACTCACTTTTATCTCCTTTCGTTTCCACGTCTTCCCTTTTTTTTTTTTTATAGATGCCTATATGACCTCACTATTACTCGTGGTCATATCACCTTCATCATCAGCAACCTCCCCTAGCTCGCTTCCCTTTACCCCTTTAGGCTCCACATCAGAACCCCCTGACTTTCGCCTCCCTCCTAAACTATATCATCAGGACGATTCTCTTTTCTTCTTCCTACCGCTTCTTCACGCAAACCCCAATTATACATCCTTTCCACCACCTCATTCACTTTTTCTCTTATCTTACCCTCTTGCTTGTGCTTCGGTTTGGTAATGAATAGGGCCTTGGCATAGGAACTTTCCCCCTCCTTCTCCTTTTGTTTCTCTCTTGTATCCCCGATCTTCTAAGGTGAGGCCTTGAGCCAGCCTCCATACTTAACTTCCTGATCAGAATCATCGTCATCCCCATCACAGTCCTTAGTGCCATGACCAACCTTTCCACAGAAAAAACAGAATAGGGGAAGTCTCTCATATTTCACATCAAAGTCCTCCTCAATACCATTCTTCATCATAACACGAACATGGGGGACTAAAGGTTTCCGCACATCATGTAAGACTCTAATCCGAACTGACTTGTCAATCCCCGTCGCTCCTGTGTGATCCATCGTAACAAAAGTGCCAATTTTATCTCCGATAGCTTTCATATTCATACTATTTAGCCTTCCCTTAAACGGGAGATTATAAACCCTAGCCTAGATTGGGAATTCAAACAAAGGTATATCAGAAGGTTTACACTGTCCTTTAATGTCATTCATAAGGATAACATACCTATCAAAATGCCACGGTTGCCCGTCTAGAACTCGCTGTTTGTCACGCCAATGGTGGAATTGAAAGACATATAAGTTCTTACCCGTACTCCTGATATCAACATCATGTTTAGGTTGCCATATATTTTTCATGGTGGAGATAAAGGTTGTCTGGTTAATATGCCTCTTAGTCCATATGCGACCAACCAAACCTAATTCCACTCTAGCATCCTCCTCATCTGAAGCATCATCAACCCACACAATCGGATCACAGGCTTCAACTTTTTCGCTTTCGACTGTGATAGCCCTATCTCCCTCGTCTCTCTTTTTTGCCTTCGTCACTATTTTATTTGTCTCTTCTGGATAAGAAGATTCGATATCTGTAATGTTTTCCGTAGCCATAATTGAGAGCTAATCCGTCTCGAGCAACCTCGAGAAAACGCCCATCAATGGGAAACCATAGAGAAAAGTCTCTAACACACCCTCCCAAGGAAACCTAGAGGGAACAAATTTTTCATAAACTCACCATTATAGGAGAAGATGATGAAAAAGAAAAGGAGGAGACCACCGAGCATCACCACTAAAGCATCACAAGTATCTGAACCATTATGGTCGCAATGGACACAACATGGATCAATTTGTCTTCGGTCTCCACGCCTAATGGATATTTGATGTTTGTTGACTTTAGTTTTGTATAGATTTCATCCACATTTTTTAATTAAAATACATTAATGGAGGTTGAGTGGTTGACGATGTAGTGGAGAGAGAAAATGAATTTTTTTTGTGTTTGGTGAGATGTAATGCTACACTACTCACTGCAAGTTTGCTATTGTTGGACTTTGTTGTGGGAATTAATTGGGAATTGTTAGTTTATTTTTTTTAGAGTTACCCTGCTTAATCATACAAGTAATATTTTATGTAACATCGTTTAAACTTATGAGTAACCGCATTTAATAATAAAAGAAACTTCGTTTATTCATATCAGTAACCCCCACTTAATCATACTAGTAACCACAACTATTTCTACGAGTAACCTCATTTAATCATACGAGTAACCCCAAAGGTTGATAAAAGTAACCGCATTCATTCAAACAAGTAACTTCATTTATTCATAAAAGTAAAGTGATTAGTAACCTCATTTATTCACAAAAGTAACTTCGTTTTTTATACGAGTAACCTCATCAGTTCACAATATTAACCTTATTATATCATATGATGACCCTATTTGATCAAGTGACCCAATTATTCATATAAGTAACCTCATTTTATCATATGAGTAACCTCATTTTTGTCATATGAGTAACCCAATTAATTCATACTAGTAATGTCATTTAATCTATGAGTAACCTCATTAAATCTTATGAGTAACCCAATTAATTCATACTAGTAACCTCATTTATTTATACAAGTAACTTCAATAAATCATATGAGTAACCTCATTTAATCATACGAGTAACATTAAAGGTTCACAAAAGTAACCGCATTTGCTTATAAGAGTAACCACATTTCTTTGTTGGAGTGACACCCTTTTATTGTTAAAGTAACCACGCACATACTCATACAAGCAAATCCATTTAGTCATAAGACTATAAGAGTAACTCCATTTGTTCTTAAGAGTAATTCCAATTGTTTATAAGTGTTTGTGCATAAGGGTCAACTTCAAAAATCATTTCTCACACCGAGCACACTTAATATTTTGGGAAGATTCAAGTTAGAGATAAAAATTTGACTCGATATCTTTCCAACGCCTGGTCAAAAGCTCGATTCCGATGAGAAACGAGTGAGATATGAACAGTTGAAAGTGAGCTGATGGGCTGACAGCTTGTCGCCGCGCGGCCACACCTATAATTTCGCGTGTGGCCGGCCACACGCAAGACGCGCTGAAAATCTGTATATACTAATAAACCTTGATTTATAATTTTTAAGTGTCACCTTCTAAATTTCTTTCACAAAAATTCCCTCAATTTCGATATTCTCACCCTAGACGCTTCCTGCATGGCATTTTTTTCGATTATAACATTTTCTACCTAAGATTAATCGCCACTGTAATTCAATCGTCTATTATAATGGCTGAAAATTTAAATCCCCCCTAATCAATTGAAATTTCAATCAATTACAATCTTCAATCATGTGCAAGTCGATCACCTAAATCAAAATCATTCCTAAATTGGATGACGTGATTTTAGGGATTTATTCAATTAAGCTTTAATATGGAAATTATCAATTAATAATATTTGTTTACAATTCGATTTTTCAAACCTTGGTAAAAACCAAATTATTATTTTTGCACTATAAGTACAGTAATCATCTTTCACTTGCCTACACCCTCCACAACTCATAAACCTAAATACACGCACCTTGATTTTATTTTTTTTTGTAATGGAAAATGATTATAACATTTAAAGATTTGGCGTCCTAAAGTCGAGCATTCTATTTTTTTTTATCATGAAGGTATGGTACTAACAATGTTTCGTTCGTCTTATATTAAATTCTACAAAGTTTGCAAGGATGTTGCAAATCCAAAAGATTTGAATTCGGATAATTGGTATATGTCGGAGTATGTTTTCTCTACAATCAAAGATTCTAGAAATTTTATTGATCTAGAATATATGACACTACACTTTCTTCATTGCAAGTCTCACGAGCTCATTTTGTTTGTCGAATTCCATTTGAAGAAATCAACATGAACGATGGAGTTGTTATACCAAATACAAAAAGTGTTTCGTTGCATTTTTTTATCTAATAGAAGTGATTAGTTTTTTTTTTCATGACATTATATGCTCTTTAATTACGCAATATTGGTGATTTAAATGTCAATCAAATAATAATACTTATTTTTTATTCTTAATTTGTACTTTCAATTATGCCTTAATATTTTTCTTCTTTTTCTTATTAAGTTAGATGGCCGAAGTTCTCCCTTAAAAAATTCAAAAAACTTATAATAAAGTATTCTACCAATTAATATGTCTTCTAACCAATTCAATGCATTGAAAAAGTGTTGAAAAAATTGGTCATTGCAACCTATGATCTACTATGTCTCTTTCAAATTTGACTACAATTGGTCAATGCTTATAAATGCAATAGCAACTTCCACCTAATCCAATAAATTTGTCCAAAAACAAATCGGCCATTTCATCTATAAAAGAGGCAGATTCCTCTTTGTTGTTTCAATATATCAACTCATTTCATCTCTAACTCATTTCATCTATAACTCTTAATACTCTCAAATTTAAGCAATTATTGATGTGGAACTTGATGTTCCAGATGGATATGGAGGTTTCTTGGTTAAAAGAAACGTTTAAGGAATGTGTTTGAAGGTGTAGATGGATAGAATCTTGAAGGCAACGACTTCAAGTTTGGAACAAAGGCACGACTTTGATCCACTAGTCAAGCTAGTCTCTAAACTTTCTCTCAAGTATTCTTAGCAATACTCTCAAGGATTATTATTTGATTGATCAACAACATACAATATAATACTCCTCCTAATCTCCAATATAATACATGCGCTTATATAGGACAAGCCATGTACTACAACCGACTTTAACAACCGCCTAAACTACTTAAGCACTTAATAAAACATAAAAGAACCTTCTAGAGTAATTACATAACATACTACTACTCTATACCCACCCAAGTAATACAAGCATTACTTGGCCCATGTCCAAGTGACAACCCAAATGCCAATACACTGCAATCTCCCATATCGCATTCTTCTTTAGCTGTCTGAACAGTAGATAGCACTGTGTTTGGCACTGTCTTGTTACTAAACGCCTTACCACTTCTAGTAACACTTGGCGCCTCATGATCCATATCATTCTCCCCTTCTTTTAAAGAATTTGTCCCCAAATTCTCATCAAGTACATAAGGAGATAAATCACCTACATTAAAGGTAGAACTTACACCTCCATAAGAATCAGGAAGTTCTAACTTGTAAGCATTATCACCAATACGTCCTAACACCCGAAATGGACCATCTGCCCTTGGCATGAATTTGTTTTTGCGTCTTCCAGGAAACTTTTCCTTGCGTAGGTTTAGCCATACTAAATCACCTACTTGAAACTCTTGCAATTTTCGGTTTTTATTAGCTTGTTGCTTGTAATGTTCATTCATTCTCTCAATTTGTAACTTAACCTCCTTACATGTCTTCATGAAAGATTGTTGTCGAGCTTGAGCATCAAAATTAACAAGATCTCCTCGAGGCAACTCAACAAGATCAATAGGAACATGTGGATTAATCCCATACACAATAAGAAATGGAGATGAACCTGTTGTAGAGGAAGGTGCTCTATTGTATGCAAACTCCGCATGAGCCAAATGCACATCCCAATCTTTTATAGACTTACTCACCAACCCTCGTAGCAAAGTACCCAATGTCCTATTTATGACTTCGGTTTGTCCGTCTGTTTGTGGGTGATGTGAAGTACTAAATAGCAATTTAGTTCCCACAAGCTTCCAAAGAGTCTTCCAAAAGTAGCTAAGGAACTTAGTATCCCTATCTGAGACTATACTCTTGAGAATTCCATGAAGTCGTACCACTTCTTTATAGTACAAATATGCCACATTACTCGCATCATCAGTTTTATGGCACGGTATAAAATGTGCCATCTTGCTAAAACGATCAACCACTACCATGATTGAATCCTTTCCCATTGTTGTCCTTGGTAAGCCAACAATGAAATCCATACTCACACTATCCCAAGGCACACTAGGAACAGGTAATGGATTATACAAACCTTTGTGGAAAGTACTCTTGGCCTTTTGGCATGTGGCGCATCTCTCAATCACATGATGGACATCCTTAAGCATCTTAGGCCAATACAAATGCTCACATAGCAAGTCATATGTCTTATGTACCCCAAAATGTCCCGCAATACCTCCAGCATGCATTTCTCTTACCAATAACTCACGCACACTACACTTGGGTACACATAGACGATTCTCCTTGAATAAGAACCCATCTTGAACAACATAGGATCCTTTAGGAGTAGCAATTATCTCTTTGAAATCATCATCATTACTATAGTGTTGCTTGAAAATTTCAAACCCCAATAACTTAGCTTCCATGATTGCCAACAAATATCCTTGTCTTGACAATGCATCTGCCACAACAATCTCTTTGCCTTCTTTTTACTTAGAAGCAAACGTGAATGATTGTGAAAATTCTATACACTTAGCATGTCTCACATTAAGTTTTTGTTGCCCATGTATGTGTTTTAGACTCTCATAATACGAATGTAACACAAATGGCTTAGGTCGAAGATAATGAGACTAATGCTCAAGTGCACGAATTATAGCATAGAACTCCTTATCATAAGTAGAATAATTTAGCTTAGCTCCATTCAATTTCTCACTAAAAAAGGCTATTGGACGTTTTTCTTGAAGAAGCACAGCTCCTATTCCCAATCCACTAGCATTTGTTTCAACCTCAAATAGTTTAGAAAAATCTGGTAATGCAAGAACCGGTGCATTACATAAGCTAGTCTTCAATTCTTCAAAAGCCCTCTTTTCATTGTTATTCCAAACAAACTCACCCTTCTTTGTAAGCTCCGTAAGAGGTGCTGCCATAGTACTAAAGTTTCGGATAAAACGTCTATAGAAGCTTGCCAATCCATGAAAACTCCTCACATCATGTGCATTCTTTGGTTCTGGCCAAGAAGAAATGGCTTCTACTTTAGAAGGATCAACACGTACTCCTTCACTTGAGACAATATACCTCAAGAAAACAAGACTAGTAACCAAGAATGTACACTTTTCCATCTTGCCATATAATTGTTGTGTACGTAAAGCCTCAAAAACTTGTTTCAAATGCCCAAAGTGCAACTCTATTGTAGGACTATAAATCAAGATGTCGTCTAAATAAACAACAACAAATGAGTTAATAAAGGGACGTAATACCTTGTTCATTAACCTCATGAAAGAACTTGGTGCATTGCATATCCCAAAAGGCATAACCATCCATTCATATAACCCTTGCTTGGTTTTAAAAGCAGTTTTCCACTCATTCCCTTCTTGAACCCTCATTTGATGGTATCCACTCCGTAAATCAATCTTGGAGAAGATTTTAGCACCATGTAACTCTTCCAACATATCATCCAATCTAGGCATATGGAATCTATACTTAATGGTGATGTTATTTACAACTCTACTATCCACACACATATGCCAAGTACCTTCTTTCTTTGGCACTAACAAAGCTAGGACAGCACAAGGACTTTTTACTTTCTCGCACATACCCTCGATCAATGAGCTCTTGAACTTGCCTTTGTAGCTCCTTAGATTCTTCAAGATTGCACCTATATGCAGCCTTATTTGGTAGGGTAGCTCCTGGAACCAAATCAATGGCATGCTCAATGCCTCTAATAGGTGGAAGTCCCGGTGGAAGATCATCCGGAAATACATCTTCATACTCCTTGAGAAGGATAGTTAAGGTAGGGTCTTGTGGAGGATCTTTAGGTGTTGAAGCCTCCCTTATGTACAACACATATCCAACGCCACAGTCCTCAACCTCCCTCTCAAACTCAGCTCTTGTCAAGAAAAGACTTGACTTGTTTAAGTCCGTAGTTGGCGCCACCTTAGGGGAAAGTGGTTTCAATCTATAACGCCTCTTGCCAACCATAACTGAGTATATGTTACTTTTTCCAGCATGATTAACATTCCTAGCCCATTGCCATGGTCTTCCCAACAAAATAGAACAAGCATCCATAGGTATAACATCGCACCACAATTCATCTTTGTAATCGCCAATAGAAAACGCTACAAGTGCTTATTTCTTTACCTTAATTGGTGCATATCATTAAGCCAATTCAAGGCATAAGGCTTAGCATGATCCTTTGTAGGTAATTTAAGGATATTCACCATCTTAGATGAAGCAACATTTGCACAAGACCCACTGTCAATGATGAGATTACATGCCCTCCCATTCACAAATGCTCTCGTATAGAACAAATTCTCCCTTTGTTCTTCTTCTTCCTTCAAGGGTTGAGACTCTACCCTTAGTAACCACCTCAATATTAAGGTATCCTTGTTTGGAGCAGCCTCTTGAAGTTCTTGGTCATCCCATTGCTCCTCATCCTCAAAGTCAGACTCCCCTTCTTTACTTTTCTCCTCGTCCCCGTAGCACAGAGTAGGGCACTGAGTAGGGCACAGCGCATGGCACTGTTCCTCATCTTCCTTTTGTTGCGCAAGAAAGGTAACTAAGGTCCTATGATCTTTAGGGGAAATAGTAACCTTTTGTGGACAATCACGTGAGATGTGACCAAAACCTTGACATTTGTAGCACTATTTCTTAGCCAAAGCAGCTTGTTCCGGACTAATATAAACTTTTGGTTTCGGTTTAGGGTCAAATTTGGATAAGGTAGTTGATGATTGTGTAGGTTGGTTATAGGTAGGTTTATTCTTGTAGGAAGTAGAATAGGAACTACTAGCATAAGTTTTCTCCTTACCCTTATTCACCTCCCTTTCTTGCTTTTCAAACCTTTCGGCCAATCTAAGTACATCATCAAGAACATGTAGCTAGAATTTTCTACCTTATTGGCTATGGAAGGTCTTAAACCAGTGATAAACCGACCAATCTTCATTTCTTCCTTTTCATCCAACTCACACAAAATAAACAACATCTTAAACTCCTTGGTGTATTCCGCCACACCTTTTGTGTTTTGTCGAATTTGATTGAGTTTCAAGAATTGCTCTTGAAGATACTCACGTGGAATGAATCTTTTCTTGATTTGTCTTTTCAATTCCGACCAAGTATCAATCCTAGGATCACCATCCCTAATCCTTTTGTTCCTCAAACTTTCGAACCAAATACTAGCATACCTAGTAATCTTCAAGTGTGCTACCTTGAAAGCTTTATGCTCAACAAACCCCTTATAATCCATAAGCTTTTCGAATTGGTGAATCCATTCTTGAAGATCTTCAACATCTCCTTCACCAGTAAACTCCTTCAACTCCATGAGTTTGAAGTCCCTATCATTCTCCATAGGATTTCTTAATGGTGTTTCTCTATTTGGACACCCTCGACCACCTTGTTCCTCCCAATTTCCAGTTAAAGACTCCACCCTCCTATTGGTGTTTTGTATGTATTCATTCATGGAGGTAAAGCTTGCATTGAAATCCCTCATCATATTCGCCATTAACTCATGTAACTCCTCTCGTGATATAGG
Source organism: Beta vulgaris subsp. vulgaris (assembly GCF_026745355.1). NCBI lineage: Eukaryota > Viridiplantae > Streptophyta > Magnoliopsida > Caryophyllales > Amaranthaceae > Beta > Beta vulgaris. The sequence goes on from NC_079203.1 coordinate 23,219,644, forward strand.
AGTCCCCATATTCAAGAAAGTCTTAAGAAACTTACCCAAATCAAGAAACTTCGTAACTTCTTCAAAACTCTACCAAACCTTCTAAAATTTGGACACAACCTATACCTATATGTTTTAAGATTCCAGTAAAAATTTGGTAGTCAAATTCATTGCCAAACGTTGGCAGTCTTCGTTTCAATATCGCTTTTCTTGATTTCGTCGATTTTTGCACACCTTCAAAGAACGATCTCGAAACTATATCAAAACTCCTCTAAATTTTATTAAATTTTAACACAATAAACTAGACAAGATGTAGTCCAGTTTAGGATCAAAAATCATCAAAATATTCAAAGTATGATAGGATTTCGAGGCTCGCAAAGTTACTGCAAATTTGGGATGAATTCGGACAGTAATAACTAGCATCACCCTGGGATCTTGCGCAAAGCTCTGATACCACTTGTTGTGGAACTTGATGTTCCAGATGGATATGGAGGTTTCTTGGTTAAAAGAAACGTTTAAGGAATGTGTTTGAAGGTGTAGATGGATAGAATCTTGAAGGCAACGACTTCAAGTTTGGAAGAAAGACAACGACTTTGATCCACTAGTCAAGCTAGTATCTAAACTTTCTCTCAAGTATTATTAGCAATACTCTCAAGGATTATTATTTGATTGATCAACAACATACAATACAATACTCCTAATCTCCAATATAATACATGTGCTTAAATAGGACAAGCCATGTACTACAACCGACTTTATTACTACAACCGACTTTAACAACCGCCTAAACTACTTAAGCACTTAATAAAACATAAAAGAACCTTCTAGAGTAATTACATAACATACTACTACTCTATACCCACCCAAGTAATACAAGCATTACTTGGCCCATGTCCAAGTGACAACCCAAATGCCAATACACTGCAATCTCCCATATCGCATTCTTCTTTAGTTGTCTGAACAGTAGATAGCACTGTGTTTGGCACTGTCTTGTTACTAAACGCCTTACCACTTCTAGTAACACTTGGCGCCTCATGATCCGTATCAATTATCTCAATGGATCCCAAAATTGCCAAGCATGTCCAAGGAGTTAACGAGGCAACTTTCGAATTTTTAGAGTTTTGTCGACAATTGATCAGAAGATTTCGAATGCATGTTACAAATTACGCAAATTAGAAGAAGATGAAGGAAAGGTAATCATGGGTTACATGGGTCAAATTATCTATTTTCGCAACCAAATTGAACTTGCTTCTCAAGAAGCAAATAATATCGTTGAATATTTTCGTGATGAAGTGGAGAAAGGTGATGATTGAAGATGGTGTGTCAAAATCTATGACTAATGTAGCCTTTTAAATAATAAGTTAGTAGTTTTAACGAATTTTAGTTGATCTTAGTTTTAGTTGTGTGTTATGCTGGATTATGTTCATTGCTTTTAGTTTTAGTAGATTTGTTCTTAGACTACCTTATTGTATCTTTTTTGTCATCTATCTAATATATTTTTTGAATTTTTATTAGTATATTATTTAGTGTTTTATATATTTTAGTCTTTTTAATGTATTTTTCTAAACAATAGCTACATTTTTACGATTTTTTAAATATATTTAATCTACTCCCTCCGTTTCCTAAAGATCTTCCCACTTACTGTTCCTACAGATACCGAGGAAAATCACGTTGTGTGGGGGCATGGTGTGAGTAAAGTAGGAGAGAGAAAGGGGTTAAATAAATAAACAAATAAAAAGGGGTTAAAGTAGGAGAGAGAAAGGGAGTAAAATTGAATTAATAATGTAATGGTGGACCATATGATAGTAACATGAGAGGGTAAATAGAGAAATTTGTTTTGCCAAATAAGGAATAAAGCAAAAGAGGGAAGATCTTTTGGAAACACCCTTAAACGAAAAGAGGGAAGATCTTTAGGAAACGGAGGGAGTGTATAATAAATATTAGTTATACGGTTTAATAGTTTTGTAAGAAAGAATATTCTCTATTTAATGAACAATGACGGTTTTATAAGATTTTTGGCCATTTAAAGTTATCAAATTGAAAAATAAGACATACTAAGCTCAGTTTTAAAAGATTTTCGGGGGATTTGATTACCACGCACGTTTTTAGGAATAAATAATGATTGTGATACGATTTGCATAATTTATGTGATTGCGTAGATTTTTGTGCTAAATAAGGTGATATATGTCAATACGGAAAAGAAGACATTATTCTACAATTATTATTTTATATAAGATATACTATCATTTTATTGACACTATTTTAGGACTAAATATGGATATCTTAACATATTTGTATCATTAATATGATTGCCACTTTTTTTCACAAAATTAGACTATGAAATCCTACAATTATAACCTAGGAAATCCGAATTAAATTTTTTAGGAAAGGTACGAAATTTATTACCTATATTTTGATCAAAATATATAGATATATTATTAACAAATCCGGCCTTTTGGAATTAAACATTTAACTTAGGGCTCGTTCGTTATCATTTTTTGTTTTCAGTTTTCAGTTTTTTTTTTTAAAAAAACTAAAAACCAAAAACAGGAAACTAGAAAAAGTGGTTTTGACTTTAGTTGTCAGTTTTCAAAATAATCATGTTCCAATAATTTGACTAATTTTTTTATTCATTATATATAGGATATATATCATATGACTTTGAAAATCCAAAAACCACAGTAATATCGAACGGACCCTTAATTTTAGCACATGATTCTAGAAGTCAATTACCTATTTGATTGGCATTAATTTAGGACTAAATATGTATATCTTAACCTATTTCTCTCATTAATCTGATTGCCACGTTTATTTCACAAAATTAGACTATGAAATCCTACAATTATAACCTAGGAAATCCGAATTAAATTTTTTAAGGAAAGGTACGAAATTGACTACCTATATTTCGAACAAAATATATATGTATATTATTAACAAATCCGGCCTTTTGGAATTAAACATATGACCTAATTTTAGCACATGACTCTAGGAGTTAATTGTATATTAAAAAGGGTTTGAAATTTATATAAGTGGACCGTTTAGAAAACAGATGATATCGAGTAACATATACTAAATCCTATGCTTAAAAAACAATGAAGCTACCATCAACAAGAAGGCCACAAATGTTTATAATTCTTCCAATTGAAATAATTTTCCAGATTATCACGTTTGATGGTTGATAGCCCTCAAGATCTATTTCGGTTAAAATCGAGGTTAGGACATCCAAATGCAAGATTTATTTTCCATAAATCTCAAATGAATTATATATAACCCTCCTGATGGCAAAGCACCTTCATTGCTGCTTACTAAGGATTACAAGCTTATTCATTTGGTTGGAGAAAGCATTCATGGAGTTCTACACACTAGTGGAAAAAAATGCTTTTGCTACTTAGCAAGTGCTTCGGTTAATTTAAAAATGGAGCACTTGGTTCAGTTTTTTTTTTTAAAAAGTATTACATTACAAGTACTCCGGTGGATTATAATTAACCGAAGCCCTTAAAAGTTTGGAATTCATAAATTCCCAAAATTACCTTTTAATTTCTACCCGCGTACACTGTTCTCCCCTCCCGTCTCTCTCTCTCTAGCTCTTTATTCCTTCCTCTCCCTTCTCTCACGAATGATATCAAAAAATTGAAACCCTAACCCTAGCTCTTGTTCATGACTCACCCCACCGCCATGGATTGGTGTTTTTCTTTCCTTCTGCATAAACTGTTTCACCTTCTCTCTCTTCCCCTCTTCACTCTCGATCCACTAATGCATGCCCAGGTAATGTCGCTCGAATTTTATTGCTGTATTTTAGGTTATTTTTTTGATTTTCTAGATTTGGGGATTTTTTTGATTCAAAAACTCTCCCTCACCTCGATTCCCATTCCAGCCACCACGCGAGCCACTATTGTTACAGAGCATGCGGAAACACGAAAGTGATGGGCTCTCCTCCTTCGCATTTTCCCAGCTCTGTTTTCCCTTTTCTTCATATCTAATTTTGCTCTTCTGCATTTTATGTCATATGACTTTTCTTATGTTATTCTTGGTAATATATCTCATTTACTTCCTCTCTCCACTTTTTCAGTTTTTCTCTTGTACTCTTGTAATTCCTCTTTGTTCTCCACTAAAATGAAGTGAAGTGAGGGAGTACTCCTTGTTATTTGTTAAGTATCGGGGATTCTTGATTTACTCTGCAAAAAGTATCTCAAATATTCTAGATTCAACAACTTTGACTTCATATTGAGATTTAGCGACTGTATATATATTTAGAAATTCATAAAAGAATATATTAACAACCATGTATTTAGATTATACGACTATATTTATCTTTAACTTTATTACAAATATGACATTTGATTTGGAATTAGTGTAAGCAAATCAAGGAGATGAACCCGTAATATCTCTTTGTCTGCCAAAATAAATTTAACCAGATCTTCTTGAAAGGTTCGATAATTATTGTTTTGTATTAATGCTCAAGGGTATATTATGAATTTGAGTTAACTGATATCATTTCCCTTTTTCAGCCGTCGCAGGGGTTTTTTTGATACTTGTAGCACTTAATGTTGGTTTATGGTGTTACATGAAGCCCAAGTTCCGTTCTCATATGCTACTGTCACGTAGACTTAGCTCTGATCCTATGCACTCAGTTCTTGAATTTGGCAGCTCCTTGTGTGGTATACCAATCTTATCGTACAGTGAGCTCCAAGAAGCAACCAACAATTTCGACGAGTCCCAAGAACTAGGAGACGGTGGCTTTGGAATTGTCTACTATGGTGAGATCTTAAAAATAACACACAACTTTACTGTTGGTGTGTAGCAAAATCTGTCACATTTGAGTTAATTGATCACTGATATATACTACTCATTTAATTGTTTTTACTATATCCGTTATTGGTTTTCTTTTTTCTAGACCACCAATATCTTTTATGATTCATGTTATGTTTCAAATATCAAATTTACTTGTTTGGAGTACTTGCTCACTATATATCGATTTGTCAATTTGATTAGTGGTTTCCATCTTTTTTATGGTATGATTGTGTGGTATGAGTGTGTGCAGAGAGATGAACAATGGTTAATTTGATATCATATCATTGTACTTAACCTCTGTAGGAAGTCTTTATCACCTTTTCTTAGATTAGAACTACTTCAGTCTATCTTAATGTATATCTATTCTATGTTTAAATTGGTCAAAATTACTATAATTGCTGATTTTGTCACTTTTTCAGATTAGCAAACGGGTTTTTGACATGGGCAAAAGTCAAAATTCAAGTGATGCAGTAGCCGGAATGAGTGCATATGGAGCTGGTATATCTGGTATAAGATCTAAGTTTTGAACCATTATCTAATTGTAGTCGCCTGGTCAAAACTCTGTTTATCAATAATATAGTTATTGAGAAAGATGGTGGAACTAAAAGCTTGTTGTTTGAGCTATACAAAAGGCGCACAATAGTGTTCATTGGGAGAGATAAGTTATTGGATGTTGTATGTGATGCGCTATCCGAGTATATAATTAATTATGGTGTATTTAATTATTTTAGACGATTTTTCATTTTAGCATAACTCTAAGAAGCTGAAAAACTATTATTATATGTTCTGAGGTTCAGCAAGAGCAATGGAATAATGGAGGATGACTTAATGCATGTATTCCTTAGCCACACTTTTAGAGAGGCTCTTTCTACAACTTGAATTAGTATCCTTCAAATTGAGATGAGGCAACTTATTTCCTTTTACTAGGCTTAGACCCTAAACTTTGTTGGTTGGTCTTAGATATTGAATCCGAAAGTTCAATTTTGTGCTTCGCCATATCTATTGAATCTCTCGAAGTCCTTGAACCAAAACTTTGAAAATTGGCGAGGTCACTATTTGCAGCTGCATTTTATTACTTTATAGGAGGTTGTTGAAGTTAGTGGAGTGATTAGCAAACCATGTACCAATATTCTATTTGCTGCTGGTCCGTTATGGTGGATGGTCTGCTGTTTGCTGTTGGTCTAATCATTATATGGTTTGTTGTTTGTTGTTGGTCTAATCATTATATGGTTTGTTGTTTGTTGTTGGTCTAATCAGTATTTGTTGTTTGTTGTTGGTCTAATCAGTATACAATTTGCTTCCTATTCATTGTTTTGGTTGTTCAGTACTTCTTTTTTCGCCACATTCATATAAGATATTATATTGATAGACCGAATTATCTATCAATCTCTCTCCATAGCGGTGCACTAATTACCCTTTTCGGCTCTAGCAGTTGTTAATCTTATGCTGATTGATCTTCCCGGGCTTAGCAAAGTCGCTATTGGTGAGCTATCTTCATTGAAGTGTTGCTATCTTTTGAAAAAGTGTTGTTGCTAGACGTATGATATTGATTATTCAATTGTTTTTGTATTTCTGCAGAGGGTGCACTTGAAAGCATTTGTCATAACAAGAATCTAAGGTGGACCCAAAAAGGATTGTGGAGTCAATGAGTTCTCGCTTTCAGGTGACTTTCTTGTCCCTATCCTTTTACATTTATTTGCTATTAATGCATTTAACTACCTTTTTTGCCTCCTACACTTTCATTGAGGATAATGTCAGATTTTAGTGTGGGAAAGTGGAATTTATTTGTTTATTTGATTTATATATGAGGAATTGGTGAATTTTTATAAAATTTGCTATAATTTGAGCTGTACATGACACTTTTGGAGGATTTATTGATTGAAGAGTAGTGATGATGGTATGTTTATGCCATAATCATATGTGTTGTATGTCGAATTACTCTTTTGCTGCAGTTCATGGAATTGTGGCATTACTTGAGTTTGTACAATTTGAATCATGTTTACAACCTTGTGATGTCTTATGATGCTGATGTAATAGGATTTGTAGGTCGATAGCCTATTATATTGTATATGTGAGAGCTAATTATAAGATCTGATGCATTGAACCTTGCTGCCACCATATTATTTTAGTCTGCCAAACCATATGTTTGCTAGTAACATTTTAGAGCAATCTAAAAGGTTGACATTTGTCTCCATAATTTTAGTAATCTTACAATACTAGGATTAGGTGTCATTTGTTTAGAGCACTACATATGATCAGAGTTTGCATCATAATGCTTTTAATGAATTTGGTATCACGGGTTTAGTTTAGGATCCAATGTAGGTGCATATTTTAGATTTAGTGCATTGCATAATTATCTTTGTTCATTAGTACTGTAGTAGTGTTTGAATTATTAGGTGGATTAGCATTTTTTAGATACATCATATGATTTCTTTGAAGCACTTTCTGTAGCATAAGAAAAAACAAGTTGCCAAATTCAATCAAGGTTCAAAAAATGTAGTAGTTGCAGTTTCAAAAAAAAAAGTTACACTTTGGGCAGATTTTGGTTTGTTCTATTTAAATCTCTTTTAATTTGTTCCACTAGTAGTTGCAGGTTTTATGAGGTATTTATTTGGAACATATGTGTGGCTTAGCCTAATTAATGTTCGGTTCGAGCCAAGCTAGCAAATCAAGTCATGTTAGGTTGGCTTGAATTGATACTTGGTTAGAATTCTCTTAATTAAGATCTAATATTTCTATCACTAATCACTATACTAATTATTATACCAAACTAATGTTTAAGTTGTAATTTCTATTACATATGATCAAAGTAACAAGAGAATATCAATCATATTTTGATAGTTACAATATGGGATATTGTAAACACAAAACTAGAACTGTTTGACGGAAATATATGAAGAACAATACATACGTAGAGGTGGAGAAGCATCATCATGGACTTTATTGGAACTCAATCTCATTGAACTGAGAGGCTAACATATTGCACTTCATTTTCTGTGTGGCTATTACAGTTGGCAATTGGGTTTTTATTAAGAGAATGCCGTCTTCTTATCGTTGCTATTGTTGTGGTAAGTTTGTCCAAAAGTTTGTAGTATAAGTAGATCAATTTTCCATTTTATTAACCTTCCTTCGAGTCGCAACTTTGTTTTTCTTACCTGTTTTCATTTAATGAATCAGGTTGTCTGGACTATATTTCCTTATGCTATTGCTGCTTCAACAACATTGCTTTTCTATTTGCATCAGGGATATTCTTCTTCATAAGCCTTCACATAATTGCTCAAGTACCGGAGACATGACTGAATAATGTCGATATTCATACAACTCGTCCTGGCATATTCTGAATCCAAATAGAAGAATGACTTGCCTCAAACACAAATAAGGTAGAAGAGAATACCAAAATTGAATCATAGAAGACTTTGTGTAAGGCCTGCCTGCCCCTTCTAAATGTCATAAAACTAAGTTGAACTTTGTTTATATTGTAAATATTGTACTGGTTTCTTTTAGTCCTTGCCTGAAGTAAAGTATATATTTAGAACTTGGTATAATATTTTCGCTTGGCATTGCTATTTTCAGAAATGACAGAAATTATCCCAACTATGACTCAGTTAGCTACTGTTGCTGTATGCTTGCTATTTTACAACAATAGCAACAAATTTTTTTTTAAAAAAAAATAACTCAAGTGCTCCGGTTGTTAGGTAAAAACCGGAGCACTTGATTCACAAGTGCTCCGGTTTTTAAGACAACCGGAGCACTTGTAAATCTAAATGCTCCGGTTTTCAACCGAAGCACTTGGTAAATACTCAAGTGCTCGTATGGCGTCTGCTACGGGTCAAATACGGAGCACTTATGCGGTTTTTAACCGGAGCACTTGATGTTTTTTCCACTAGTGACACAATCTGGTTATTTCAACTTCAATAGAGTCCATTATTAGTGTGGTCTCTTAGTCGAATGTTAATCGAGTGTTATTTCCTTTATTTTCTTCTTTCTTGTTCTTAGGATGATGAATAAGTTAGTTGTTCTTGTTTTATAAGTTTGAATTAATTAGTTGATTCATAAAACTAATTCCTTAGCATAGGATGTAATGGTGTTTCATTAAACTAATTAAGTAACTACATCATGGAAGTAATGGAGCCAAGTCGTGGTTGTTGGGTGTTCAAAGGAAGAGAACGTGCAAGTAGGGCTTGTTCCTATTAGCATGGAACGTGTGAAATGGTAGCCAAGCATCTCCAACAACTCCCTTGAATGTAGGAGCCTTGGATGTGCAACATGGAGCATCTATCACCCTTCAAGTTGGCGTGCAATAAAGCCAAAGTTAGGCTCCTAGTCGTTAGGAGTTAGTTGCTTATTTTCAGCCATGCTTAGTTAGTAGTTTTTAGCCATTTTTAAGTGTGATTAGTGACCTTAATTACGTAATTTTTTTTTGCTTTATTTTAATTATCAAAAACTCAGTTGTAATATCTAGCTTGTACTACAAAAGGACATGTAATGAATAAGAAAAGGACATAGGTTTTTGTGATTGGAAACGTGAGTTTATCTGTCTTCATTTCGTTTCTTGGATTCGAAACACTTGAATTCGCCTTTGCTAGCTTAACTTAGCAAGTTAAGTGGTGATCTTAGGACCTTTATTAATTCAAAGTGGTGTGCCTTATCTTTGTCTTAGCTAGAGTTGCTCGAGTTTTGGTTTCATTCTCTTGAATCCGAAACTTTTTCTATCAATCATTTACTTTAAAACTTGTATGCTTCGTTTGATAATCAAGCCTACAACATCTTGGTATCAGAGTCGCTTATTCCTAACCTAAATTCACCTTAAACACATGCCCAAACACAATCCTACACCCACCACAAACTATGACAGACCCTAGAGTTCCCCCGGAGAATTGGAGTGAAGTTATCAAAACTTTAGAGGATAAAAGGAGAGAGTCTAATGCTCGAATGGAGTTATTGCAAGATCGATTTAGATAACTCTCATTGAGATTAAGAATCAACCAAGGAGATCACCATGATTCAGAAGATGAAAGCGAGCAAACTTTGTTCAACTTCGAACAAAGAGGTGCATTTCCAAGAGGGTTCCAAAATCGTGGACACTCTAATGATATCAAGGTTGATATCTCATACTATGATGGTAAGCTTGATACTGGTGGCTTTGTTGAATGTCTTAGAACTGTGGAACGAGTTCTGGATTATAAACAAGTTCCCGAAGAAAAGAGAGTTAAACTTGTTGCATTGAAGTTACGCAAATACGCCTCTACTTGGTGGGCTAATGTATGCACCAAGAGAGAAAGAATGGGCAAAGAGAAAGTGAGGACGTGGGAGAAAATGAGGAAACTCCTCAAACAAAAATTTCTTCCTACATACTATATCCAAGAGAACTTTACTAATTCTATCATTTGCAACAAGGAACTAGTAGTGTGGAGGACTATGCTCGTGAATTTGAAGCCTACTTGATGAAATGTGATGTGATGGAAGATGAACCTTAAACATTGGTTCGTTTACTTGGAGGGTTAGATCCTCAAATAGCCAATGTTGTTGAGCTTCATGCCTATTCCACCTTGGAGGAGCTAGTTCTGTTAGCCCACAAGGTAGAGCGCCAACAAAAGGCTAAAGGCAAAGGTAAATGGGATGCTTCACACACCTTTACCAAAAAACACCCCCTACACTAAGCCAACCTCTACAATTACAAAGCCTAACCAACCTACCACATATACTCCTAAACCAAACACAAAACCTGACACTACCCCTTCCTTAAACAAAGCACCAAGGAGATGTTATAGGTGCCAAGGATTAGGACACATTCCAACTGAGTGTCCTAGCAAAAAGGTGATAAATCTTGCTAAATATGAAGCCTTGGAGGATATAATTGCTAAACAAGAAGAGGAGAAGGATTTTAGAGAGGAGGAGTATGAAGAAGGACGATTTATTGGACCAGATGAGGAAGAGTGCTAGGTGGTGAGACACAATCTTAGTATTTTGCCTCTCCAAGAGGACCAACTACAAAGAGAAGCCATTTTTCATACACAGTGCAAAATTGGAGGGAAGGTATGCTCACTAATTATAGATGGGGGAAGTTGCATCAATGTGGCCTCTCAAACTCTTGTAACCAAATTGAATTTGAAAACCAACCCTCACCCCTCACCTTATGTAATTCAATGGATTAATCAAGGGAAAGAACTACATTTAACCTCTTGCGTACTGCTTTCCTTTAGCATTGGTCGAACCTATGAGGAGGAGTTATGGTGTGATGTAATTCCCATGGACGCTTGTCATGTACTCCTTGGAAGACCATGTATGTTTGATAGAAGAGTGAGCCATGATGGTTACAAAACCACTAAGTCTTTCACCAAGAATCACAAAATAATTACTCTTACCCCTCTCATTCTCAAGATACCTAAAAAACTACAACACCAAAACAAGAAAACCTTATCCCTCACCACCTCAATGAAATATGATAATCAAGAGTACACTTCTTTCAAGGAATTGATCTTGAGTGGCCTCGATGAACTACGAACACCCTAAGAGCCAAATCACCCCTTGCTCACCCCTTTGTTGAACAATATGCTCACGTTTTTCCACCATAAATACCCCCTGGCCTACCCTCAAAACGTGACATTCAACACAAGATAGACCTTATCCCCGGTGCTAGCCTACCCAACAAACCAGCCTATAGGAACAACCCTAAGGAGACCGAGGAGATTAGTTGGCAAGTGGAGGAGTTGTTGTCCAAAGGGATGATTCGATAATCATTGAGCCCATGTGTTGTACCTACATTACTTGTACCAAAGAAGAATGGAGAATTGCATATGTGTGTTGATAGTAGGCCATCAACAAAATCACAATTAAGTATCGTTTTCCTATCCCTAGGTTAAATTAAATGATCTCTTGGATGTTTTACATGGTGCTAAGGTCTTTTCTAAAATAGACCTAAGGAGTGGATATTATCATATCCGAATCTATGAAGGAGATGAGTGTAAGACAACTTCAAAACCAAGGAGGGATTGTATGAGCAGCTAGTAATGCCCTTTAGCTTGTCGAATGCACCAAGCGCTTTTATGAGGCTTATGAACTAAACTCTAAAAACCTTTCTAGGTAGATTTGTAGTAGTCTACTTTGATGATATTTTGGTGTATAGTCAAACTGAAATGGAACATGTTGAGCATTTGCAACAAGTGTTCGAAGTGCTTAAAGGAGAGAAACTCTATGGAAACTTTGAGAAATGCCACTTTTTTCATACCAAGTAACTTTTCTTGCCTTTTTGGTTTCTCATGCAGGTATTGAAGTTGATGAGAAGAAGGTCCAAGCTATCTAACATTGGGCAGTTCCTAACTCCATTCATCAAGTTAGGAGCTTCCATGGCTTAGCCTCCTTGTATAGGAGGTTTGTTCGAGACTTTAGTTCACTCATGGCCCCAATAACTAAACTAACCAAGTTGAAGCATTTCCAATGGAATGATCAAGCTCAAGCAGCCTCTGAGGAGGTTAAAAAGAGACTCACTACGGCTCACATCCTTGCCTTAATTACCTAACTTCGAAGAAGTATTTGAAGTAGAGTGTGATGCATCCGGAGTAGGAATTGGTGCAGTACTCTCTCCAAATGGGCGTCCTATAGCCTATTTTAGTGAGAAGTTCAATGAGGCTAAGCGCAAATACTCCACTTATGGCAAGGAGTTCTATGCCCTTGTGAGATCCCTAGAACATTGGAGGTACTACTTGATAGCTAAGGAGTTCATTCTCCATTGAGATCATGAAGCTCTCAAGTATCTTCAAAGCCAACAAAAGCTTGAACCTAGGCATGCTAAGTGGGTCGAGACTATTCAAGCTTTCCATTTTGTAATCAAACACAAATTTGGAAAGATGAATAAGGGAGCAGACGCTTTATCAAGGAAGTATGCATTGTTAGGTTCACTAAAAGGTCGAGTTATTGGCCTCTAAGTGTTGAAGAAGATTACAAGGATGATCTTGACTTTGGTGACTTATGGGAGAAATGTCAAATTCATGCTCAAGGAGATTTTCACATCTTTGATGGCTTTATTTTCAAGAGAAATAGGTTGTGTGTGCCAAGGCATAGTGTACGAGAAACTCTCATTAAGGAGTTCCATGAAGGAAGATTAGCAGTTCATTTTGGAATTGAAAAGACTATAACAATGGTGAGTGTTTACTTTTATCGGCCCAAACGTATCCATGATGTTGATTACATCATTCGAAGGTGTTTAGTGTGTCAAAGAGCTAAGGGTCACTCTACCCCAAGGCCTTTACATGCAATTGCCAACCCCTCAAGCACCTTGGGAAGGTATTAGCCTTCATTTCTTGGTGGCTCGCCGACGAAGAACCCTAGGAGAAGGGTCGTTGGGTATTCTGAGTTCATTCTGATGCTTCCCAAAATATAATGAGTGAGGGTCTCCAAAATATTTACTTATATAACGTTTATAGAGTCGTTTATAAGTAAAATTTGACATAAGAGCCTATCACATCGACGCCTCTTAGTTAATAGTGACACGATAGGAACGCTGCTCAACATAATCTTTTTGGGTCAATTGGAACCTAAGGCATCGCCTATATTATTGAGAATGAGACGCATAAACCTAATGTATCACATATTATATAATAGGCGACACATAAAGTATGTTGAATATTTTTTGTATTTTCTTTAGTTGTCTAAATTGAACCTTATGTGTCGCTTGTGTTGTAATAGGTGACTCCAAAACCTTACGTGTTGCTTGTTATTATTAGGCAACTCTAAAAGGACGGTTCTGTAGGGTGGTTTTGCAGTAGTGCCTATTATATTCAATCAATTTCAAAAAACATATATTTTTCAAAAAAAAAATCCTACATCCTCTTTTATTCTACCTTTTTCAAAAGCATTGACTAATCATCATCATATCATACATTCAAAAAAAAATGTTTTCAAAATTGACCCATCATCTTTTCCCAAGAAAAGATAAAAACTAGGGATTCCTTCCAAAAACAATTTTCGAAAATTCTAAGCCTATTCCAAACACCTTGATTCAATACAATACAATCCAATCCAATCCAATCCAATTCATTCGTATTCATTTTCAGGGCTATATGCATTAGAGTCCATTTTACATCATCCTAGGCCAGTCCAAATTTGAAACCATACATTCACTAGCATTAGAGTCGATCTTAGATCCATTTAGGCTCAGTTTATTCCCAAAGGTTAGTATATATTTCTATGTAAACCCTAGTAAAGTCTTCAGACTATAAAAGTTAAGTCTTCGGACTATAAAAGTTCATTCCTTATATCTAGTTTGCATCTATGTAAACCCTAGTTAAGTCTTTGGACAATAAAAGCTCATTCCCTAGGTCTAGTTTGCATCTCTATGTAAACCCTAGTCAAGTCATCGGACTATAAAAGTTCATTCACTAGGTCTAGTTTGCATCTCTAAGTAAACCCCTCATCAAGTCTTCGTACTATAAAAGTTAAGTCTTCGAACTATAAAAGTTCATTCCCTAGGTTTAATTTGTATCTTTATATAAAACCTAGTCAAGTCTTCGGACTATAAAAGTTCATTCCCTAGGTCTAATTTGCATCTCTACGTAAAACTCTAGTCAAGTCTCCAAACTATAGAAGCTCAACCCTAAGTCTAGCATGTGAACCCTAATTAAGTCTTGGAACTATAAAAGCCCAAGTCATACCTTAGATCTAGCCTGATTATTAAAATTTAAGTTCAAAGTATAGCCTGCTTTATTGTCTAGCATGCTTTGAGTCTAGTCTGCTTATTGTCCATTACTCAGCAAAGTCCAGTCATTAAGTCCAGTCGGCTTTCATAGTCTAGTCCAGTACAATCCATGTCTGCATTTGCATATAGTTAGGTCCATGCCTCCATCAAGGTCAAGTCCATACTAGTCAAAAACCATGCCCATTTTTTATCATTTCCCATTTTCATATCCCATTCCCATCTCTCATTTCCATTTCTCATTTCCAAAACATTACTTCTTAATATTTATGAGGTCCATTCGATTTTTGTTCAGGACAGTGAGATTATATCTTGGGAACGTCAAACAAAGTAGCAATAAGGTCAACTTGCTCCAAGACTCGTCGAATGCATCCTCACCTTTTCACACGAATCCTCCGAGACTCGCCAAATGGGGACACTAATAAATAACTCAGTGCCATCATGGCTCAGCTTCAACTAATAACTCTCATCTTAAGGAACAAGACAAAGAGATCAAGGCATTGAGAGAGAAACTGACAATTGTGAAAAGTGAACAGGAAGACACTCCACGATCGCCACCTCTAATCAAGTCTAAGACAGATTTGAGGTTCGAAAAACTCGAGCAATTGATCTAGCAAATTTCTGCACTTGAGGGTCAGACTCATGGTCATGACACCATTCATCCTAGACTTAAGGAAAAACTCCTTAAAAAGGTAGCATTGGATGACTCCCAAAATTCTAGGGGGTCGAAGACCTGAATAATCATTTGAGAGCCTTTTCCATCTCTACGTCTCTCAAGGGCATGAGCATGCACCTGTTTGCTTATGTCTTTTCCTTGACATTGGATGCACATCCATCTAAGTGATTCAAATCATTAAACAAAACCAAGCTGAGTGATTGAGACTACATCAAAGAAGATTTTCGCAAATAATACAAATCTAACACTCAACTTCTCATTGGTCTCTGTGAGTTGGAGTTAACTAAACAAAACTACAATGAAGACTTCGTTACCTTCCATAGCAGATGGAGGGAAAAGATCGCAAATGACTAATAGGCCAACTGAAGCGGACCAAGTCCGACTGGTGATCCGTAACTTGCAGCCCAAGTATGGGGATCACATCAAATCTTGACCCATGGAGTCTTTCACGAAACACTGTAAAGTAGGCCTACTGATTGAAGAAGAGGTATATATAAGCCTCAAAGAGTAAAGGTTACAATAATAACAACTCTTTCAAGAAGACTAGCAACAACTCTTCCAGCTCCAAAGGCAATGATGTTACGCCCTAGCTACTGAAAAAGGGAGGTTATCAAGATCCTGAAAGAACATTTACTCCCCTAGGCGTGACTAAAAAAAAGCTTTCAGTAGGCTTCATAAAAAAGGAGCAATACATCCTATCAGTCCTTCTCCAGACCTTGCGCTAAAAAACAGGCCCAAGAAGTGGAACCCTAATGCTCACTACAAGTACCACTAATCAATTGGACACCCAACATCTGTTTGTTGGGCTTTAAAGAATGCTCCAGAGGATATGGTTGATAATGGCAGACTTCAAATTCATTTTGCAGTATAAGCCAATAACAAAAGCAACCCCTTGGGCATCGTCTCAATAGCGCAGGGTGGTTAGTAAGTTAGAGCGAGTTTTCTAGGTTGAGTCGGAGAGTTCATCCCATAGCTCCTTTATTTTCTTTCCTGTCGAATATATGTCATTTAGGACTTTATTTTTAATACACCTTTTTCTACTTATTTCTCATTAATAAAAATCTCATGTTCATTGGCCTTCGTCATTTTATTTATGCTTCTAATTCAATGATGAAACTTAAATCATCTAATGATCTTAACTAACAAAAAAGAAAATCTGAAAATAAATAATAAAGAAAAATAAAAAAGGACATACTTTGAATCATGAGTTATTCTCCTATTCCCTCCAGGCCTCCATCATCATTAAGCTATTACTCTCAATGATCCTTAGCCATCTAATCATTTCAAATTAAAGCTTCACAAATATCCTTCAAACCTTCCACTACCCTAAAACAATAACTTTTGTACAAGCCTCACTACATAAAGAATAAATGTCAGGCAAAAATAAAAACAAAAAGTGAAAAAAATATATCAAAGTGCGAAAAAAGCAAAAGAAAACACAGGATAAAACGAAAAAAAATGCAAAAAGAAAAAGCCAAAGGAAAAAATAAAAATTCAAGTTAGGGTGCTTGCACACAAGTTCTACCCCTCATTCTAATCCTTAGATTCATCAAACCTTTAAAACCCATATAATCTAAATCCATGATCCTTACATTAGCAAAACCAATAAAACCTTCATCAACCTTCAAGCTTTAAAAATTTTAACCTTTCATCAACCCTAACTCTAATTTCAAGGTATGTCCAAGCCCGCAAGGTTGAAAACACGAACGGCCGGGTTAGGCAAAAGTCAGGTCACAAAAGAAATCAGAACTGGAACTATGAATGGTCTGATTCCGTAAGGATATGTATGAATCCTCATCTCGAGGTCCGATCACTTAAATAAAAATAAATTAATCATGGTCTAATGATTTGACTTTCTAGAATATCCCGACATGGACTCGAGTCTGAACTTAGCCACGTCAAAGCCTTTTCCCGCCTACATTTATTTGAGTCGTAAATTTAAATTTTTATTTTTCAATCCAAGCTCTCCTTGTCACTAAATGACTCTCCGACAATTCCATGGTTTTTCACGATAACTGACTTCCTAAATCAACTTCCCAAAGAAGAATCCTCAATGGAATCCCTAGTGAAAACTCTAAACGCTCAAGAAAACATCAAGTACATTTCAATCAAGGCTCATGCATGTGGTGATTCCTCCCAGATTAAATCAAACTCCCGAAAAGTTGTAATCTGCGGACCTCGTTTACGGACCCCGATTATTTACTAAAAACGATTTTTGAAAAGCTTTCTAATCCATCAATGTATTTCTAATCATTCCATCTCTATCTACCAAGATCTTTTATTCTTGCATAACTTTGTCCTTGCATTGCATTTCATATATCCTAGTCTTGCATAACCCTAACCTTGCATGACATGTCATCTTCCTTAGCTTTACATAACCTTAATCCTTGCATAGCGTCTCATGCATCCTTAGAGAGTCTATGTTTGCATCTTGGCATCATTATGTGCTTTTTTCCGAGTTGTTTGCACCTATCGGCTAACATCTTCTTCTACAGGTAATCAGATTGCTTGTAGTTATTGTCATCCCTATTCACTTTGTTATGCAGAGATAAAAGTATACAAATAAGTTATGAACGACAGAGCTTTTAGAATCTTTTTCCATCCCGACACCATATACTTTGACTTTCAGTTTCCTAAACCTCAGTCAAAGTGGGGGCATATGTAGACGCGTAATCGTGCCTCCCCACTTAAAATTTGGATAAAACATACCACGATGTTAATTGGTCCAACCCAAGGTGAGAGCAGTCGGAAAAGCCAACCCAAAACTACTTGTAAAATGTTGAAGTCTTATTTCAAACCTAATTAATTATTCTTGATAATTGATTGCATTTTGAGCACATAAATAATGTTTGGAGCCCAATCCTTTGATAAAACCCAATAAATAATTATTTATGATAATTAATTATTTTATCTTAATTAATAAATATTATCAAATATATTTTCATAACTAAAATCGAATTTCTGGAGTTAAATTAGGGTTTTTCTACGCAGTGCCTGTGTTTTGGGAAATTCTACGTTGTACCCGACCTTTTTGAAATCTACACATTGTACCCCTAAACTCTCTAAACGTCACAAAAAATACCCTTACTAATAAAAATTTCTACTCTAAATCTCATTTAGTCTTTAATGTATCATATCATATTCCAAACCTCAGTATTCTAACAAGGCTACAAAATCCTACTCTATGCCCACAAGGTAAGAAAGTCCCAAAATCTACTATTTTATATCGTGTATAAGGGTATTTTGTATAACGTTAATAAATTTTAGGGGTACAATGTGAAAATTTCAAAAACATCGAGTATGACATAGAATTTTGTAAAACACAGGGGTACTATGTAGAAAAACCCAAAGATAAAATAAAATCGTTAAATCGCGTTTTATAAGGAGAGCTGTCAAAACGTGTCAAAAGCATGGCGGTGCGCGTGGCGCACCAACGTGTGTCCGGTGCATAGGTGCAACTGTGTCAGGCGCACCAACCGACACATGACACGTGGCATTGTGCGTCACACAGAGTCGTGCTCTGGCGCACTCCTTCGCGTGATGCACAATTTTCTTTCTATCTTTTTCTAAAGTGAGTACCACATGTACGTAGATGGTTGGACATGTTGCATCTGGCGCACCAATGTGCACCTGACACGTGTAGTGGTGCGTCAGACAAAGACGTGCGCCTAGCACACTCTCTATGTGAATCGCAGATTTTGTTTTCCTATAAATAGGTCATGATTTACCAAATCAGAAGCCTAGTTTTTCCGCACGGCTTTCCACGTACTGAACACTTCGACTTTTTACATTACGACTATACACTTCGATAAAACTACCAAACCTCTCTACGAAACACACATTTTCAGACAAAACACAAACAAACAAACACATTCAATCATTAATACACGCGTTCATATTTTCATGATTCACGATTGCTCATACCCAAGCCAAGGTATAATCCCGAGGGTCCATTAATAGATTCATTATCTATATTTAAGTTACTAACTATTTCTTTCCTGATATCGATCTTTAATATAAAAATCGTTCCTTTGTACATTATTACTCTTTTATTTTTTTCCTATTTATTTTACGTACATATATATATGCATGCCACATGATCGTCCTAATTATGCTTTCATCACCTCACATATTATTTTTTCTAGTCAATTACCTAAAGAACTATTCTAATATTAATCAGATAATATGAACAACCTACTAGGTTCGCTGTAATTTTATTGCTTAATGACATATCACTAAAAATAGTCTTTTATGTGTTTCTTGAACCAATATAGACTAATTATTTTTAGGGTACATGAACATATTCCCTAGTAATTCTTCTGCATAAAACTTTACATGAATCGATATTAAGTAGAGGTACCTGACCGTGTCATCAATGGGCAAATGTGATTCCTGACCGTGTTTGTACCCTCACCCCCGAACTCAATCTATGATTCATTGACCATCTATGGAGTCAGGGCGGGGAAATATACATTGGATTTCCCTACGATTTCCCAATATCCGATTAGGTTTATGATATTTTCTTTAAAGACTTGTTGGCAACTTCAAAAACATTTTCAATAAAACCTTAACAATGCGGTAGTCAATTACGCGCTCATCCCGCGTAGGCAAAATAAAAAACAAGCCAACAATTTGATGACTTCACTAGGGAGGATTTAAAAAATTAACTTTTTAAATGAGTGGGTGAACTCGAAAAATATGATTCATTCTCTTTTTATGCATTAGAATGACATTACAGTTTGCATATGTATGGCTATTGTTTAAGCAACCATAAGGACAATCTACCTTGCCTCACTAACGCATCTCTAGGTCTAGTTTGCATCTCTATGTAAACCCTAGTCAAGTATTCGAATTATAAAAATTAAGTCTTAAGATTATTAAAGTTCATTACGTATGTCTAGTTTGCATCTAGCTCTATGTAAAACCTAGTGAAGTCTTCGAACTAGAAAATTTCATTCCCTATGTCTAGTTTGCATCTCTATGTAAACCCTAGTTAAGTCTTCGGACTATAAAAGTTCAACCTTAAGTCTAGCATGTAAACCCTAATCAAGTCTTGGGACTATAAAATCCCAAGTCATACCCTTAGGTCTAGCTTGCTTATTCCAAATATAAGTTCAAAGTGTAGCCTTCTTTATTTTCTAGCCTGCTTCGAGTCTAGTTCCCTTATTCTCCAGTAATCAACAAAGTCCAATCATGCAGTCTAGTCTGCTTACATAGTCTAGTTCAGTCCAATCCATGTCTGCATTTTCATATATTTAGGCCCATTCACTACTACAAATATGGGCAAAGTGACCACCCATAAAAGACCAGTTTGATGACATAAGTGATTATTTAACAAAAAACACCTAATTTTTCAGAAGAGAGGTCTCTTATATTATAATAAAAAAGACCTCCTTTTTAGAAATGTGGTCTTTTTGCACATTCTCAAAATCTCCAATATTAAAGAAACCACTTATTTTTGTTAAGTGGTTATTTTGATTTTGTATCATTTTAGAAAATATATAGAATCCTAATATATACATTAGCGGGAAGATTTGTAAATTTCAAAACAAAAAAATAAATTAAAGGCGCCTAACTAACAGCCTTATTCCAATTTTAAAAATTAAAGCCCTAACTAAAAGGAATACTTCATTCCTTCTTCCCTTATCAAAATTATACGTGATTCATTCTTCTTCCCAGGCCACAGCACCGATACTGCAACATTATTAGAACCGCCTGATTTTGCGCGCGAAACCACCCAAAACTCCTTCGTCGGCTACCGTTTCCGGTACTCTGAATTCACCGGCGGCCAATATTCCTCGCAGTCTAGTCGTCTTTGCCAGCCTTTTCTCCCGACGATCGAATTATCACAGTTTGCTACTCGACTTCGCAGTATACTTTGTTCCATTGCAGTCTACCACCACCGCGGTATCGCCGACGATCGAATTATCCGGTAAGTGTCGAATTCATCCCGCATTTGTAGTTGTTTGTTTATTATTAGTAGTTTGGATATGTATATTAATTTGAAATTTTGGAATTGGACACTAGGGTATAATTGAATTCTCATATTTCTTTAATTATGGATTTGGTCCAAATACGAAACGAATTGATACCAGCTTGGTTTTTTGCCTGCTGTTTGGTAATTAGCCTATAGAGACTGTATTAGCATACTTTCTATCAAATAGCAAATTTTATAGAACTATTCTGTATATTAACATGTTGAGCTCAGTTTAGAAGGTGTAAATTAACATTTAAGTATCTGGATGTAAGTAATGTGGCATAAGGACATCAGTACATTTGCTATAATTTGCGGTGAAGGTGAATATTTTTAAGGGGTAATTTTGTGCTGAACTTTAGAAAATCTTCTCTGCATATGCAACCTGTTTATGTGTTGGAGAAAGAATAGATTGAAACTACTCTATTCTCACAAATGCTGCCTTCCCCTGCTGTTGCTGACGGCTTTTGATGTGAGCCTTCTCTTGTTTCTTAAAGGTCCTTAAGAATAACAGTTATCCACCTCTCTTAATTTTAGATGATGTGGCCTGCATCGTGTGTTTCACTTTGACACGACCAAGTAACAACTTGCTGTAACAAGTGATGTTTAGTTTTGTTACTGAGCTCTTGTTGGCTTTGGTAAACTTTTTAATCATATCATGAGGAAATATCTAATATATACAGGACTTGCCATTGCACTCAACTAGATATGTTCTTAGTAAGCTTTTTAATCATATCATGGAAAGCAGGCTGAGGAGGCAAAGTAACTGGGTTAATTTTAGTTCTCCAGAATACATTTTCACAAAGCTCTGTCCACTGTATTCTTTCGGCTGCTCTTGGAAATTAGGTAGGAATGCAAGAAATTCAAACTCTCTATATATATAAACAATTAGGATAGAAAATGGTTGTATAAGCTTTCACATATATGCGCAACATTCAACAATAGACAAAAAATAATAATAATAAAGAAAACATTTGGAGCCCTTTTTATGTTGGAATACTATGAAATGCACTCCATGTGCAAAAAATTGATATTATGAGCCAACCTGATGTTGGGTGAGTTTGGAACTTCACTTATGTTGTCATTTTCATTAATTTACCTTTCCCATTTTCTTCTGCTTTTTTTTTAAGCTCAAAATGTTGTATGAAATATCTTTAGGAGGCTATCTTGGACCTTGTTCCAGGCGAAATTGAAATATTTCTTGCTTTCATTTAATGGATAGTGATAAAAGAACTATACTGCTTATATAGTCTGGTGATATGGTGCTTGATTACTGTGATATCCGTTGGTGGTGGGAAATTGATGTAATAGACTGCGTCTTTGTGTCTTGCCATTGAAATGACAAGGTGTTTGTCTGAAATTTGGTTGTAAGCAGTTAATTCTACAAAATCTGTTGTAATTATGATCAAGCTCAACTGAAGGGGACATCAGAGATAATTACATATGTGTACACTTAAGATGGTTGTTTAAAGGCAGTGGTGACACTGTTATGTGCTCCTAGCATCACATATATAGAGAGCATAATCATTTGGAGCCCTTTTTATTACTTGGGCCCTTCTTTCCGACATAAAACAACTAAATTGAATTAATTGCTTGATACTTTTTTTTATTTGTTTGAATGTTGATTATGAGCCATCTCATTATAAAGGTCGATGCACAAGCAACAAAATCATTTGCTGCCCCATCCCCAC
The DNA here is from genome assembly GCF_026745355.1 of Beta vulgaris subsp. vulgaris. NCBI lineage: Eukaryota > Viridiplantae > Streptophyta > Magnoliopsida > Caryophyllales > Amaranthaceae > Beta > Beta vulgaris. Next base: position 23,242,446 of record NC_079203.1, read on the forward strand.
AAACGCCATCATCACAAGCATCAAACAATCGAAAATATGTGATCACTAATAAGGATCTTGCCAACTTGACAACTACTTCATTACGAACTTTCAAGAATCAAGCCATGAGAATGAAATCAAGTGGTGCATGCATATCAATTAGAATACCAGTGTAACAGCCCGTTTTCCCGAGCTGCTAGGTAAATACACTTAAGATCCACTAATCACAATTATTGCTTAATAAGCCTCGAATTAAACATTTACTCGCAGCGGAAACATAACCTAGAAAACGATCCTGGACTTGTGGGTTATTGGCCCACAAAACAAAATCCTTTATATAAGACTTCAATTACACTGATATCTCGACTAATATTCCCAAATATTGTTACAACGAAAATATATCAGAAACTATTCCTTAATTGACTATCTAAAATACAAACTCAATCCATAAGCTACGACGACATCTTTATCTTGCTTCACTTCAGAATCCTGAGCTCACAACACCAAACCTGCAACAATGTTTGACTCTGCCACCCACCAAGTGACAGGCCACAGAAATGACAACACCATCAGCAAAGCTAGTACACACTGTGTAATAGAAAATACAAGTTTAGGTGTATTTTGAAAACTAACACATAGTTATAGTAACAGATAATCACACTCAACTTAGTTGATATATTTTCACAAAATCAATCGTTTGGCATGAACGCGAGTGGAGAGGGGTACCACGCAGTACCAGCTGTCTCCAAACTATTGAGGGTCGTCACCCAGCCTTTTATTGTTATGCTTGCAAGACTTACCCGGACATGTCCTATAACGCCAGGAATTCGCCCCTCCTGGAAGGCAACAGCTAGGGACTCTACCCGCCCTAACTCGGGGTGCCTATTCATGCCTCACTTTCATATTTATAAAATAAGATATTTAATGATTCATACTTGAATCCTCAATACTCATAACATAACACCATATTCGACCTTATCTGGTCTTAACTCATATCTGAATCATTTCCTCATTATCATACCAAATCATATTTTGAGAAATATAGTATTTTCGAACGATTTCGATAATTGAACAAAATGATACTTTTATAACAATCCAATAGCAATTCACAACTAACTCACAGAGATGTATCTATAATCATGGCCATTACCACAAACGATATATGATATCCAAAATTCAATATAACGCCCACGGGAGCATTTAAATATATTTTGCTGAACCCAAAGGTTACCTCAACTCTATAACAATTATACGAAACCTCCAAGCATCATAACTTGATTTCCCATATCATCTTGAATTATATACGTCTACATAGCCATTCTCCAACAACCATCTCACGATAACATCAATAATCAATAACCAAACTTAAACTAATTCCCAATTCACAAATTATCAACCTTTAACATTCTAATTTCCTTAATCCTTAATTAATATCTATAACTTCGATGATATTAGCTACATCGACTTGCATCCCAATTCATAATCATAATTCCAAATTATATAACTAAACAAACTAAACATAACTCACAACTGTACCTAAATCAAGCACCTAATTGTGCTACCAACAATTATATTGAGAATATAAAGCTAGCTCGACTCGTAAATAAACTCAATAAACTGATTTCTATGTTGCACTCAAATCCTTAACCAATATATCAATTCCAACATTATAATCTCCTTCATAATTCCGAATGATACTCCATTCCAAAATCATCCTCCAATAATCCCTCATAACAATAACAATAATCAACAACCAATCTTAACTATTCTAATTATCTTCTTCTAACGCAACCATTATGCTAATAAAACTGAATCCCGCAAATAGAAATTAATGAAGTCATTCCCATAACTCATAACTCGACTTCATACATATCAACTCCAACTACAATAATTATAACAGTTTCCCAATTCTAAGATTAGGACTTCCCTCGCATCATCAACAACGACTATCCAATAAGAACGATACAACAACAATAGGCAACAGCTTCACAGCAACTCCACCACAACCACAATGACAACAACAATAACCCAACAACACTACTACAACAAGCAACAACAACAATATAACTCCACAACAACTTCACCACAACCACCACAACAACTCCACAACAACAATAACATAACAACTCCACCTTAATCATCATAATTACTCCACAAGTCCATGTACTAAACACATTCCATTAAGAAGCATAATCGTAATACTTAGTGTATAAGTGTTGTTTAGGTCAAATAAAACATCTCTAATGAACCTTAGCATTTATACTCATGTAATATACTCAATATACACATAATAAAATACACATCATAAGTAAATTCATTTCATAACATGCTTTACACTAGAAAGAAACAATCACTAACTATAGATGGAAATCTCTAGGTAAAACCAAACTAAGTGTGTACCTTAACTAAGGATGCTTAAAGCCACGAAATTCCTTAATCCACTTGGTTAACTACTCCTACAGCTTCCCCTGAATGTATAAAATGCTAAAGTTAGTTTCAACAAGCTTATAGATATGAAAAACTAAGCTTAAATACAAGAGGTGTAAACTGTTGAACTTACAGCAACTTATGTGATCTTTCAGCAAGGTTTTCTATATGAGTTTAAGGTCTAAAGATTGGAACCAAAGATTGAACTACTTTGTATGGATGTTTAGAAGAGTTCTATGTAAAGAAAAGTGGGTGTCCAAGAGGAAGAAATAAGAGAAAAGAGACGAAAATCCAGAACAGTCTTTTATAGGTGTTCTGGCGGTACCCCAGAGGAGGGAAACCTCTTCTGGGCAAGGTCGGTTTCTTGGAGTTTTTGGGTGATTCTTGCTTGAGGTGTTAGCCTAAGGTGTTGGCTTGCATGCATAAAAAGGTCTTTGAGAGATCGACACTTAAGTAGCTGCTAAGCAGCTTTCTTTGAGGATAGGTCTGAGCTGTAATTTCAGCTGGCCAGGTTTTACTATGTAAGCAATTTACCTTATTAAGCCACGTAATTCTTGGGGATAAATGACCATTTTAACCTTAAGACATCCCAAGCATGTCATATATCAAGTTTGGTTGGGTTCGAGCTCGGATTCAATCCCAAATGGCTCTTTAACTGGAAGTTCATCGCTACCCGATAAAACAATCTCCAAACGATTTTCATAATCTTAATGTTTAAGGCTCTCAAGGACTTTCAACTTATCTATTGGTTTCAAAGCCTTCTTAGCAATAAGAATGATGGTTCTTATCCTCTTTGACCTTTCTTAACCACTAAGAATGATAAGCTTATCCACAAGCTTTCTTAACCATAAGAATGATGATGCTTATCCACAAGCTTTCTTAACCATTAAGAATAATGATGCTTATCCACAAGCTTTCTTAACCATTAAGAATGATATGCTTATCCACAAGCTTTCTTAACCATTAAGAATGATGATGCTTATCCACAAGCTTTCTTAACCATTAAGAATGTAATGCTTATTCACAAGCTTTCTTAACCATTAAGAATGATAGTCTTATCCACTTCTAGCTTTTAAATAAAGGTTCTTAAAAACAGGGCTATTACATACTACCACCCTTAAAATAAGTTTCGTCCTCGAAACTTAAAAACATAAACTCATAGATCAACCTTAAGTGTCCATATATCAAGCACTGTAGCCTCCGATAGTCTTTATTAAATTTCTATGAAAAAGTTCTCAATATACGCAACAAATAGATTTCAATTATCCTCAAATTACAACTTTGAATTCCATAATCTTATTCCCATGGATTTACACAAATCTAGACTCTTATTCTTATTCTATAGCTCAAAACTTGAACTCTAATTACCAAGTAACAGAACACATTCCCAACGATCTTTTACCCCCGCTATGTGGCTAACTAAGCGCACGGTCGCAAGGTTGCTCTGATACCATTTGTAACAGCCCGTTTTCCCGAGCTGCTAGGTAAATACACTTAAGATTCACTAATCACAATCAATGCTTAATAAGCCTCGAATTAAACATTTACTCGCAGGAAACATAACCTAGAAAACGATCCTGGACTTGTGGGTTATTGGCCCACAAAACAAAATCCTTTATATAAGACTTCAATTACACTGATATCTCGACTAATATTCCCAAATATTGTATACAACGAAATATATCAGAAACTATTCCTTAATTGACTATCTAAAATACAAACTCAATCCATAAGCTACGACGACATCTTTATCTTGCTTCACTTCAGAATCCTGAGCTCACAACACCAAACCTGCAACAAGTTTGACTCTGCCACCCACCAAGTGACAGGCCACAGAAATGACAACACCTCAGCAAAGCTGAGTACACACTGTGTAATAGAAAATACAAGTTTAGGTGTATTTTGAAAACTAACACATAGTTATAGTAACAGATAATCACACTCAACTTAGTTGATATATTTTACAAAATCAGATCGTTTGGCATGAACGCGAGTGGAGAGGGGTACCACGCAGTACCAGCTGTCTCCAAACTATTGAGGGTCGTCACCCAGCCTTTTATTGTTATGCTTGCAAGACTTACCCGGACATGTCCTATAACGCCAGGAATTCGCCCCTCCTGGAAGGCAACAGCTAGGGACTCTACCCGCCCTAACTCGGGGTGCCTATTCATGCCTCACTTTCATATTTATAAAATAAGATATTTAATGATTCATACTTGAATCCTCAATACTCATAACATAACACCATATTCGACCTTATCTGGTCTTAACTCATATCTGAATCATTTCCTCATTATCATACCAAATCATATTTTGAGAAATATAGTATTTTCGAACGATTTCGATAATTGAACAAAATGATACTTTTATAACAATCCAATAGCAATTCACAACTAACTCACAGAGATGTATCTATAATCATGGCCATTACCACAAACGATATATGATATCCAAAATTCAATATAACGCCCACGGGAGCATTTAAATATATTTTGCTGAACCCAAAGGTTACCTCAACTCTATAACAATTATACGAAACCTCCAAGCATCATAACTTGATTTCCCATATCATCTTGAATTATATACGTCTACATAGCCATTCTCCAACAACCATCTCACGATAACATCAATAATCAATAACCAAACTTAAACTAATTCCCAATTCACAAATTATCAACCTTTAACATTCTAATTTCCTTAATCCTTAATTAATATCTATAACTTCGATGATATTAGCTACATCGACTTGCATCCCAATTCATAATCATAATTCCAAATTATATAACTAAACAAACTAAACATAACTCACAACTGTACCTAAATCAAGCACCTAATTGTGCTACCAACAATTATATTGAGAATATAAAGCTAGCTCGACTCGTAAATAAACCTCAATAAACTGATTTCTATGTTGCACTCAAATCCTTAACCAATATATCAATTCCAACATTATAATCTCCTTCATAATTCCGAATGATACTCCATTCCAAAATCATCCTCCAATAATCACCATAACAATAACAATAATCAACAACCAATCTTAATATTCTAATTATCTTCTTCTAACGCAACCATTATGCTAATAAAACTGAATCCCGCAAATAGAAATTAATGAAGTCATTCCCATAACTCATAACTCGACTTCACTATCAACTCCAACTACAATAATTATAACAGTTTCCCAATTCTAAGATTAGGACTTCCCTCGCATCATCAACAACGACTATCCAATAAGAACGATACAACAACAACAATAGGCAACAGCTTCACAGCAACTCCACCACAACCACAATGACAGAACAACAATAACCCAACAACACTACTACAACAGAGCAACAACAACAATAGCAACTCCACAACAACTTCACCACAACCACCACAACAACTCCAAACAACAATAACATAACAACTCCACCTTAATCATCATAATTACTCCACAAGTCCATGTACTAAACACATTCCATTAAGAACATAATCGTAATACTTAGTGTATAAGTGTTGTTTAGGTCAAATGAAACATCTCTAATGAACCTTAGCATGTTATACTCATGTAATATACTCAATATACACATAATAAAATACACATCATAAGTAAATTCATTTCATAACATGCTTTACACTAGAAAGAAACAATCACCTAACTATAGAGATGGAAATCTCTAGGTAAAACCAAACTAAGTGTGTACCTTAACTAAGGATGCTTAAAGCCACGAAATTCCTTAATCCACTTGGTTAACTACTCCTACAGCTTCCCCTGAATGTATAAAATGCTAAAGATTAGTTTCAACAAGCTTATAGATATGAAAAACTAAGCTTAAATACAAGAGGTGTAAACTGTTGAACTTACAGCAACTTATGTGATCTTTCAGCAAGGTTTTCTATATGAGTTTAAGGTCTAAAGATTGGAACCAAAGCTTGAACTACTTTGTATGGATGTTAGAAGAGTCTATGTAAAGAAAAGTGGGTGTCCAAGAGGAAGAAATAAGAGAAAAGAGACGAAAATCCAGAACAGCTTTTATAGCTGTTCTGGCGGTACCCCCAGAGGAGGGAAACCTCTTCTGGGCAAGGTCGGTTTCTTGGAGTTTTTGGTGATTCTTGCTTGAGGTGTTAGCCTAAGGTGTTGGCTTTCATGCATAAAAAGTTCTTTGAGAGATCGACACTTAAGTAGCTGCTAAGCAGCTTTCTTTGAGGATAGGTCTGAGCTGTAATTTCAGCTGGCCAGGTTTTACTATGTAAGCAATTTACCTTATTAAGCCACGTAATTCTTGGGGATAAATGACCATTTTAACCTTAAGACATCCCAAGCATGTCATATATCAAGTTTGGTTGGGTTCCGAGCTCGGATTCAATCCCAAATGGCTCTTTAACTGGAAGTTCATCGCTACCCGATAAAACAATCTCCAAACGATTTTCATAATCTTAATGTTTAAGGCTCTCAAGGACTTTCTAACTTATCTATTGGTTTCCAAAGCCTTCTTAGCTAAAGAATGATGGTTCTTATCCTCTTTGACCTTTCTTAACCATTAAGAATGATATGCTTATCCACAAGCTTTCTTAACCACTAAGAATGATGATGCTTATCCACAAGCTTTCTTAACCATTAAGAATATGATGCTTATCCACAAGCTTTCTTAACCATTAAGAATGATATGCTTATCCACAACTTTCTTAACCATTAAGAATGATGATGCTTATCCACAAGCTTTCTTAACCATTAAGAATGGTAATGCTTATTCACAAGCTTTCTTAACCATTAAGAATGATAGTCTTATCCACTTCTAGCTTTTAAATAAAGGTTCTTAAAAACAGGGCTATTACAACCAGCAACTGTGTATGGTCATGAGGAGACACTTACCCTTGATTATGAAGCGATGCTTGATTGGTGCTTCCAAAGAGAGATCGGAGTGACTTACTTGTCCATTTTCATGAAGTAAGTTAAGTTCAGTTGTGTTTTTAGTTGTTCTTTCCTAATTTCATTACAATATACTCCCTCCGTTTCATTTTGATCTACACACTTACACTTTTCACGCATGCCAATGTAAAACTTTGAGGACATATATCTTTAGTTTTGTATTTGTAAAAATTATAAAAAGTACATATTAATAAAATACATACTAATACGAATCTAACAAGATCCCACATGACTATGTTTTTATTCACGTATAAATCGCAAACGAGGGTCAAATTTATATATATATATATATATATATATATATATATATATTATATATATAACCAAATTAATGTGCAAGATACTTAGCGAAAAGTGTCACAAAGGTGGTGTATGTGGGATGTATGGATTCTGTGACTCAAATTATTTATCTCCTATGACACAAACCAATAAAGAAGAGCAAGTCGACTATCTAGCTCGTATCTTTGGCCAAAATGAAGGGAATAATGTTAATCAACTATTCTTTGCACCTTATCATGAGAAGTAAGTATGAATTATTAAATTAATTATTAAAAGGTTGGGAAGATGTTAACTCACACACTAACATTTGCGGATGTGCAGTTGACACTGGATGCTAGCGGTCATTAGTCCGTGGAATGGAGTGGTGTTTTGGCTTGATCCTGCTGGAGCGGAATATGATATTCCTGAATTTGGTCAAAGGACCATAAATGAGTATGTATACAAAGTACATTATATATTCAACTCATAATATTTAAGTAATCATCTAATTTTTACTTGACAATTTTTTAGGGGAATCATAAAATTTAGTCTCGTATATCGAAAGGACATTAAGAAAATGAAAAAAAATCCGACAATTAAGTGGAAAAAACCTGAGGTATGTCATTCTAATTTTTTATTATTTTGATGCATTTATATTGATGCTTATTAAAATTAATATGTAATATGACTGATTGTATAATTACCTTTATTAAAAAGTGTCCTCGTCAATCCCAAGAATCTCTGGACTGTGGATATTATATATGTCGATATATGCTCGAGACTATAGAGAAAAGGAGACAAGTGATTCCTGATAAGGTATCAATTCTTTCAAAACACCATTCACTTGCTTATTTCTCATATCAATTAACAACATATTTCATATCAAAAATTATTTTTAAATAATTTTATTAATGCTTTTTAGTACTTTGGTGGAGTTACAACTGAATTTCCTCAAAATAAGCTTGACGAGTTGAGAGACTTATGGATCAAATACGTGGAGGAATATAAACAAGCGGAAGAAGAGGAATCTGGAGAAAGTGTCGATTTTGATTAGGTGTTAAGCGGGATTAGATAGGTAATTAGTTAGAACAATGAGTTGATTAATTTACTCTGCATATGAGTTGAAAGAAATAATGGCTGCTTTAGGTATCTTTTGATAAGTTGATTTTTTGAATCTTCATATCTCGATATTATTTTGTAATGAATTATGGTATTGCATCAATGAAATTTTTGTCAAGTTATATTTTTCTCAAGTTATATAAGAATTCGAATTTTGTCAATGCAAGTGGCCCGCGATTTTGTAGGAAATATATATCAAATAAAAATTATAGGTAAATTAAATAAAGCCACAAGCTAGAATTTTGTCGTTAAAAAATGAGGCAAAGACACCATCTGTTCTAATGTATGGCCTCTCATATCAAATTAAATATAGTACTTAGGTAGACGAAAGAGACCACCTTTCTATCTAAGTGATTTTTTTGAGAAAGATAAAGAGACCACCTATAAATAATAAGTAGTTTTTTTAGTACGATGAAAGAGACCACATTTGTTTTTTATGTGGTTCCTTATCCTTCTTATTTTTTCCTACTACGATACATAAAAAAACCACTTATTTTAAAAAAGTGGTCTCTTCTTTCAATATAACAAACCACCCATAATAAGTGGTCTTTTATCCTGAGAGACCACTAAGCTAGAGACCACCTCTAAAGTGGTCTCTAAGGTGTTTTTTAGGGGGTCTCTTTATGCATTTATGTAGTAGTGTTATTCCTCCGTCATAGTCAAGCCTAACTAGTCCAAAACCACACCCATTTATGATCATTTCCCATTTTCATTTCCCATTCCCATCTCTTATTTCAATTTCTCATTTTGAAAACATAACTTCTTAAAATTTACAAGGTCCATTCGATCTCTGTTAAGGATAGGTCGTGAGATTATAACTTAGAAACGTCCAACCGAGCTGCAACAAGGTCGACCTGCTCCCAGACTCATCAAAAGCATCCTCGCATTTTTAGATGAATCCTCCGAGACTTCTCATCATCTAAAATGGGAGACACTAATGAACAACTCAGTGCCATGATGGCTCAGCTTTAACTGATGAACTCTTGTCTTGAGAAACAAGACAAAGAGATCAAGGCATTGAGAGAGAAACTAAAAACTGAGGGAAGTGAACAAAAAGACACTCCACCACCGCCACCTCCAATCAAGTCCAAGACAGATTTGATGTTTGAAAAAATCGAGCAATTGATTCAGTCAATTCTTGCATTCGGGGGTCAGGATCATGGCCATGACACCATTGATCCTAGACTTATGAGAAAAATCCCTAAAAAGGTAGCGTTAGGGTGACCTCCCAAAATTCAAGGGGGGTGAAGACCTAGATGATCATTTGAGAGCCTTTTCCATCTCTATGGCTCTCAAGGGAATGACAAGGACTTGTTTGCTTATGTCTTTCCCTTGACCTTATGTAATAGCCCTGTTTTTAAGAGCCTTTATTAAAATGCTAATTATAATTATTAAGTTAAGTATGTTTCGAAAATTCTTATTTTAATTGAGAGGTGGAATGTGAATTATATTGTCGTGTTTGCAATATATTTATTTATTTAATTATATGAGATTATTTTTATTATTAATATTATTATTAAAATTATTTTGGGTCTTATGTACGACTAAGTTGAGTGGTATTTGGCCAAACAGGAAACCAAAGTCGGTTTTCCTTCCTTCCATTTATTTTAGTTGGCTAAAGGGTTTAATAAACCCCCTTCCTTCTTTCTCTCGTAATTTCTCTCAAAAGATCCCAAAACCCCAATTGATGAAAACCCGAAAACCCAAACCCCAATGAAACCCCAACCCCATTCGTGCCTCTCTCCTCTGTTCGCCTGTTCTGTTCGCCGGCGTCTTATGCTCACCGGAGCCGCGCCCCTCCTCGCCGATCTTCTTGTCGTACGTGTGGTGTTGCTCGCAAGCCGCCACACCACTGTTCTCTCTCTCTCCTCCCAGTGAACCTTCGGGTTCTCTTGTTCACCTACATCGCGCCTCGCCGGCGTTTTCTGAGGCTGTCGGAGATCCCGCGACACTTCTCCCTTCTCTGTTTTCCCTACTTGCAGTTTTCTCCTTCCTCTTGGTTGTCGGTGTTGCCATTGATACTTGCGGTTGGTCGGTGCCACTACCGCGAGCAAAGTGTCATCATCGTCGCCGCTGCTGTGTTGTTGTCCTTTGCCACGACGAACCGCCGGAGCTCAGCTCCCCTCTTGTGGTTTGTTTCCGTCCCTGCTCTACTTGAGCAGAGGTACACACCTCTTGTCTATTTTTCTTTAAATTTCAGAATTCTTGATTAGTGATTTAAGTTCAAGTTGTTATTTGTCGTTGTTGCTACTGTTGGTGTTACTCCTAGTAGTTGTAAGTGTTGTCTTGGTTGTTGTTGTGGTTATTGATGATGATAAGGAAGATATGTTGTTGTTGTTTTAATGCTTGGTGGTGTACTGTTGTTGTGTTGTTGTTGTTGTCAATTCTAAGAGTACCTAAGTACTAATTTGATTCTTTGGAGTATAAAATCAGTTTATGGTATCATTGGGTTTTGTAGCCTTAGTAAACTAGATCAATTTTGCCTACAAATAATTCTTTTAATTCAATTCTTCTTGAAACGAGTAAAGAGAAGCAATAGTAGGTGGGTGTTTCATTTACGTATGTGGTTTGGAGTTGAGTTTATTAAAATTGAAATCTAGGAAATGACGTTATAAGTTCCAAGCTACTTTTGTTAAATAATTTTACCACTAATCTTTATCACCGTTATATTTGAGAGTACTAAATGAATAAGTTAGTTTGATTGACTCTTTATAACCTCAACTTAATCCGACTAATGGAATTTGTTAGTGTAGTTGAATATATTAGTGTTATTGTATGTCTCCTTATCAAAGATTTGTAATTAAACTCGTGAAACAGTCTTAGTTAGGAAAGTTGATTGAGTTAATTTAATTAGTTTTCTCCTATTAAGTTAGAAAGAGAATTAATTAGTCCTTATTAGTAATGTGAAGAGTACTTGAGTTAGTTTTATTAACTATGGATTCGATTGATGAAGACGTGGTTAATAAAGTCGGCTTATTTGACTAGTGATTCACTAAAGTGAATTAGTGTGTGTGTTTAACTACATAAATCAAAGTAAGTTAAGATTTACTTTGAAGAAGTCCCACTTAGATAAGGGAATCGTTTTAATGAGATAAACTCGCTATGTATGACCATGAGTATGATCTGTACTTGTTTTTATTACTGATTATGTAATAAGAACTCAGCTAATGGTATAACTTGGATTATATTTTGTTACTTATAATCAACCTATGATCGATGAAACTTGAGTCGTGTGCTTTTGGTTAATTCTCGTTAGTTAATTCTAACAGAGATTTAGTAATATTGTTCTGGATATTTATTGACATGATTAATTACTACTAGTTGTGGCTCACAATCTTTATGTTGGTAATTGGATTTGAAAAGCATATATGTATCGATTTGAAATATGTATTTATAAGAGTTATATGTTAGACGATTATGGTTATCTACAGGGGAAATGACTAGGTTGGATACAAGTTGCTAATTACTTTAATAGTTTTGATTATTGGAGGATGATTTTGGAATGGACTATCATTCGGAATTATGAAGGAGATTGTAATGTTAGAATTGTTATACGATTGGTTAAGGATTTGAGTGCAAGATAGAAATCAGTTTATTGAGGTTTATTTACGAGTCGAGCTAGCTTTATATTCTCAATATAATTGTTGGTAGCACAATTAGGTGCTTGATTTAGGTACGGTTGTGAGTTATGTTTAGTTTGTTTAGTTATATAATTTGGAATTGTGATTATGAATTGGGATGCAAGTCGATGTAGCTAATATCATCGAAGTTATAGATATTAATTAAGGATTAAGGAAATTAGAATGTTAAAGGTTGATCATTTGTGAATTGGGAATAAGTTACGATTACGTTTTTATAGTTTAGATTAGTCTAATTTTGGTTATTGATTATCGATGTTATTTTGAGGTGGTTGTTGGAGGATGGCTATGTAGACGTATATAATTCAAGATGATATGGGAAATCAAGTCATCATGCTTGGAGGTTTCGCATAATTGTTATAGAGTGGATGTAACCTTTATGTTCAGCAATATATATTTAAATGCTCCTGTGTGCGTTATATTGAATATTAGATATCATATATCATTTATAGTAATGCCTATGATTATAGATGCATCTCTATGAGTTAGTTGTGAATTGCTATTGGATTATTATAAAAATATTCTTTTTGTTCACATTGGAGTTTTTCGAAAATACTATATTTCTTAAAATATGATTTGGTATGATAATGTGGAAATGATTCAGATATGAGTTAAGACCTGATAAGGTCGAATATATATGGTGTTATGTTATGAGTATTGAGGATTAAAGTGTAAATTATTAAATATCTTATTTTATAAATATGAAAGTGAGGCATGAACAGGCAACCCGAGTTAGGGCGGGTAGAGTCCCTAGCTGTTGCCTTCCAGGAGGGGCGAATTCCTGGCATTATAGGACATGTCCGGGTAAGTCTTGCAAGCATAACAATAAAAGGCTGGGTGACGACCCTCACTAGTTTGGAGACAGCTGGTAATGCGTGGTACCCCTCTCCACTCGCGTTCATGCTAAACGATCTGATTTTGTGTAAATATAGTAACTGAGTTGAAAGGTTGATTAAATGAAAATATAGAAACATGTCATTGTTGAGAGTCATCTTATTGAATTTTGTTACTATATGATTGATGAAGTATTATGGAACGTGGAATTTGGAAATGTAATATGTTTGTTCAACAAGAATATTGCTGCTAAGTATGCTATGATTGGTGTGATTGTTGAACTTATGTTGATTGTGTGAGAGTCATTTTCAAGTAAAAAACCACCAAAGCATGTGTTACTCTTGTTTATGGGTTAGTACTCAGCTTTGCTGATGTGTATATGTTGTTTTGTCATTTCTGTGGCCTGTCACTTGGTGGGTGGCAGTATCTTAAATGTTTCAGGTTGAAGCCCGTGAGTTATTCTTTTGCAAGTTGAAGCTAATACAAGTTGGAGCAGTATTATAGTTGTTATCGAAGTGAGGACGCTTGACTTTGTAATAGTTAATTGTTTATTTTCTATAAGTTATTTCTACATTTAAGAGTCGCTAGTTAGTGCTCCTGATTCTCTATCGGTTGTTGCTCCGCGAAAGCGTTGAGGTTGTTGAGCTTTGGGATTTGGATATATTTTATAAATTGAATTTGCAAACAGGTTTAAATCATTTTTTCGCTTTAGCGTTGTCCTATTTTCAAAGGAAACTCTGCCGGATTTTCTGTAGAAATTTATGAGAATCAGAGCGTAGTTATAATAGTTAATTTATTTGAATAGAGCTGGAAATTGAGTTCCATACTCTCCGATATAGTTCGGTGAGTGTGATGGTAATAGTCTGAGTTACCTCGACTAGAGTCTCTTTCGCTGTGCTTAATCCTTTGTAAGCTGGTCGGGAAATTCGGGCTGTTACACCTTAGATGCACATCCGTCTAAGTGGTTCAAGTCGCTGAATAAAACCAAGCTGAATGCCTGGGACTACATCAAAAAGATTTCCGCAAACAATACATATATAACACTGAACTTCCCGTTGTCTCCATGAGTTGGAGTTAACTAAATAAAACTCCAATGAAGACTTCGTCACCTTCATAACAAACGGAGGACAATACTGCACAAATGACTAATAGGCCAACTGAAGAGGACCAAGTCCGATTGGTGATCCGTAACTTGCAGCCCAATTGTGGGGATCACGTCAGATTCCAACCCATAGATTCTTTCACGAAACTCTGTAAGGTAGGCGCCTACTGATGGAAGAAGAGGTAGAAGCCTCAAAGAGTAAGGGTTACAATAATAACAACTCTTACAACAAGAGTAGCAACAACTCTTCCAGTTATAAGGCAATGATGTTGACGCCCTAGCTACTGAAAAAGGAGGTTTTTACTCCCCTAGGCGTGACTTTAGAAGAAGCTTTTAATAGGCTTCATCAAAGTGAAGCAATATAGCCTCGGTCGTTCTCCAGATCCTGCATCCGAAAATAGGCCCAAGAAATGGAACCCTATTTGTGTGTTGTGTCTTATAGAATGCTCTACTGGATATGGTTGATAATGGCAGACTTCGAATTCTGTCTACAGTAAAAGTTAATAACAACAACAACTCATTTGGCATCGTCTCAACAGAGCAGAGGATTACTCAGTTAGTGCTCTTTTTCAAGGTTGAGTCGGAGAGTCCCACTCCTGGCTCCTTTACTTCCTTTCCTGTCGAGTCTATGTAACTTAGGATTTTGTTTTTAATAAGTCTTGTTCTATTTATTTTTCATTAAGAAAAATATCATTTTTCATTTTCATTAGCCTTCCATCATTTTATTTATGCTTCTAATTCAATGATGAAACTTAAATCATCTAATGATCTTGACTTAAAAAAACAAACATATGAAAACGAATGATAAAGAAAAATGAGAAAAGGACATATTTTGAATCATGAGTTCCCCTATTCGCTCCATCATCATTAAGCCATTACTTTCAATGATCCTTAGCCATTTAATCATTTAAAATCAAAACTTCACAAAAATATCCTTCAAACCTTCCAATACCCTAAAACAATAACTTTTGTGCAAGGCTCGCTACATAAAGAATCAATGCTAGGCAAATAAAAAAAATTAAAAATATTAAAGTGCGAAAAGAAGTAAAAGAAAACACATAGGACAAAAAGAAAAAAAAATGCAAAAAGAAAAAGCCAAAGGCAAAAATAAAAATAAAAAGTTAAGCTAGGGTGCTTGAACAGAATTTCTACCCCTCATTTAAATCCTTAAATCCATAAAACTTAAAACCCATATAATCCATATCCATGATCCTTACATTAGCAAAACTAATTAAACCTTCATCAAACTTCAAGCCTTAAACCTTTCAACAACCATAACTCTCCTACAACAAATCCTGAGGGAAAAGTGTTGTTAAGTTGATATTGTCTATTATTTCATATGGGACTACGAGTCGAACCAAAACAAAAGATTTTTTCTTAGTAGGGGTGATCCGTTGGACATAGAGTGCTTCAAGCTATGTCTAAATTCGCTAGGTTGAAAACCAAAACGGGCGGCCTAGGCAAAAGTCAAGTCACAAAAAGAAAAGAAATCACATATGGAACTATAAATGGTCAGATTCCACAAGGATACGTATGAATCCTCATCTCGATTTGACTAGAAATATACTCTTTCTAGATCCTGACATAGATTCGAGTCTGAGCCTAGCCACGTCAAAGCCTTTTCCCACCTAAATTTATTTGAGTCATAAATTTTAATTTTTCAATCCAAGATCTCCTTGTCATTGAATGAGTCTCCGTCAATTTCATGGTTTTTGGCGATATCTGAATTTGCCTAAATCAACTTCCCAAACAAGATTCCTCGATGGAATCCCCAGTGAAAACTCTAAACGCCCAAAACAAGAACAATTACATTTCAATCAAGGCTCATGGCGCCTAATTCAAAACAAGATTACCCAAAATGGGGGCTTTCTATATATATGTTGGTTCCTCCCATATCAAATTAAACTCCCGAAAAGTTGTAATATGCGGACCTCGTTTAAGGACCCCGATTATTTACTAAAAACGATTTTTGAAATCTTTCTAATCATCCAATCTATTTAGAAAAAAAACCATCTCTTTCTATCAAGAGCTTTTAATCTTGCATAACTTTGACGTTGCATTGCATTTCATATATCCTGTTCTTATATAACCCTACCTTGCATGACGTGTTATCTTCCTTAGCTTTTCATAATCTTAATCCTTGCATAGCGTCTCATGCATCCTTAGGAGTCTAAGTTTACATCTTGGCATCGTTATGTGCTTTTTCTGAGTTGTTTGCACCTATCTGATCAGATTGCTTGTAGCTATTTTCCTCCCTACTAACTTTGATTTGCAGAGACTGGGGTATACAAATTAGTTCTAAACTCTGCTGAGCATTTAGTACGTTCTCTATCCCGATACCGTATACTTTAACTTCTGGTTTCCTAAACCTCATTCAAAGTGGGGGGGGGCTTCTATAAACACATAATCGTATCTCCCAATCAATTGCATTTTGAGCCCATAAATAAATTTTTGAGCCCAATCCTTCAAAAATCCCAATAATTAATTTTTTCATGATAATTAATTATTTCATTTTAATCAATAAATATTTTCAAAGATATTTTCGTAATTAGAATTGGATTTCCGGAGTCAAAAGATTAAAGAAAATCGTTAAAACACATTTTAAATAAAACCTGTCAAAAGCATGTGGTGGGCGTGATGCACCAACTTGCGCCGAGCACAAAGGTGCAAGTATGTCAGACACACCAGTTTGCGCCTGACATGTGGCATTGTGCATCACACAAATTCGTGCGACTGTCGCAATCCTCTACGTGATGCAATGTTCTTATATATCTTTTTTAAAGCGTGTACGACGTGTACGTAGCTGATTGGGTGCATGTAACACGTGTAATGATGTGTCACATAGAGATGTGGGCCTAGCGCACTCGCACAGATTTTGTTTTCGTATATAAAGGTACTGATTTTCCGAATCAAAGGCACGATTTTTTCGCACGATTTTCCACACACTGAACAATTCGACTTTTTACATTACGACTATACACTTTGATACACCTACAAGAACTCTCTACAAAACACATATTTTCTGACAAAACACAAAGAACACAAACGCATTCAGACATTCATACACACGTTCACTTCAGGCTTCATGATTGCTCATCCTAGAGTTTATCAATCTCTCACAGCCAAGCCACGGTATAATCCTGAGGTTCTTTGAATAAATTCTTTATTTTTCTATTGAAGTTACTAATTATTTCTTTCTTGATCTAGATATTTAATATAAAAATCGTTCCTTTGTACACTCTAATCCTTTTATTTCTTTTCTATTTATTTTACGTACATATATATGCATGCTACATGATCGTCCTTTTAGCTTTCATTACCTCACATGTTATTTTTGCTAATCAAAGACCTAAAGAACTGTTCTAATGTAAATTAGCAAAATTGAACAGCATGCTAGGTTCCTAGTAGTTTGATTGCTTAATAACATATCACAAAAAAAATAGACTTTTATGTGTTTCTTGAACCAACATAGACTAGTTATTTTTTAGGGTGCATGAAAATATTATTCTGGTTAAAAAATTGTGCATAAAACTTGACATGAATCGATATTAAGTAGATGCCATAAATGGACAAATGTGGTTCTTAACAGTGTTCGTACCCTCACCCCCAAACTCAATATGTGGTTCATTCACCATTTATGGAGTCAGGTTGGGGAAATATACATTGGATAAATCCATAATTGTCCCTATGATTTCCAAATATTCAATCAGCTTTATGAGTCTTCCTTTAATGATTTGTTGGCGACTTCAAAAGTTTTTGTAGAATAAATTGGAGAACCAAAAGTTTTTTACAAAAAGAGAAAGGGGAATTGGAAAGAATATAACTTGTTTATGTAGATCTAATTATAAATCATTCATGCTTTTAGAAATTTGGCCCATAGATTTGATTTTCTTCACCTTTTCTTAAACAACCTTCACATGCATGTATTCTCCATGAATAATAAATATTGAAAACCTTTAAATATGCCCAAATTTGTTGAAGAAAATTGTCTAAAACGGTTCTTTCCAATATAACTCATTACATAAAAACTATTTTTAGGATTATTTTTTTAAGGGAAATGTTTTTATAAGATTGAAACCAATCAACTTGCAATGAATGAAGAAAGAGAATAATGATAGAATTGATTTGAGGGTTATGTTTTTAAAGAGTTAGGGTATTTTTTTTTACTACAAATCTTTACTTTGCTTTCTTTTCTCTCTCTAAAAGGGTTAGGGTACTTAGTCCTACACAAATCATAGGCAATAGTTAGATGGGCCGCTTCTCCCAATTATTAAATTTGGCCAATTCCTATTTACCTACAAAAGAAAATTAAGTGCTCCAATTTATTATGTAAATTAGCTTGGAAATTTTTTAAAAACAACGAGCTTTTTTATTTCACATAACTACTACTGAATTAAGGTTTGCTATTTGTTAAGTATTTTTTCAAGTGATTATATAAAGAGGAAAAATATACTCCAAAATCTATATTATTATCTAAAGCAAAATTATAAATCTTACGTGGTAAGCTCATATTAACCAAGCAAATCTAGAGCATAACCAAAGCAAAGCTATCACATAGGGTGTCCATGTGTATTTGCATTGTGATTTTGTGCATCAAGAAATTTTAAAGTTTCCGGAAATGATTTGCATAAGATAGGGATGATTTGCGTTAATTATGGAATAAATATGGAAAGTTATAGCATGATCTCTAATCCCCTTTAAATTTGCCCGAAAAATATTCACTCCCATATTGTCTAAATTTTGGATTTGTATAGTAATTCAAATATGGTAATGAAATTAATATATCAATGATACATGATTTATGTTAATTGGCAATCTACCATAATTTCGGCCAATCAATTAGACCACTAATATTAATATCCGAAAATAATTATATAATTTACAAAGCTTTTTTTAGTATAAATAGTAAAGATTTGTGATGCATCATCACTACTCAATGATATAAAAGAGAATCCATGAAGCCACGTGGTGCAAAATTAGAAAATTGACGCCCATGTAGCATGCTCTATCGTTTAGGGCCTCAATGAGATGGTCCATGTAGCAAGCAAATCAATCCTTCAGCAAATTAGGCGTGCAATTGCCTACAATCAAGGATTTAATTAATTTAGGAATTGTTGTTATTTAGGAAAGTTTATTAATTGATGTATTAGGTGTGTAATTGACTACAACCACATTAGTAATTTAGGAAATAAACGATCAAATAATCCTTATTATGCAGCTAATGTTAAGGAATTATTTTTGTTAATTCTGAATTGTAAGTTGTTCGACTTACAATTTTGCAACTATAAATAGGCATTACACCCTAGCTTTGTAGGAGTCATTCAAAGTACATATTACATAATTATATTATATTCTCTCTAGTGGTGTTATTATAATGGAAGCAATATCCCCCTCCAAAGAAGGTTCATCATTCACAAAAAACCATACGAGTGAAAG
This sequence comes from Beta vulgaris subsp. vulgaris, assembly GCF_026745355.1. Lineage (NCBI taxonomy): Eukaryota > Viridiplantae > Streptophyta > Magnoliopsida > Caryophyllales > Amaranthaceae > Beta > Beta vulgaris. The sequence goes on from NC_079203.1 coordinate 23,262,151, forward strand.
TGGGTTGTACCCAAAATTACAAGTCAACAATACCAACTGATGAGCAATCTATTTTTTTTTTTTTTTTTTTTTTTTGCAAACTGATGAGCAATCTATGATTATATAGCAAGCTATAATTAGGGATTACAACAACTTATTAGTATTTTTTCTACCATTTATGTCTTATTATGTTTTTATGTTCGTAGTGCACTTTTTATTATCATCATATTTAATTTGTTGTCTAATAAATAACTAACTCAATTTTGTATTCGTGATTATATGATACTATTCTTATTATATTCCCGTGCAATGCTATTGTTGCTCTAAAAAGGGATTCATTTTTTTATATATATATTATTGTAAATATGTCAGTATTCACTGAACTAAAAACCCATTCATACAAAATTATAGTTAGAAATCCATGAAATCTAACTTTTGAATTTCAATTTCTAATTAGTTCATAAAATAAATATACACAGTTGATCCATAGCATTGTAGGCATATGCATGTTGAATTAATCGCCAAATTTTTATAATTGATCCTCAAAACACAAATTTAAAAAAAAAAAAAACAAATTCATTCGAATCGACCATGAAACCAAAGTTAAATATCCATGAAAACTAACCTTTTAAATTTGATTCAAATGATTTGATTACACCATTGATTCTACTTGGATCGACCATATACGCATGCATGTTGAATTTTGACTCCAGATTTTAAAATTGATCATCAAAACAAAAGGACAAAAAAGAAATCAAATTCTTCAATTGGAACATGCAATCAAAGTTATATACACATGAAAACTAAACTCTTAATTTTGTTGGATTAATATATAATAGAATGATTCGTCTAATTTCTTCAATGCCGACATTAATAAAACAAATTTGAATAGATTTCTTCAATAGTTTGTCTTCTTCTTCTCATAATCAACCCATGTCTGAATTTTTTTTTTCACAAATTATACGAAGAAGTTTTCATGTATATAAAACATGGTGAGTGAAATGTTATTGATAATAAAATAAATGAGCAGGAAATAATGGCAAGAAAATTTTTTGTTTCAATCGTGGAGAGGAGATGAAATGGGGTTAATGAATAGAATATGAAATGAGGAGAAAGAAAGATAAGTGTTAATTTTTTTTTTACCCGTGAAGGTGAATGATGAGGAGAGAAGATGAAGTGTATCAAACAACTCTTACAATTTTATCTGGAGGTTACTAATTTTCAATGAAGAGAAGATGAAATGAGGAGAAAGATAAATTAAGTGTTTGGTTATTTTGTGCATGAAATATATCAATCAATTGAATCAATAAGATGTCTAATACTCCTTCCATTCCATGAAATAGTATTCACTTTTCATTTTTCAGGGGAAGTAAGAATAATAAAAAGAGTAGTAGGATTTTTCAAAAAAAATTTAAGAAAGTGTTTACTTGATATTTTTGTCTGGGAATGGTGTAAAACAATAAATAGGAACACATATTTTGAACGAAAAGTAGGGGTATTTTGGAAAATTTGTGTAGAAATTGAGGATAATTTAGTCCAAGCAAAATAATAAAAAAGAAAACAAGCACAACATTTTGAGACACGCAAAATAAAATGTGCAGCACTATATGATGGGACGGAGGGAGTATTATATGTAAATGGTTATGGTGTAATCAATGCAAATTTGACATTCTTTTGGATTTGGTGTAATATTAATCAAGAGAATCAATTGACAAGTTGTATGAATGGTTTTAATTTTTTGAACTTTATTGACATGTGTTTATAAATGTATAATATTATATTGTAAATGTTTTAACTCAATAGCAATTATTAAATACCATTACAATACTTTAAGTTCCGGGTTTTTATACTTCAATAGAAATCATATCAGTATATTAAGCTTCCACATAAAATCATTCAACTTTGAATCGTTTTTCTGTTGTGATTTTTTTTGTGTTTTGTGTCTTATACTGCCACATAATATTTCCATTACCATTAAATATAATTTTCATAAATTTTCATTTATCAGGTTTTTCATTTATCAGATTTGACTTTATCAATTAAATCTTCAATGGACATTTGGCACAATACTTAATTAGCTAGATAAAGGACATCAAGGTAAAGCAGATACCCTCTGATATTCAAACCTACATGAATAGCTCCATGGCAAACACACTCTGTGATATTAGTGTTACCCTAAGTAGCAATGATAAATATTTCATCATTCACTCCCCTAGATCAACAAATGGAGTGGCACACATCTTGGCTCAGATGGGTACACAGCTCCTGGTGGACAAAACATACCACTTCACTTTCCTAGACAACGTCAATGATGCAAGTCTGGCGGACCTTGTGAACAATCCAGTTGCACCAATATATTACTAATGCGGACCTTTACTATAATGCTCTTAAAACAACTATTTTTATGTAATATTTTGCTCCTCTATCTAAGAGGTACTCTGAACTATTCTTCTATGTGAAATATTTTGAAGACCTCGTCTTTGATTGTGTCTTATATATTATATATATATATAATATAATATATATTATATAATAATATATATATATATATATATATATATATAATATATATATATATATATATATATTCCTGTTTATTCAAAAAAAAAAAGGACACCAAGGTGACATGTTTTACTCTTGCATTTGGAGGAACAATCGCGAAGAGGAGCAACATTGGGTTAGGTTTTCTTTTGTTGAACCCTAGTTTTGATAATGACAAAGAAACAAAGGAACAAACTAAGTAGTGAACTAATGAATTATTTAAGTGTATGGTGTCTAAGGTATCAATGCAAGGAACTGGGAGAATACAAAGTCAATGAAGAAGTCAAGAGAGGATTTCAAAGGCTAAGTAAAGAAGTTTCTATGTTGATACTGGAGCAAGCATTGGATCAAGAATAATAGAAGCTAGGCGTTTTATTTTCTAGTTCTAATGTAAAGGAACAAAGAAAGAATGGTAAGGAACTGTGGCAGAATATTTGAGAATGAAGCGTTTGTTCCTCTGTAAGGAACAAACTCAGTGGCACTTAGCAAATATGTTAAAGCAACTGAACTAATATAAGGAACTAGACTTAGGCGTGTACTTAGTATAACTATTAAAAGATAATGGAGTAAGTCATGCCTAGATTATAGGAAATTAGTTATTTCTAATTTCAAATCATAAAATCAGTTTTAAAAAGAAAATCTGTTTTGGAAAAGATTTTATTTTTGAAAATAAGAAAATAAATATCCGGTTGTTAGAAAGGTTTTATTTCAAAGATATTATTTTCTTAAAGATTAGAAATTCAGATTTAAAGATAAAAAGAGTTTATAAAAACTGATTTTCGGATAATGTTGAAGGAACTCCTATTATTTAGGAGTAATGGCTGCATTTTATCCACGTTCATTTATAGTTCATGGGATCATGGGACATGATGTAAAACGTGTTCCTTAGGGGAAGGAACATCATGGGTAAATGGATTAAAACGTGTACTCTAACATTAATCCCACGTTCTTCATGATTAACACTATAAATATAGAAGTCTAGATAAGTTCCAAAGTGTGTCTGACTAAGTAATTAAGTGAGTTTAACTTATTAAGTGTCAGTGCCTTCATTCTCTCATAATAGCCATTTGTTCTTTGCCTTCTTACTCTAATTCCACTAAGCTTATTTCGATCAATTGTATTTTGGTTTTTGGGGTAAGGGAACTTTGAGTGAAGTTCTGTAAGAGAAAGGCTTTGAGTGAAGCTTGTATGTGTGAGAAAACTTCGAGTGAAGTTGAGAGGAACTGCTGTTAAGGGAACAGTGGTTCAGAAACTTGAGTTTAGGAACTCAAGGTAGGGCTCGAGATAGAATTAGGTTGTAACAGAGTTGTTTGGCCTAATTAGTGAAAGTGTTGAGTTTAAAATCCCTAGTGGTCGAGGTTGTTTCTTCTTGTTGGGCCCAAGAAGTTTTTCCTCGTAAAAATCCCTTGTGTTCCTTTAGCTTGTTTATTCGTTTAAGTTTTAATTTCCGCAAAAAGTTACGTTTATTTCTACACCTACAATTCACCCCCCTCTTGTAGTGTTCCTAGGGAAATAACAATTGGTATCAGAGCTAGAACTCACGTAAGATAGGAAACCCTATTGAGGAAAAGATCCAAGGAACAATGAATACCACCGAGAAACTTGAAGAAGGTTATTCCACTCAAAGGCCTCCTATGTTCAATGGGAAGTACTACAACTATTGGAAGAACCGCATGGAGATATTCATCAAGGCTGAAAACTATCAGGTATGGAGAGTCATTGAAGTTGGTGATTTCGAAGTCACAACTACAAATGACAAAAATGAGGTAACTCTTAAACCCCTCTCTGATTATGACAAATCTGATTTTGAAAAAATGGAAGTAAATGCCATGGCTATTAAACTATTGCATTGTGGACTTGGACCCCATGAACATAATAGGATCATGGGATGCAAATCCGCAAAGCAAATATGGGATTTACTAGAAGTAACCCACGAAGGAACTAATGAAGTTAAAAGATCGAAAATTGATTTACTTATGAATCAATATGAACTGTTCTGCATGAAATCCAAAGAAAGCATCCGAGACATGTTTACTCGTTTTACTAACATTATAAATGAGTTGGCTTCTCTTGGAAAGTTTATTTCATCTGAGGAACAGGTTCGAAAGGTTCTTAGGAGTCTTCCTAAGGACAGATGGATGGCTAAAGTCACGCTCTTCAAGAAACAAAAGACTTCACTAAGTTCAACTTAGAACAGCTGGCAGGGTCACTTATGACTCATGAGCTTCACCTTGATACTGAATATGGTGAAAGCTCCAAATCAAAATCAATTGCTCTCAAAGCAGATGATGAAGATGATTCGGACTCTGAAGAAGAAGAAGCAGCCCTCATGGTTCGAAAATTTCGAAAGATGTACAGGAACATGAAGAATGGAAACTTCAAAGGTAAAACTAAGAAATTTTCTAACAAAGCTGCTTGTCATAAATGTGGAAGTACAGATCACTTCATCAAGAATGTCCTCTTTGGGAAAACGACAAAACCAAAGAAAGGAACAAGGAACGCTTTGCTGAAAGGAACAAAGAATCAAAAGCACCTTTCTCTAAGGCAAATGTGCGCAAAGCTATGATAGCTGCTTGGGGAGATTCAGAGACGGAAGAAGAAGAGGAACAACCAACTGAAAAACAGTAAACCTTTGCCTCATGGCAAACACGACGAAAAAGAAGATGAAGAAAAATTGAGGTAAGTCAACATGGACTTGAGTCAGAACTAGATGGTAAAACTAGGACTGAAATATATGATCTTCTTTATGATGCAATTCTTGAATGTAGAGATGAACGTGAAAAACGTGAACAAACGGAACAAGCCTTAAAGGTTTGCAAGGAACACATAGAATGGCTTAAGAAAATGAGAACTGATGTCGAAACTAGATTTTTGATTTGTTGATAAAAACTTAAAAATCAAAGAATGTTATGAGAGTTTGAAAAATGAAAATTATCTAATTAATTTAGAGATTTCACACTTGAAGGAATTTGTCCCTGTTCTGAGTTCCTTTGATATAAGATCAACCCCTTTGAAAGGATACAGATCTGAGATTGAAAAAATAAATAAAGAGAAAATATTTTAAAGGAACAGATCTGTAATCTTATAAAAGGAACTGGTTGTCGCAAGGAACAGAGGCAAAATCATGAAAGTTCCTAAGTGGATTGAGAAACCACAGACCAAAAGGAAGGAAGGTCTTGGTTTTGAAAACTAAAGAAAAGGAACAAGACAAAGAAATATGTTGATCTACCTAGTGATAAGTTCTGTATGTATTGTGGCAAGGATAGGTCATTACATAAATCAATGTCAACTAAAATCTGAGAATGATGTTGGGAAAAAATGTGACAATAAGTAAGAAAAAAAGGGTTGTCAAAACAAATCCTAGTCAAGAACAGGAACCCACGAAAGATGGGGTTCCTTCAACTAACAACTAGTTGATTTTTGCAGGTTGGAGTGAGGGGAACAACACTTGGTATCTCGATAGTGGTTGTTCCAAGCACATGACAGGAGACAAAACGAAGTTTCTCTCACTCACAACCTATGAAGGTGGCAGTGTAACATTTGGTGATAATAAGAAAGGTAACATTGTTGCTATGGGTAAGGTCGGTAAGTCACCATTACACTCCATTGAAAATGTATTTTTAGTTGAAGGTCTAAAACATAATCTATTAAGCATTTCTCAATTCTGTGACAAAGGAAATACTGTAAAATTTGATAAGAAAAATGCTTAATCATCAACATTAAAACTAAGAAGGTTATGTTGGAAGGAACAAGGAAAGGGAACACATACATTGTGGATCTAGACCTTGTTCCTCAAATCAATTTAACTTGTCTTAGTGTTATTGAAGATGATTCACTTCTATGGCACAAGCGTCTAGGACATGCTAGCTTTTCATTACTTGAGAAACTTAGATCAAAAGACCTTGTTTTAGGATTACCATCATAAAATTTCATATTGATCAAGTTTGTGATGCATGTGCACGAGGTAAACAAGTAAGATCCTCTTTCAAATCTAAAACGATTGTAAGTACCACTAAACCATTAGAGTTAATTCATATGGACTTATGTGGACCCATGAGAATTCAAAGCAGAAGTGGAAAGAGGTATGTACTTGTGATTGTAGATGACTACTCTAGGTACACTTGGGTTATTTTTCTCTCTAGTAAAGATGAAACTTATGATGAGTTCCTTGTCTTTGCTAAAAGAGTTCAAAACCTAAGTGGACATAAAATAATGCACATTAGATCAGATCATGGCAAGGAATTCGAAAATTATAAATTTGATGACCTAAGCAGAGATAATGGCCTAGATCATAATTTTTCTGCCCCTAGAACACCACAACAAAATGGTGTTGTAGAAAGGAAAAATAGAACTTTGGAGGAAATGTCTAGAACCATGTTAATTGCTAGTGAACTTCCAAGGAACTTTTGGGCTGAAGCTGTTAATACTGCTTGTCACATAATTAATCGTGCCATGATGAGACCTATCATTAATAAAACTCCTTATGAACTTTACTTTGGAAAGAAACCAAACATCACCTATTTAGAACATTTGGATGCAAATGTTATGTGCATAATAATGGAAAAGATAATCTTGGAAAATTTGATGCAAGGAGTGATGAAGCAACATTTTTAGGATACTCCTCACATAGTAAAGCTTATAGAGTATATAACAAGAGAACTATGTGTGTTGAAGAAAGCATTCATGTAATCTTTGATGAATCTGACAAACATAATCCAAGCATACAGGTTGATGACTATGAGATAGGGTTAGCGCAACCTAGTCAAGGAACACAGATTCACAAGAAGAAGAAGAAGTGAAAGAGGAAAGGAACGAGGAATTCGAAAATAATGAGATCAATGATATTCCTGTTCCTCAAGGAGGAGAAGATGCTCCTGTTCCTCTAAATGAAGGAACTGAGTCCACCGAGGCTAACAGAGGAACAACTGAGCAGAGTTCCTCATCCACTCAAGGAACTCATGAGGAACAACATGTTCCTATAAGAGAGTTTCAACCAAAACCTTGGAGATTACAAAAGTCACATCCTGTGGAACTCATAATCAGCGACATATCCAAAGGTACGCAAACTAGATCTCAGTTAAGGAACTTTTGTGCATTTCATGCGTTCCTATCAATGATGGAACCAAGAAATCATGAAGAAGCCTTAACTGACTCTGATTGGATTATTGCAATGCAAGCTGAATTAAATGAGTTTGAAAGAAACAAGGTATGGCATCTAGTTCCTTCATCTAAACAACAAAAAGTAATTGGCTTAAAATGGGTGTTTAGAAACAAACTAGATGAATATGGAACCATTGTAAGAAACAAAGCTAGACTTGTAGTAAAAGGTTATAACCAACAAGAAGGAATTGATTATGAAGAAACCTTTGCTCCTGTAGCTAGATTAGAAGCCATTAGAATCTTAATTGCATTTGCTGCTTACATGGGATTCAAATTATATCAAATGGATGTTAAGTGTGCATTTTTAAATGGCTATCTAAACGAAGATGTATATGTTGAACAACCCCCTGGTTTCGAAAATAACAATCTCCCAAATCATGTCTACAAGCTTGATAAAGCTCTTTATGGGTTAAAACAAGCACCTAGATCATGGTATGAGAGATTATCTAAGTTCCTCTTTAAAAGAGGAAAGGTTGATAAAACCTTGTTCCTAAAATCTAAAGGAACTGATATTTTGCTTGTTCAAATATATGTTGATGACATCATATTCGGAGCTACTAATGAAACATTGTGCAAAGAATTCTCAAATCTCATGAGCAATGAATTTGAAATGAGTATGATGGGAGAGTTAAATTTCTTTCTTGGACTACAAATCAAACAAACTAAAAAGGTATAATTGTTCACCAACAAAAATACATAAAGGAACTATTAAAGAAATATGGCCTCGAAAATTCAAAGATAAATCACACTCCTATGGGAACTTCAACTAGATTAGATGAAGACTCCATAGGAACAAGTGTTGATCAAACAAAATTAGAGGAATGATTGGTTCACTTTTGTATCTAACTGCTAGTCGTCCAGACATAGCTTTCAGTGTTGGTTTGTGTGCTAGATTTCAAGCAAATCCAAAGGAGTCTCACCTCACTGCTGTGAAGAGAATTCTTAGATACCTTAAAGGAACAGATGATCTTGGACTCTACTATCCAAGAAGTGATACATTCGAACTAAAAGGATATGCAGATGCAGATTATGCTGGAGATCTTGTTAATAGGAAAAGCACCTCAGGTATGGCACAATTCCTTGGTCATAGTTTAGTTTCTTGGAGTACCAAGAAACAAAACACAGTTGCTTTATCCACTGCTGAAGCAGAATATGTAGCTGCTGCTGCATGTTGCTCTCAAATGCTTTGGATAAAACAACAACTTAGTGACTATGGAATAAACTTTGAATGTGTTCCTATTTATTGTGACAATACAAGTGCTATAAGTATATCTAAAGATCCAGTGCATCATTCTAGAGTAAAGCATATACATATTAGACATCACTTTTTAAGAGAAAATGTCGAAAAAGGTTTGATCAAACTTGAGTTTTGTCAAACTGATTATCAGATTGCTGATATCCTAACTAAGCCTTTGCAAAGAGATAGATATGAAAATTAAGGCTTGAGTTAGGCTTAATAAAAATTAAGTGATTGTTCCTATGTCAATTCCCCCATGTTTGAATCAATTTGAGTGACTTTGTGTGCTAAAAATAATTGTGTTTAATTGCCTAAGACCATTGCAAATTGGAATGTTGCAAAACATAACCATGAAGTCAAAGAAACTAAACAACTCACAAATGTCACATAATACTCCCCTTACTGTTCCTAAGGTCAAGAAACATGCATAGTATGAAGGATATTGATATGTAGCATTAGTTGTTCCTATAGCACAAGTTCCTTAGCATTTATTTTCTTTCAAAAATTAAAATTCATAAAAATCCGAAAAATCCGATAAAATCCCAAAAATTAAGGGGAACCAGTTTAATTAAATCTTGGTTCTTTTTATCTTTTCGTTTTCTTTCTTTTATTTTTATTTTTATTTTTTTGCTTTATTTCTTTCCCGCGTGTCATAATTACTATTACATGCAAAACTTCCTTCTTCAATTCATCTAAGAAACCGTGTTCCTCTCAAACGCTTCATCTTCACCAAATCCGAAACCTCATCACACCCTTTGATACTCCATAAAAACCTCCAAACCTTCATAAATCATGGCAAAAACTTCAAGAAACTCACCTTTTCCAACACCAAAAACAACCGACACTTCAAAAATGGAAATTTCTTCATCTCCAACTAAAACCCTTGAAACCGACATAATTCAAGAAAACCCCATAGAGGAACAGCAATTAGAATCTCCTAGAAGGAGCATGAGAAGAAAAAAATTGATTGGGGAAGAGATGAAGAAGAAACCCCGGAACAATCTCAGGGGGAAGAAGAAGAAACTGCACCTGTTCCTTCCAAAGGAACTGTTTCTTCGTCTTCCAAGAAAAGGGTCGAACGAAGTGAATCTAGGTATGTCTTGGGCTTTTGCGTCGATTTAGAATGGGCAAATAAAATTGAATTTCTAGAATTAACCTCCATTCTAAAGGAACAAGGCATGGAATTCTTGTTTGAATTCGCCTTTAATAATGCTCTTGTTCCTCTAGCTATGGACGAGTTTTGTGCAAATTTTGTTAATACTAATGGAACTTGCACAACTGAAGTTAGAGGCAAGAAAATAAGGTTTAATCAAGCAACTTTAAGCAAAGTATGGGAAGTTCCTTGCAAAGGAACTGATTTGTATTTTAAAAGGAAAGGAACTGTTTCCTTTCCGAATTTTCCTCAAGACAAAATCTTAGAATATTTTGGAGGAACAGCTGGCCAAAACAAAACTTAACCATAACCTACTCTCTCCCCTTCACAAAGTACTGTTTAACTTGGTTTGGAGAGCACTCATTCCTCGAACTGAAAAGAGGAATGAAGTGGGTCTCTTGGATATGTGTTACATGTTTTGCTTGACCACACATACAAATAATTTCCCTTCCCTCTTCATTCACACTTAACCCACTGATTGAAAACATTGTGTATTGGTACGGTGCCTTGATAACTTCTTACTTCATCATTTTGAAGTAAGACTTACTGGTTGGACCACCATAGGGTCAAACAAGGGAACATTTGAATGAGAAGACCCTAAATGGACTTGGTTGTCTGTCCAAGAAGGTGTTCTCATTCAAGGAAGAATGGCTTCCAGTTCCTCAGGAAAAAGAAAATGCCCAACTGATTAGAAGAAGATATGATGTAATCTTGGATAACCCTGTTCCTAACCGGAGGAACCAAACCTAAGAGGCGCAAACACATTGCCACTAAGCCTAAACCCTCTGTTCCTTTGAGAGTGAGAAAGAGCACTCGTCGAAAAATTGCTCCTGTTCCTGTTCCTTCCAATGAGGACTCTCCTTTAGTCCTTTCGGATAATGAGGAACAGGTACCCTCTACTCTCAAGGAACCATACCTCCACCATCTCCAAACTCTCTGTTCCTTTCACAAAAATACCCTCCATTTCACCTTCGTCCTTCTCTGTTCCTTCAGTTTTGAGCAGTTGAAGGATGAAATAAAAGGACCAAATCCTTTTGCTTCCACCTCCACAACTCTTCCACCCACACCACCATTTCTTCCTCCCATTTATCACCCTTCACCTTCTGTTTCCATTCCTGGAACAGATGAGCCTTCCACTAAACCTCCCCAGTTCCTTCACAACATCCCCCATCTGCCTCTAGTTCCAAGGTAAGGAACAGGAAAATCCGGATGACACTAACTGGGTTAATGAAGTCTGCCTTCCTGCACAACATATGATAAAATTTTACAATCATCTTCATTGGACTTTGGATGCCAAAACTGATACTATGTAAGTCTTATGAAGAAATTGAGTGATACCGTGGTTGCGCAGAAAAGAAGATGGAACTATGGCTCGTACTTGGAGGAGCTGAAGGAACAGGTTGAACTACATCATGGGTGGTGATGAAAAAGTTGGAGGATGTGGTTGAAGAAGAAGTTGTCGAGGAACACCATTCCCCTTCCCTTTCTTAGTTTCTTTAAATTGTTGTTTTGTTGTTCCTGTTTCTTTCTTTAAGGAACACAACTTTTGTTTCTTCCTTTTTCTTTTCTTTCTTTGTTTTGTTATGGAACAAGTGCTATATAATCAATGACTTTTGCTATATTGTCTATGTTTCTAAATGCTTTGCATAATTTCTTCCTTGGAATGGCTAGTATTATGTGATTGATGTTTGAGCAAGTTTACTCTTTGATTTTCTAACTTAACCACTAATGGTGCTTGCATATTGGTCTTAAGGTGTTAAATCAATTCATCAATTCATGCAGAGTCTATTCTTTTTGAGGATGACAAAGGGGGAAAAGGATTTAAGGAACAAACTGTACATAAAATAAACTTAAAAAATGAAAAATTAAAAAGTTAAAAAAACTAAGGTAAATGAAAAATCAAAAACTTCAGTTACTCACATAATTGTGTTTTATTTTTCATTTTCTTCTTTATGTTTTTATTTTCATTCACTTATATTATTTGTTATTTTCCTTAGTTTGTACCTTTGTTGTCATCATCAAAAAGGGGGAAATTGTTGAACCCTAGTTTTGATAATGACAAAGAAACAAAGGAACAAACTAAGTAGTGAACTAATGAATTATTTAAGTGTATGGTGTCTAAGGTATCAATGCAAGGAACTGGGAGAATACAAGTCAATGAAGAAGTCAAGAGAGGATTTCAAAGGCTAAGTAAAGAAGTTTCTATGTTGATACTGGAGCAAGCATTGGATCAAGAATAATAGAAGCTAGGCGTTTTATTTTCTAGTTCCAATGTAAAGGAACAAAGAAAGAATGGTAAGGAACTGTGGCAGAATATTTGAGAATGAAGCGTTTGTTCCTCTGTAAGGAACAAACTCAGTGGCACTTAGAAATATGTTAAAGGAACTGAACTAATATAAGGAACTAGACTTAGGCGTGTACTTAGTTAACATTAAAAGATAATGGAGTAAGTCATGCCTAGATTATAGGAAATTAGTTATTTCTAATTTCAAATGATAAAATCAGTTTTAAAAAGAAAATCTGTTTTGGAAAAGATTTTATTTTTCGGAAAATAAGAAAATAAATATCCGGTTGTTAGAAAGTTTTATTTCAAAGATATTATTTTCTTAAAGATTAGAAATTCAGATTTAAAGATAAAAAGAGTTTATAAAAACTGATTTTCGGATAATGTTGAAGGAACTCCTATTATTTAGGAGTAATGGCTGCATTTTATCCACGTTCATTTATAGTTCATGGGATCATGGGACATGATGTAAAACGTGTTCCTTAGGGGAAGGAACATCATGGGTAAATGGATTAAAACGTGTACTCTAACATTAATCCCACGTTCTTCATGATTAACACTATAAATATAGAAGTCTAGATAAGTTCCAAATGTGTCTGACTAAGTAATTAAGTGAGTTTAACTTATTAAGTGTCAGTGCCTTCATTCTCTCATAATAGCCATTTGTTCTTTGCCTTCTTACTCTAATTCCACTAAGCTTATTTCGATCAATTGTATTTTGGTTTTTGGGGTAAGGGAACTTTGAGTGAAGTTCTGTAAGAGAAAGGCTTTGAGTGAAGCTTGTATGTGTGAGAAAACTTCGAGTGAAGTTGAGAGGAACTGCTGTTAAGGGAACAGTGGTTCAGGAACTTGAGTTTAGGAACTCAAGGTAGGGCTCGAGTTAGAATTAGGTTGTAACAGAGTTGTTTGGCCTAATTAGTGAAAGTGTTGAGTTTAAAATCCCTAGTGGTCGAGGTTGTTTCTTCTTGTTGGGCCCAAGAAGTTTTTCCTCGTAAAAATCCCTTGTGTTCCTTTAGCTTGTTTATTCGTTTAAGTTTTAATTTCCGCAAAAAGTTACGTTTATTTCTACACCTACAATTCACCCCCCCTCTTGTAGTGTTCCTAGGGAAATAACATCTTTTTTAAAAAATAAAAACTTATAAGGACATTCTGGAAAAATTTCAATCTCTATAAAAGCAAGTACTTACAAAATTATTGCTTTTTGTTAAATATATGATTGATTATCAATCATTGTTACCCAAATATTTAAATATAGTAAATTATGGATTTACAAAATCATGACATTTTTGTTAATTTGATTATAGATTACTATGACTCATGTGGCTGATTATATATCATGGTTAATGTATTGATCCCTCCGTTCTCAATCAATTGTCGTGTTAGGTTGTTGGTCGATATAGTAAAAGTAAGCATAAAATATTGATTGATTAACAGATAGAAATTAAGTGCAAGGCCTTATACCATGTGTATGAAGAAATAGTGTGAAATAGAGACAGTTAATGAATGACCTACATCACATGGGCAGTGGCGGATCCAGGAATTTCCAGATGGTGGTTCACCACTAGTTACCATCAACATAATCTAACAAGATCTCACATAACTATATTTATCATCAAGTACAAATCACAAGAGATAATCAAAGTCATGTATATAAATAATGTCAAAAATCAAAACAAATCATCTTAAAAAACTGGAAAAAAATATTGTGTAACACAATCAATCTCAATTTAGAAACACAATCATCTTATTTCATATGCATGCCTGATTCTTTTTATTTTTCAAGCATAAATTATAACCTTTTTAGACATAAATATGGGTAAAATTTTGACAATTAGACATTTTTTTAGGCAAATTTCAAAGGATAAAACCCTATTACTTAACCTATAGCTTGTTATATTAATATTTTTACTTATTATTTCTTTTAGGTTTTTATAATTAAACTTGATGAATCATAAAAGAATCTTAAGTGCATTTATTTAGAATTTCTTATGTTATATTAACATAGTCTTTTGTGTTAAATAAATCATTTCACGTTGTTATTTGATTTTCCGTTTTGGTGGTATCATGATTGTAACACAATCAAAAGAAATGTTTTGCTATATTTGAGTTTGAATTTTTTTTTTTTTGTTGTAGTTGATTTACTAATGGGTAATTAAATAAATTTATAAGGAGGCACCATAACTCTCCCCTTCCTTTATATAATACTAGCATTTTTTGCACGCGATGCGTGCTTGGATTTTTTTCAAAGCAGAAACTCGGTTTTTTTCGACGTATGTAAAAGTCAAAATTTGAACATTAGACTACAAAGGATAATTGTTTTTATTTACAAAATTTAATTGGTTTAGTCTCTGTCACTTAAGTCTCTCACCAGTCTTTTTTTTTTTTACTTTTCAAGGTCAAAATTCTATGAACAAAATAGAAATTTTATTGAATTTATCTTTGACTAATATTATAATCTTTTAGTTGATTTTGAATTATGTACACTACTTCATATATTGTGAAGAAACTTCATATATTGTGAAGAAAGTGGACACTTGGATTTCAAGTCAAATTTTTGTGAGTATGTTTTGACGTTGTAGTGTATTGGTTGTAGTTTGTAAGTTAATCTTTTGGTTTTGTAAAGTTTCATCATTTGAGTGATTTGTATAATGTAAATTATACAATTCTATGATTTTAGTTGACTTGTGAGTGATTGTTATAATTTATTTCCAGTATTTTATTTGAATCTCCCTTTGGTTTGTAAGTGGATTTGTAATTTAGAAAGAAAAAGGGATAAAATAGTCTTTTCATTCGGGGACACCATAGTCCCCCCTTCCCTTATATAATAGAGATATGTTGTACTTTAATTCTTGAATGATATTTTACATAAACCTTTTTACCTTGATAACAAATCGCTATAATATAATAGAAAGAGATAGGTAGGTCCAAATATATCTCTAAGAGTTTCATTATATATAGGAAACACTATATTAAAGTTAATAATTTTTTTCCTCGTCTAACTTCTAAATTATAATTTCGCTACAAAGATACCTCAGTTTTTTTTCCTTGTCTAACTTCTAAATTTTGTTTGCACACATTGATATTTAATAATTTCCATCATTTCAAATTTGGTCCTTTTTTAAATTTTAACACTTTTAGCTTCAATTATATTTGAAATGAAATTTTGATATTTTCATACACAATTTGACATTGGAATTTTTTTTAGAAAAACAAAAATCGTTACTTTTTGCAAATTTAGTTTTGTTTTTCTAGAAAATATATTTTTGCAAAAAGTTTGATATTGTTTTGTTTTTCAAAATTTATTTCTGAACATGGATTTTTTGCAAAAGTTTTGGGCAAAAATTTAAATATTGGCATTTTTTTTTAGAAAAAACTAAATTCGTTTTACATAAAATGAATTAAATTTAAGTCTGATTGTATAAAATCTCTTTTGAACTCATTGTTGTTATCTCCATTTTTTTAACTACATAACAGTCAACTAATTTCCTATTGTTTATTTCAACTACATAACAGTCAACTAATTTCCTATTGTTTATTTCAACTAATGTGAAATAATTTGGAAGTTCGCAAATTATGCCGATGGATGAATGTGTGATATCACCGTCAAAATCTTATGTTTTTATCAAATTTGTGTTTTTATAGTAACTTTTGTGAGTATTTGTAAGTAAATGTTTGTAGTAAATGTTTTTTTATGTATTGATTCTAGATTATTAGTTTTACTTGTATGTTAATTTTAAGTTTTAATAAAGTTTTTGATTATTTGAATGATTTGCAACATGATTTTCTTAATTGTATGAGTGATTTGTAAAGTTTCTTCTTTTAAGTGATTTGTGAGTGAGTGTTGTAAATAATTTTCGTAGTTTTTTTGAGTCTCGATTTTAATTTTGAGATTCCTTTTGTAATTTAGAAAGGGAAGGGGGGCAAATAGTCGGTTCAAAAGAGGACACCATAGCTCCCCCCTTCCCTTATATAATAGAGATATATTATTTCACTACTCACTAGTCTATCACCCACTAGGCCAAATCTTTACTATCCAATTTACTCTAAAATTTCAATAATCATGATTCATGAGTACCAAATTCAGGCAATATCCTCAAAGAGATAAAAGAATTTGGACCCACTAAATTAAAAAATAAAATAAAAACCCAATCCTATAACAATACAAATACCAACAACAAGGACGTGGCTGTAACACCCCGATAATTCCCTCTTTCTAGAAAATACTTTTATAACAAATCTAGAGAATTACCCAGGCATTATCGCCCGTGTGAAACGTTTCGGCTTACTCAGAATTTTGCAGCGAAAACTTACTAAAACAAAACCAACTTTATTAAACTTATGAAATAAGAGTCAAATAATGTTTGAACTGAAACACACCAACTTAAAGCTAAAGTATGAAAATATAAATTCCTAGAAACAACTTAATACTGTTAATGTCACAAAAGTCTCTCCATTCCAGATTCCCCAATGGTATGCATCTTCGAACCTGTAATGTCAATCTTTCTTGACTCTGCTCCCCCGAAGGATCACCACAGGATCAATAGGCAAAGCCATGATCACAAACACAGACAAGCACGTAATCAGCAAAGCTGAGTACTACATATCAGACAACAATAATCCTAAACATGATACTACAACACAACTTGTAGAATAAAATAATAATAACATAACAACTGCAGATGACTCTTACTGAACTAGACTCTAACTTTTATTTCTTCTTTAAATGGAATAGTTATGGGACGAGTTGACTATACTGAAATAGGAAATACGGTCATGACTCCGTAAACCAGAATGACCTACGATATCGAGGAACCTTTGAACTAAAGAGGAATGGTGATCAATCCAACCTCGAAGATACATATCACGGCGGACTATGTACCCAACCCTTAGTGTCCAACTCTAGACGTGCACCAGTCTAAAGTCTATAACCTATTCTCGTTTCACTTTACGTTGCATTCATTTTATACTTGTGTTGACACCAACCAAGCACATAATACTACAACTACAATCACATAACATCACAAAACTCCTTTTTAATCTTAGAATTAATAAGTGTTCACAACTTAGCATCCAAGACTCTTTTAACTTCTTTTATTCTTTACTAACTTGCCTGTTGAACCTAGCCAACAGTAAACTGTACCTTTATATAGGTATAACTCAAAATTACCAAATAAGATCCTCGGTTCTTATAAGATAAATAGATAAACTCAAAGAATCCATGATTCCAATTTACTTACATTAATTCACTCACGAATTAATACCAAACTAAACTTAGTTGCTTGCATCAAACTTCCATACAAACAAGTCATACTTAAACATATTCTTAGTTTACATGTAGCATACAAGCAAATAACATGTAAAGCCATCTCAGTAAATCATATATATGAACTACAAGGTCCTATACATGATACTACAAATTAAAAACATCCCTAGAGCATGTTTCTAACCATTTAGCACGTAGACTATGTACGTACCTGTATAAACGTAACGGTAGGCCACTTTTAAGCACTAAAAGTCCCCTACAGTGAATTCTCCGCCTAAAACAACCAAAAATCAGTAAATACTTGTACTAAAAAAATACAGCAACTTTAAAACGTCCCAAACCCTTTAAACTTCTTTAAAAATCGTTTTTATAATTTAAACTCTCATTATTTTTAATCCCTAGTATAGATAAACTATTCTAGTGATTAAAAACCATTAAAAACCTTAAACATTAACTTTCTGAATTTCCAGCAACTATAAAATTTTCTAAACCTTCTGAAAATATTTTAAATGAATATAAAAATCGTATTCCAATCAAAATTCATATTCATACTCTAAATATACGATTTCTAGTGATTTAAAACCCTAAAAATCACATCTTTCATGATTAAAACTAAAAATAATAAATCTGAAATTTTTCTTTTATACATATGATCCGAAAAATACATATTTCATAATAAAAATAATAACTCAAATCGAAATCATGCAAATAATAATAAAATAACAATAAAATTAGAACTTTAATGGAATCTTAAAGGAGAAGTAAAGAAAACAACCAAAATAAGAGGAGGAAAGAGGGCGCCGAGCTGGGACAGCAGCAAGGACCGGCGGAAATCACTTTTTCGGCTTCAAGAAAAGGTTTGTGACGTTTCTTGTTCACAAGAAACGTTACTTAGCGAAGAAGAAACGATTTTTGAGAGAAAAGATGAAGTCACGCTCAAGAGGAAGAGAGAGAGAAAATGTCGAGTGAGGGGAGAGGAGGCTCGAAATCACGTGCAAGTGAGGAGAGAGAAAATAAGTGTAGGGCAAAAATATTTGGGTTTTAGGATATTTAAATAGGCTAATCCTATTGGGCTTAGGAAAAAGGAATTCAATAATTAAAACAATAGGCTAATCCTATTGGGCTTAGGAAAAGGAATTCAATAATTAAAACTTTGATGACTAACAAGATGGGCTTGTTAGGACTTTAGTCATCAAATTATCCTTTCCCTTTTTATTTCTTTTGGGCTTTCGATTCCATTAAGTTTTTTTCAAAATACTTTTAATAATTAAACTCTTATTTAAAACACGCTTAATTAAAATATTACAAACTTTATTAAGCTTAGAAAAATATTTTTAGTTGACTTTTAAAATAGTCAACCCTTTTTAAAAGTCAAATCATTTTCCAAACTCATTTGGATTTAATATAATTACATAAATAACTTAATATATTTATGAAAATCCTTTAAAAATGTGGGGGATTACAGTCTACCCCCCTTAAAAGAAGTTTCGTCCCGAAACTTAACACAAAACCCTCGTACTTTCAAAAGTTTAAACTAACATTTCGAAAACTTTTGGGAAAAGGTAGTGCCTCTCGTGCACTTTCCCATTTTTAAAACACTTGTGTTACTTACGAACACTTTTCTTATGCGGAGACTCTACTTCTTTTGCACTAACATGTGCAAATTGCCCAACATAGGCATACATATATGAAAATGTCATAAAAATAGACAAAAAGCGCGAAATTTATCGCATTCTACCCCCCTTAAAGAAAACGAGTTACGCCCTCGTAACTCACCTCAAGGAATAGGTCTGGATACTTTTTCTTCATATCCTCTTCGGCTTCCCACGTTGCCTCTTCTGACTCGTGGTTAGACCAAAGAACTTTGACAATATGCACATCCTTGTTACGCGTACTACGCACTTTCCTGTCGAGAATCTTGAACAGGTCTTTCCTCATAAGTGAGGCTACTATCTATCTGCACTCGTTCAGGCTCTAACACATGGCGCTCATCAGGGATATAGCGCTTCAATTGGGATATGTGAAACACATCGTGCATCTTTTCAAACTCCATTGGCAATGCCAATCTATAAGCTACTTTCCCAATGCGCTCCAAAATTTCATATGGGCCTACATATTTAGCACTCAGCTTGCCCTTTTTCCCAAATCTCATAACGCCTTTGGTGGGTGATACTTTCAGGAATACTTTATCACCTACAGCGAACTCATCTTCGCGCCGCTTTAAGTCTGCGTAACTCTTCTGCCTATCTTGCGCAGCTTGAATTCTAGCCTGAATCAATCTAACGTTCTTGACGGTCTCCTCAATGAATTCGTCCCCAAAACTACATTCTCACTATAGTCTTCCAGCAAATGGGACTTCTACACTTCCGTCCATATAACGCCTCAAAAGGTGCCATCTTGATACTCGCATGGTAACTATTATTGTAAGAGAACTCAATTAAATCTAATTGGTCCTCCCAACTTCCTTGAAAATCTATAGCACAAGCTCGCAACATATCTTCCATAGTTTGGTTAGTCCTCTCAGTCTGACCATCGGTCGCAGGGTGAAAGGCGGTACTCATCTTTAATGTTGTCCCAAGGTTTGCTTGAACCTTCTTCCAAAACTTAGATAGAAATCTAGAGTCACGGTCTGAAATAATGTCCTTTGGGACTCCGTGCAATCTCACTACATGCTTGATATAGGTTGTAGCGAGTTGCTTCTTCTTCCATGTCTCCTTAATAGGTATGAAAAAGCGGACTTGGTCAGTCTATCCACTATAACCCAAATGGTATCATTTCCACTCCTCGACTTGGGTAAGGCAGTCACAAAGTCCATAGAAATCGAATCCCACTTCCATCCAGGAACCTCTAGTGGTTGGACTGTCCCCATGGGCCTCTTATGGTCTATCTTCACTTTCTGACAGGTTAGACACTTAGACACATACTCGGCTACCTCTCGTTTCATGTTCGGCCACCAATATATCACCTTAAGATCCTTATACAACTTGTCACCCCCAGGGTGCACAGAATATGGAGTTTTATGCCCTCATCCATAAGACGTCTCTTTAGTCGTTACACTTCTGTGGTACACACCACCTCCTTAAACCTTAGACTCCCATCTCATGAATCTTGAAGTCTATTCCTTACCTTGCTTCATTTTCTCTTTTATCTTATCTAGATGCTCATCCCCAACTTGACCCTCAATGATCTCATCGAAAACTGACACTCCCAAAGAAAGATTACTGAGTCTAGCCTCACTTTCCCCAGGATTTAAAATTTCTAGGTTCAACCTTTGCATATCTCTACACAATCTCAGGGACTATCAAAGCACTCAAGCTATGACTCGATTTCCTACTCAAGGCGTCAGCACCACATTGCTTTCCCTCATGATACTGGATGTCTAGATCGTATATCCTTAATCAACTCTAGCCATCTCCTTTGCTCATATTCAAGTCTTTTTGGGTAAATATGTATCAAGCTCTTATGGTCGTGAATATCTTGCAGTTGCCCCATAAAGATAATGTCTCCAAATCTTCAATGCAAATACTATGGCAGCTAACTCTAGATCATGGGTAGGGTAATTAGCCTCATAAGGTTTCAGTTGACGCGATGCATAAGCTATTACCTTCCATTCTTTGCAACACACAACCCAAACCATTCTTCGAAGCATCACTATAGACCTCAAATCCCTCATTCCATCAGGTAGGGTTAAGACAGGTGCAGTGGTTAAACGATCTTCAAGATCTGGAAAGCTTCCTCACACTTCTCATTCCACTCAAACTTAGACTCCTTTTTCATCAAATTGGTCATGGGTCTTGCTATCTTTGAGAAATCCCTCACAAATCTCCTATAATAGCCAGCTAAACCCAAGAAACTTCTAATGTCAGACACTCTTTGGAGTTGGCCACTCACTCACAGCTTGAATCTTAGCAGGATCTACAGAGACTCCTTCCTTAGACACAAAATGACCCAAGAATGCTACTTTTCTCCAAACGAAACTCACACTTAGAGAACTTGGCATATATTGGTTCTTTCCAAGGTTTCCAAATAATCCTCAAATGTTCATCATGCCGTTTCATTCCTCGAATATAAGTCATCAATGAAAACCACTACGAACTTATCTAAAAACTCATGAAAATTCTATTCATCAAATCCATAAATATAGCAGAGCATTGTTAACCCAAATGGCATTACAGTGAACTCGTAGTGACCATAACGCGTTCTAAAGGCAGTCTTAGGTACATCCTTATCGCTACCCTCAATTGATATATCCTGAACGTAAGTCAATCTTCGAGAACACACTCGCTCCATTCAGTTGATCGAATAGGTCATCTATTCTAGGCAAAGGGTACTTGTTTTTATGGTAACATTTTCAACTCCCTATATCTATACATAATCTCATACTCCCATCCTTTTTCTTCACGAACAAAACAGGAGCTCCCCAAGGCGATGCACTAGGTCTGATATAACCCTTATCCAAAAGTTCTTGCAATTGTGTCTTTAACTCACTCATCTCAGGAGGTGCCATTCTATAAGGTGCCTTAGATATAGGTGCAGTTCCAGGAACTAAGTCTATGGTAAACTCACAGCTCTTGCAGGCGGCATACCTGAAATTTCACTCGGAAATACGTCCATAAACTCATTCACTATGGAACATCCTCAAGTTTTAACTCGCTTCTTTACTCACATCTTGCACGCTACAGAAAAACAGCTCACACCCCTTTCTCATCAACTTCTGCACTTGCAGAGCAGAGATCACCCCAAAGTTTTTAGGTTTCCCAAATCGTCTATATGAGGTCAATTTTCCCGAAGGGTTTCTCAACACTACTTTTTGAACTTCACAATCGATCCTGGCCTTGTAATGACTCAACCAGTTCATCCCAAGAATCACATCTAAATCTCCTAAGTTAAACTCGATTAAATCGGATGGAAAGACACTCCCTCCTATCTTCAAAGGTAAGTTTCTGAACAATTTGGTACACCTTATGGTTTCTCCAATAGGTATGCTAATAGGTAAATCCAACACTTCAAAATCTACTAAACCCCCGATTGAATTTTGCAAGCCTTGCTCAAATAACTGAGCCTTTAACTCCTCAATGGCTATTACCTCAAGTGCAAATCTAGACGATGCTATAAACTTGCTATAATACTTAGAGATTGTAAACTTCTGGACTTTTAGTTTCCTCATAAAAGTAGGGTAAAACTTTTCTCTTAAAGCAGCAATAAAGGATTCCCAGATAAACTCTTTCATAATACCGAGTCTAGTCTCATTCTCTTTCTACTATAAGTCAGTCTCATCTTTCAGATACAATATAACTTGACCTACTTTCACACTCTCAGGAGTTCACAGCCCCAAAAATCTTTCGAAACGCCCTAATCCGACTCTCTAAGAGGATAGGTCAGCTTACCCCTTAATAGGCGGTTTAATCTTAGCTAGTCTCTCAAACATGTCCCGGCAGAATCGGGATTCTCAGGTCTCTTTTGAGTCACTTTCTTTGCCAATAGGCGAATAGCAGAAGCTAAGGCATCATTATTGTTTGACGCTCTACTTCACGACTGAAATCTAACGTAACTCTACTTTGGGTTCCAGCATAACTTACATGTCCATCTAATAAGGCAACACTTGATTTGATCATTAAAGATCGCATCAACTACAATTCCTAAGTTCGACAAGTGTTCTCTAATAATCACATAATCATCCATGTAAAATATATTCACATCAACGTGCAAGTAGAAACAAGCAAGCAAGAATATAATCACATGATGAAAAGTATAATAATAAAATAAAAAAATATTCCCATCACGTGCCCAGAATAAATTCTCACTCACTCAAATAAAGAAATAATAACTTCTATTCCTCAATCGATAATAAGAATATTTTCCCAATCCAAAATAACCAACTTATTCCTCAATAATATAAAGAATACTCAATAAGGAAATTTAAACCATTGTAGCTTGACTACTTTCCAACAACTAATCTTAAACCATAAATAAATATTCGATGGAGATAATTATCATTCTCATCCTTATTTCCTTTATATGGATAAACATTTTCAAGTCTCCAAAGTCTTCACTATAACAATAATAAATAGTAACAAAATAACTTGAGTTCCTAGATCTAGTAGATCTTCAAATACTTTTGGATTGATGTCCATTTCATCCATCTCTAAAACACTCACATCGCTCAGATAAAGTCTCCAAATAACATTGTAGATGTCCTTTCAAGTTTGCACTCTAGTACAATCAAACTCTTCATATATCACTAACAAGGATGCCTACTTTTATAATGCTAATGCTCTCTAAGCTAGTGTAACTATAACTTCAAGGCTCATAACATCGAACATTCTCATCATCACTCAATATAGTTGGGTTATGATAGCTTCCTACTCTATTAGCTTTGCCTGACAATTCTATTAACTTGTCTGGCAGACATGGTTAGGGATCTACAACAAATAAACCTATAATGGTTTAGCACTCTCTCTAACGTGTTCCCACAAATAACAAGGGTAAACATAAACAAAGGTATGTAAAATATAACACCTTAGCAGGCAAGAAGGATATAACAGTTAGCAGGGAAGAAAAACATTCATGCATCATCAGCAGGGAAGAAAAATAAATAATGCACTTATTTGCAGGGAAGAAAATAATGATGATGTGAACTAACTTTTCAATGCAGGCATATAATATTTCTATCCTATATGCCCTTCTTATACTACCCATTCTCACAATGCAATACTATACCTTAAAGGCATGAAACTAATGCAGACACTTTTTATAAATAACATTACTTTTGTGCCTAAAATAATTTTTCGAAAAAAATTTTGACTCCAAGGTTATTCGAAAAAAAAAAAATTTCACTCGAAATTTTTTTTTTTTTTCGGACTCAGCACGTTTTTCGAAAAAAAAATTTCGAACTCGTAAAATTTTCGGAAAAGAATTTCGAACCTCGAATTTCCGAAAATTTCGGTTCTTAAAAAAAAAATTTAATCCTCAAAATATTTTGTCTAACTTTTCGAAATGAAACGTAGGAGCACTACTAAGGTTTCCATCAAATAACCCATAATCTAGGTAACTTAAGAAGCTAAAATCACTTAATAAGCTAGTTAGTTAGGCGCCTATAAGTCTTAAACTAACCTAAAGCTCCCAGATACCACTTTGTAACACCCCGATAATTCTCTCTTTCTAGAAAATACTTTTATAACAAATCTAGAGAATTACCCAAGCATTATCGCCCGTGTGAAAACGTTTCGGCTTACTCAGAATTTTGCAGCGGAAAACTTACTAAAACAAAACCAACTTTATTAAACTTATGAAATAAGAGTCAAACAATGTTTGAACTGAAACACACCAACTTAAAGCTAAAGTCTGAAAATATAAATTCCTAGAAACAACTTAAATACTATTAATGTCACAAAAGCCTCTCCATTCCAGATTCCCCAATGGTATGCATCTTCGAACCTGTAATGTCAATGCTTTCTTGACTCTGCTCCCCCGAAGGATCACCACAGGATCAATAGGCAAAGCCATGATCACAAACACAGACAAGCACGTAATCAGCAAAGCTGAGTACTACATATCAGACAACAATAATCCTAAACATGATACTACAACACAACTTGTAGAATAAAATAATAATAACATAACAACTGCAGATGACTCTTACTGAACTAGACTCTAACTTTTATTTCTTCTTTAAGTGGAATAGTTATGGGACGAGTTGACTATACTGAAATAGGAAATACAGTCATGACTCCGTAAACCAGAATGACCTACGATATCGAGGAACCTTTGAACTAAAGAGGAATGGTGATCAATCCAACCTCGAAGATACATATCACGGCGGACTATGTACCCCAACCCTTAGTGTCCAACTCTAGACGTGCACCAGTCTAAAGTCTATAACCTATTCTCGTTTCACTTTACGTTGCATTCATTTTATACTTGTGTTGACACCAACCAAGCACATAATACTCACAACTACCAATCACATAACATCACAAAACTCCTTTTTAATCTTAGAATTAATAAGTGTTCACAACTTAGCATCCAAAACTCTTTTAACTTCTTTTATTCTTTACTAACTTGCCTGTTGAACCTAGCCAACAGTAAACTGTACCTTTATATAGGTATAACTCAAAATTACCAAATAAGATCCTCGGTTCTTATAAGATAAATAGATAAACTCAAAGAATCCATGATTCCAATTTACTTACATTAATTCACTCACGAATTAATACCAAACTAAACTTAGTTGCTTGCATCAAACTTCCATACAAACAAGTCATACTTAAACATATTCTTAGTTTACATGTAGCATACAAGCAAATAACATGTAAAGCCATCTCAGTAAATCATATATATGAACTACAAGGTCCTATACATGATACTACAAATTAAAAACATCCCTAGAGCATGTTTCTAACCATTTAGCACGTAGACTATGTACGTACCTTGTATAAACACAACGGTAGGCCACCTTTAAGCACTAAAAGTCCCCTACAGTGAATTCTCCGCCTAAAACAACCAAATAATCAAGTAAATACTTGAACTAAAAAAAAATACAGCAACTTTAAAACGTCCCAAACCCTTTTAAACTTCTTTAAAAATCGTTTTTATAATTTAAACTCTCATTATTTTTAATCCCTAGTATAGATAAACTATTCTAGTGATTAAAACCATTAAAAACCTTAAAATATTAACTTTCTGAATTTCCAGCAACTATAAAATTTTCCAAACCTTCTGAAAATATTTTAAATGAATATAAAAATCGTATTCCAATCAAAATTCATATTCATACTCTAAATATACGATTTCTAGTGATTTAAAACCCTAAAAATCACATCTTTCATGATTAAAGCTAAAAATACTAAATCTGAAATTTTTCTTCTATACATATGATCCGAAAAATACATATTTCATAATAAAAATAATAACTCAAATCGAAATCATGCAAATAATAATAAAATAACAATAAAATTAGAACTTTAATGGAATCTTAAAGGAGAAGTAAAGAAAACAACCAAAATAAGAGGAGGAAAGAGGGCGCCGAGGCTGGGACAGCAGCAAGGACCGGCGGAAATCACTTTTTTCGGCTTCAAGAAAAGGTTTGTGACGTTTCTTGTTCGACAAGAAACGTTACTTAGCGAAGAAGGAACGATTTTTGAGAGAAAAGATGGAAGTCACGCTCAAGAGGAAGAGGAGAGAGAAAATGTCGAGTGAGAGAGGGGGGCTCGAAATCACGTGCAAGTGGGGGAGAGAAAATAAAGTGTAGGGCAAAATATTTGGGTTTTAGGATATTTAAATAGGCTAATCCTATTGGGCTTAGGAAAAAGGAATTCAATAATTAAAACAATAGGCTAATCCTATTGGGCTTAGGAAAAGGAATTCAATAATTAAAACTTTGATGACTAACAAGATGGGCTTGTTAGGACTTTAGTCATCAAATTATCCTTTCCCTTTTTATTTCTTTTGGGCTTTCGATTCCATTAAGTTTCTTTTCAAATATACTTTTAATAATTAAACTCTTATTTAAAACACGCTTAATTAAAATATTACAAACTTTATTAAGCTTAGAAAATATTTTTAGTTGACTTTTAAAATAGTCAACCCTTTTTAAAAGTCAAATCATTTTCCAAACTCATTTGGATTTAAATATAATTACATAAATAACTTAATATATTTATGAAAATCCTTTAAAAATGTGGGGGATTACAGTGGCCCATTTCAATCCCTAACCCAAATCACCCCCACCCCACTCTCTCTCTCTCTCTAAACCCAAAATCACCCCCACCCCACTCACTCTCTCTATTTGATCTCTCATTCTCTCTCCTCTCTCCTTCATTAAATTGACATGTTTCTTCTCTCATCATCATCTTTCTTTTGTAAATTCTGCAATTTCACTCTATGATTGAAAAGATATATTGGCAAAACAATGGAGAAATCAAGAGCCACATTAATGGTGGCCATTGTTCTTATGCTCGTTTCTTTTTTTTTCTTTTTTTTTTAATGGTGGTGCACGTGCACCATGGTGTTATATACTGTATTGTAGGATGAGTAAGTTTCTCATTTTAGGTAACCAAGCAAGTACAATATTACAATATCCTATACATTTGAGGAAACTATCATAAGTTTTTCATACTTTTTTGGGCAGTGGGGATAAAAAATCAAATTATAATATCTATGTACAATATGAAAAAAAAGACGATTTATGTTACAATCAGAAAATAACGAATTAGAAGTTTTAGAGTTGGTATATGTTAGTTGAAACTAAGTATATAAGAAAAAAATACACTGCTTAACGATTTTGACAAAAGCCATTTTGATTTATAATATTAGTCACATAATAGAAATGCACTTTAACAATATTATAGGAAGAGTCTCGAACAATTTAGGTAATAAATAATGGCACCATCATAAAAAAATTCATTAAAAATCATATTAATCCTAAAATAAAATAAAGTTAAAGAATGATATTACATCCATCTTTCTAAGAATTTAAATAAAATGTTGAAACATCATTAATATTTGGCCAAAGTCATATATTGATTTGAAGAATTTTTTTCCTGATTTCTCTAATTAACTTTGTTTATTGTTTTTTAATTAAAATAAAATTTCAAACAAAAAACTATTCTAATTAGAATGTGAGTATTATTTTTTAGAACCAGGAAATGAAACATCCATCTTTTAGTGATCTAAATTACATTAGAAATTATATACGTTTATATTCAGATGTAGTCTTTGTTTTTGGCAATAATATCAATTAGTACTATGCAAGTATCAGCTAGATTAACATATGAATCATTTACTTGCTGCACACAAACGAAAACATCAAGGGAGGAAAAATAAATCAATTGATAAAATAGAAAAGTTTTAGATAACAACACAAAATCAAAATTTAACATTGAATAACACTCTTGAAATTTAAAACTTGAACTTTCATTTACTACTTTATAGCATACTCTAACAATATTACAAAAAAGAGTCAGATAATGAGCATCATTATAAAAATTTAGATAAAAATCATATTACAATTATCTTTTTTGGAAAGTGAAATAAAATTTTGAAATAATATCATTAGTTGGCTTAAAACCAAAATAAGAATTTTTTTTCTCCAACACTATGTCATTCAATCTTTTATACGAACCAAAATTTGGACCCCAAATTGCGCAATTATTATTTTTCTTAGCATAGAAATGGAAATTTCTTCTTTTAGACGCCATGTAGGAAATCATTCTGTAAAATATACTCCCTCCATTCTTTAATAATTGTCATGTAAGGTTTGGACACACATACTAAGAGTATATAGTAGGGGGTGTAAGTATTGTTGGCAAATAGTGTATAAGTATAAAAAAAAAATTGATTGAGTAGAAAGAGAAAAGTGGAGGAATTAGTGAAGGAATAATTAGTTGAGGAATTCATATCACATGGATTTAATTCGGAGGAGTAAATTATCATTTAAGGTAACAAGATAATTATTTATGAATGGATGAAAAATAGTGTACAAGATAATTATTTGATGACTAATGGAGTATGTGCAAACATATTATCACATAGCGTTACTAATAGAATGAAAGTTTAATTGTAAGAATGAATGTTAAAGATTTGCATATAGTTACAAAATATCAAGATACGTGAAATAAGCAATATATTTGATGCTTTCTAACAAATAGAAAAAAATAGTAACTGAAATCTATAACTGAAGAACATATTGAATAAAAAAGGAAAAATCACATAATACAAGATGACAAAAAAACATAATGTAAAGTCAAAAGTTGCTTTAAATAGAAGGATCCTTTCCACCATATAAAAGTGTATAAATACTACTAAGAGAAAAGATTATGAAAGGTAATAGGATTACTCTAAAGCAAAAGGAGTATTAAAAATTATTTAATATTAATTTTGAACGTGTATTAATGATACAAGACTATAAAACAGGTGTATATATAACGTTAATAATATGATGAGACTTTGTGACAGGTCATTGAACATTATCATTATTGTACAATCACTCCCTTAATTAAATTATACAATCCACCAAAATTTTCTAAATAGATAACGTTCAAAGAAATTCCCCATGCAAGTAGTGGTTTTCTGGTGAGTGGTGGTTAGTGGGTGACTAGGTGCATTGCAATGATGATGCAAGATTACAAGAAAGAGAGGGTGAGTGGGCTGGGGATTTTGGGAGTGAAAGTGGTTGCATGATCGAGTGCAAGTAGTGATGCGTGATTTTGTCTGAGCTTCTAAGTGAAGCAATGGGAACATTGAAGACTTTTCAGTAAACCTTTTTAAAGAAAAATGGTTGGTCACATGTCCCACCATAATATTAGCTACATTAGTTACGTTACTAAACATATGAGTTGTAAGCCAATTTAAAATATTGTTAATACACGATATGATTATAAAAGGGTTAGGGTTAGGGTTAGGTTAGGGTTAGATGGGGTTAGATGGGGTTAGGTTTAGATGACTTAAGTAGGGTAAGAAGGAGAATTAGGGGTTAATGACTAATGGTGTTAAACTTTCATTAGTCCTAAGGATAGTTTGATGTAACTTTTAAAATGTTGAAAGTGTATGGTGAATTTAAAAACTTATTGATGACCTACTATACAAGAAAAATAATAGACGCAACCACTTTTTTGAAAACATACGAGGATATAATATGATGTATTCATTTACATCGATGGGTGGGAGAATTATTGCACCTACAACTCAAGGTCGAGGTCCATATAATTATAAAATTGGTGGTCAAAATCGTCACTTGATAGGTAGTTTGTTGTCTCCTAATGGTGCACGACCTAAGTTCTCCCACCTTTACATATGCGATACTAAGGATGCAATTAGGAACAGAAAAATTGTTGCAAGATACAACATAAGTTTAAGCGCTACCAATCACTTAGTGATTATTTGTTAAAGTTGAATATTATGTTTTTACATGTTAACTTACCTTCTTATAAATTTCTTACCAGTACCAAAAACCCTGATAAGTTTGAAGATAACTTAGTTGTACAATTACAAGATATGATAGATGAAAATAACCCTTTAGCTAAAATTTATGTTTGCATCAGACACGTTTGAGAATTTGAAATTAAGGCTTATTGGAAGACGAGAGTCTGATGGAAGAACTTACAATTTGCCGACGGCATCAGAAGTCGTTGCACTTATTGTTGGAGATATTGATAGTGCCGATAAAAGAGATATAGTTATAGAAACAAAGGATGGAAAATTACAGCAAATTTCTGAGCTTCATCCTTCTTACCTCGCAATGAAATATCCAATGTTATTTCCATACGGAGAAGATGGATTTAGAACAGATATTATGCACAGAGATAATACTCCAACAGACAGTTCAACGAGAAAAAGATTCAAACTCACTATGTGTGAGTTCTTTGCATACACAATAGGGGATCGAGCTTTAGAAGCTGCCATACTCTTAGCTCGGAGGTTGTTAAATTAATTTTTAGTAGATGCTTACACAATGATTGAAGCTGAAAGGTTGTCTTTCCTTAGACAAAACCAACAGAGTCTTAGAGCCACTAATGTGAAGAATTTAAGAGGGGATGTCTAAAGAGGAGAAATTGAAGGATCTTCAACTGGAAGTCGTATAGTATTGCTAGCTTCATTCACTGGAGAGTTATATGAGAGAAAACTATCAGGATGCGATGGCTATTTGTAGATGGTATGGTTATCTAGATTTATTCATAACATTAACGTGTAATCCTAAGTGGCTAGAGTTCACTAGATTTGTAAATAAAAGAGGCCTCAGGCCATAGGATAAGCTGGACATCATCTGTCGAGTTTTTAAGATGAAACTAGACCAACGGGTCAAAGATTTGAAAGAGAGCAAAATATTTGGCAGGGTTAGGGCTAGTATGTAACACATCATTCTTAATTCTATATTATTCTATAGTTTTTAAATTCCCTTTGTGTTTTACAGTTATGTATTGTCTATAATATGATTATGAAGATCTGCTTTGTTGTATTTCAAATTTTCAGTGGTGTATATATATATAGTAGAATTCCAAAAGCGTGGTTTGCGGCATGCTCATATTTTGTTATTCGTGCATCAAGAAGACAAGTACCCTAATAAAATTATTTCTGCCGAGTTGCCTGATAACCATGAAGATTCAGAACTATATCAAGCCGTCAGTGAGTTTATGATGTACGGTCCATGTGGTGCATCAAACACAAATTCACTGTGTATGGTTGACAAACAATGCAGTAAGCATTTTCAAAAGATATTTATTGATTCCACTAAAGTAGATGATGAAGGATATCCAGTTTACAGGCGAAGAGATAATGAATCTACAGTTGAGAAGAGTGGAGTTCATCTTGACAATAGGTATGTTGTTCCATATAATGCTGAATTGCTTCGTAAATATCGAGCACATATCATCGTTCAATGGTGTAACCAGTCCATATCAATTAATTAAACACCAGTTCAAATATATAAACAAGGGGTATGATAGGGTCACTGCTACTGCTTATCAAGATAAACAGAAAGAAGGTGAAGGCAAACAAATCGATAAGATAAAGATGTACTATGATTACCGATACATTTCGGCATGCAAAGTAATTTGAAGGGAAATTCTATATGGTGACCCTCAACTTTTTTTAATTCTATTTGGTAGACAATTTTTATCTTTCCTCTATTTGGTAACCCTCTATTCTATTTTTTTTGTTTTCTTTGACCTTACTGCATTTTAAAATTATTTTTTAATTAAAAATTTGATTTTACAATTACAAAAAACTGATTTTGAAATTTTTTTTTTAAAAAACCTGTCTCCCCCCCCAACCTGCCCAACCACCCCCACCCCTGAAACCCCCATCCCCGAACCCCCCACCTCCGACCACCCCATCTCCGACCCCCAAAGCCGGCACCGAAACCCCCTCAACCCCTTCGAACCGCGACGACCCCACCCTCATCACCACCTTCATCAATCACCATCTACAAATCACTCATCATCATCAACACCTTCATCATCAATCATACCTTCAACACCTTCATCATCATCAACGCCTTCATCAATCACGATTTGGGGGGCAAGGGTGGTGTGCCGTGAGAGGGTTCGATTGAGGGGGGAGGTTCGAATTGGGTACAGAGGTGGTTGGGCAAGCCCACAAGGGAGTGCGGCAGTGGTTCGAATGAGGAGGGGTTTCGTTGGCTGGGTTAGGTGCTATGGGTGGGGTGGTTGGGCAACCCTCAATGGAGTCGGCAGTGGTTCGAATGGAGGGGTTTCGGTGGCTGGGTTGGGTGCTACGGGTGGGGGTGGTTTCGGTAGGCTGGGTGGGTGGTGTCGGTAGGCTGGTGGGTGGTTTCCGATGTGGCTGGCAGTGAAGGGGGAAGTGGGTGATGGTGGCTAGGGGAGGAGAGGGGTGGTAGGATGGGTGGTTATGGTGGGGGGAAGGGTTTGAGTTTTCTTTTTTTCATTTTAAAATTAGTTTTTTGTAATTAAAAAATCAATTTTTATTTAAAAAAGGTCAAAGAAAATACAAAAAATAAAATAGAGGGTTACCAAATAGAGGAAAGATAAAAATTGTCTACCAAATAGAATTTAAAAAAATTAAGGGTCACCATATAGAATTTCCCTAATTTGAACGATTTTTGGATTCAACATCCATTATCGAACTTCTGCTGTTGAGAGGCTAAGTTTCCATCTACTAGAAAAGCAAACTGTTTTTTTTAATGACCATCTGATGTAGAATTTATACTAGACATACCTCATATAGACCATACAAAATTCCTATCTTGGATGCAATGTAACGAAAAATATGAAGAAGCCAGATCGCTTAGTTATGTGGAGTTTCCTACAAGATTTGTTTAGAAGCAGGCTCAAAGAGAATGGACACCAAGAAATAAAGGTTTTGCAATATGATGTGTACCGTGAAGAAGTAATCTTACACCTTACAACTCGAAAGATAATGAATCAAAGAAGAATACTCTATTCTTTGAAACGTTTAGTTAAGTTTCAAGAACTCGGTTCTCGATACTAAACTAAGGGTTAAAATCTGCTAGTATTGGAATACTCACAACACTCACAAACTCTTCGAAGATTTACTTGGAAACTCACAAGAAAACCCCTCGGCAAATTAATCAAACAAGCAGAACAATCCAGTCGCCAATTTGATGCATAAACTTAGTTAAACTCTTGTATTATTTCGTGTGTAAAATAATGTACAATCTAAGCTATTTATAGGAAACTAAACATAACCCTAATAGGCTTAACATGTCTCTAAGTCCTAGATCCTAACACCAATGAGTCACGTAAAATCCACCGTTTTAAGAACGTAGGCAAAACCATGACTCCTAAGACTCCAAACATAACAAGGACTCTAAAGGCTCTTACTACTAATCCAACATAGATTAGTATTCTCCTAACAGAACTAAGAGACTAAGTAGACTACAGATATTAACTTCTCCTAACAGAACTAGGAGACTTAATACCTCAACTTTCCATGGCACAGTGGTTAGCAGTGTATTGTGACCACCATGACACCCTTGCAACTTCCAAACTCGGACCATGTGCTTCACTAACCTTCCTTGGCTTTCCCCCATTCCTTTAGCAAGCAACACCTCATGATCACCACTTGATGAGTTACTAGCAACCTCATCATTCCCTCCTTCTTGAGAAGGAATTGCCCTCAATTCCGCTAGGTCATCATCCCCTATAAGGTGATAAATCTCCTACATTGAAACTTGCGGAGACATTGTCGTACTCACTAGGTAGCTCCAGCTTGTAAGCACCCTCACCTAGCCTCCTTTCAACCACAAAATGCCCTTCAGCTCGTGGCATGAGCTTGTGTTTTCTCTTCCCTGGAAACCTTTCCTTCCTTAGATGTAGCCATACTAAATCCCCTGGTTGAAATTCATGCTACCTTCTATTCTTATTAGCTCTCTTCTTATAAGCCTCGTTCATCTTCTCAATTGTAACTCGAACTTGCTTGTGTAATTTAAGCATGTTAGCAGCATGTTCCCTTGCTTCCTTGTGTACATACTTAGGTACATAAGGATTCACCCCATAAACTACCTCGAATGGACTATACTTTGTGGTGCTTGTAGGTGTACGATTATATGCAAACTCAGCATGACTAAGTTTGATATCCCAATCCTTCCCAGTCTTGCTCACCAATCCTCGTAGCAACACCCCAAGTGTCCTATGTGTAACTTCAGTTTGCCCATCTGTTTGTGGATGGTGAGATGTACTAAACAACAACCTGGTTCCCAATAGTCTCCATAATGTACGCCAAAAATAGCTAAGGAACTTGCTATCCCTATCCGAGACTATGGATCTAGGAACCCCATGTAGCTTCACAATCTCCCTAAAGTACAATCCAGCCACATTGATTGCATCATCCACCTTGTGACATGGTATGAAATGAGCCATCTTTGAGAAGCAATCCACTACCACCATAATAGCATCTTTACCCCTTTGTGTGCGAGGCAATGCCACCACAAAATCCATGCTCACATCCTCCCAAGGCCTCTCTGGAACTGGTAGTGGTGTATATAGTCCTTTATGGAAGGTACTCTTGGCTCTTTGACACACCCCACACCTTGCCAAGTGTGCTTGAACATCCCCTAGCATGCGTGGCCAAAAGAAATGCTCATGAAGCAAATCCAAGGTTTTGTGCACTCCAAAGTGTCCAGCCAAACCTCCTCCATGCGCCTCTTTCACTAATAGACCCCTTATGGCACACTTAGGTACGCACAACTTATTTCCTTTGAACAAGTACCCCTCATTCACCATGTATACTCCTTGTGGTCCCTTCGAACATTCTTTGAACATCTCTTTAAAATATGGATCCTCCACATAATACTCCTTTATTATCTCGAATCCAAGGATTCTAGAATCAAGTAATGTCAATAGGCTATACCTCCTGGATAATGCATCCGCAACAATATTATCCTTCCCTGCCTTGTACTTAGCCACAAAGTTAAAAGATTGCATGAACTCCACCCACTTTGCGTGCCTGGCACTGAGCTTATGTTGTCCATGAATGTATTTCAAGGACTCATGATCCGAATGCAAAACAAATGCTTGGGGACGCAAATAATGACTCCAATGATCCAAAGCTCTCACCATAGCGTAGAACTCCTTGTCATAAGTCGAGTAGTTTAATTTTCCCCCTCCAAGCTTCTCACTAAAGTAGGCAATGAGACGCCCTTCTTGTATCAACACTGCCCCAATTCCCTTGCCACTTGCATCACATTCTACCTCAAAGGGTTTAGTGAAATCTGGTAATGCTAAGATAGGTGCATTACACATCTTATTCTTCACCACTTCAAACGCCTCTTGAGCTTGTTTGGTCCATTCAAATCCTCCTTTCTTAGTACATTCAGTGATGGGAGCCAACAATGTACTAAAATTCTTAATGACCCTCCTATAGAATGAAGCTAAACCATGAAAGACCTTACCTCTGTCAATGTCTTTGGAATAGGCCATGACTTGATAGCTTCAACTTTAGATGGATCCACCTTGATGCCATGATCCGTCACAATGTAGCCAAGGAAACTAATCTCTCCTTGCATAAAGGTGCACTTTTCCATCTTTTCAAAAAGCTTCTGTTTTCTTAGTACCTCAAATAACTCCCTTAGGTGCTTCAAATGTGTCTCCTCATCTCTACTATACACCAAGATGTCATCCAAGTATACCACAATAAACCTCCCTAAGAAAGGTCTAAGTACTTCATTCATCAGCCTCATGAAGGTACTTGGTGCATTAGTGAGTCCAAAAGGCATCACTAACCATTCATACAACCCATGCTTAGTTTTGAACGCCGTCTTCCATTCATCCCCTTCCCTCATCCTTATTTGGTGGTAACCACTTCTAAGGTCTACCTTGGAAAATAGTTTGGCGCCACATAACTCATCCAGCATGTCATCTAGCCTAGGGATTGGAAACCTATATTTGATAGTAATGTTATTCACTGCCCTACTATCAATACACATTCTCCATGTTCCATCCTTTTTAGGCACCAACAATGTAGGCACGGCACAAGGGCTCATGCTCTCCTTCATGTATCCCCTCTCCATTAACTCCCCTATCTGCCTTTGCAACTCCTTGGTCTCCTCTAGATTTGCTCTATATGAAGGTTTATTTGGGATTGGTGCCCCTGGTATGAGGTCTATTTGATGTTCAATCCCACGTATTGGTGGTAATCGAGGTGGTAAATCTTCCGGAAAAACATCCTCAAACTCCAACAATAGCTTGGCCAGTTTAGGACTCTTGTTTGTTAACCCTTCCACCACTTCTTTGCTAAATAGCATATAACAAGGTTCTCCTTCATCAATCTCCCTCTCCATCACCTTTCTTCCTACCAAAAGAGTCTCCTTAGGTTTGCTTGTCATAGGAGGGTTGTGTCTTGCAGGGGGTAAAGGAATCAATTCCTTTTTCACTCCATCCTTCCTAATGGTGTACACATTAGTTACCCCATTGTGCTTTGATTGTCTATCATATTGCCATGGTCTCCCTAAGAGGATATGGCACGCATCCATCTTCAAGACATCACACAAAATCTCGTTCCTATAGGACCCTATTTGGAACCCTACTAATGCTTGTTTCCTCACTGAAGTGCCTTGCTCATCCAACCACCTTAGTTTGTAGGGACTACGGTGTCGAGTGGTTTTTAGGCTCAACTTCTCCACCAACTCCTTAGATACATCATTAGTCATACTCCCTCCATCAATAATCAAGTTGCACAATTCTCCATTCACCCTACACTTAGTTTGGAAGATATTCTCCCTTTGCTCCGGTTGATTGGCTACTTGAATATGCATGGCTCTTCTCAATATGAGACTTCTCTCCTCCTCTGGTCCACACTTTTCGGCTTCTTCATCACTGCTCTCTGCTAGATCCACTTTCTCCTCAACCTTCTCGTCCTCCTCATCAGTGAAGGCTTGGATGCCTATGGCTTGGATCTCCATGATGGTGAGTGCCCTAGGGTTAGGACAATCCCTCTTCTAGTGGCCGTGTCCTTGACACTTGAAACACTTGATCTTGGAAAGGTCACCACCTCCCGCAGCCAATTGTTTCCATTTATCTCCTTCAAGTCCTCGAGGGTTAGGTGTTTTCACACTCGAACTCCCTTCTATTATTCCCCCATAGGTTCCCTTGAACTTCGAACTACTACCCTTCTCATATGTTGTAGTCCCTTTCTCCTTCTTCCTATGCTTATCAAATTTCATGGCTAACTTGCATGCCTCGTCATATGTGATATAGGGATGTACTTCAACCTTTTCATATATGTCATTGTTAAGTCCTTCCAAAAATCGTCCCAACTTTTGCTCCTCCCTTTCCTCAATCTCACATACAATGGCTAGTCTTTCGAACTCCTTGATGTAGTCTTCTACACTCCCAAACCCTTGCTTCAAAGTGCTCCACATTACATACAAGGTTTGTTTAAAGTTGGTAGGGACAAACCTTCTCCGTAGGTGCGTCTTAAGCTTTGGCCAAGATTGAATCTTTCCTTTACCATCCCTCCTTCTTTGAGCTTGAATACCCTCCAACCAAATAGCAGCGTGTTTGGTTAGTTTTAACTTGGCAATTGAAAATTGTTTCTCATCCGGCGTTTCCCTATACTCAAAGAATCTTTCAATGGATCTCTCCCACTCCATGTATAACTCAGTATCTAAGGTGCCATCAAAGTCATTGATGTCAATCTTCATCCCTCGATCACTCGCACCACCATCGTTCTTCCTTTCCTTGTCTTTGCCTAGTACACTCACGGTTAACGTGGCCAAGACTTGTTGCACGGCTGCAAGTTGTTGTTAAAGCAACTCATTAATCCTCTCTTGGTTGTTGTCTCCCATGATGATCAAGTATCAAGCACCAAGAACCACCAAGGTCCACCAAGAAACACCAAGAAACCCCCGAACGTTGCTCGAAAAACTGCTCGAATGCTCCTCGTACCTCTAGGCTCCTTCTTGGACTAAAATCTCCAACTTTGGCACGTCCAAATCCCTTAAAACCACGCCTTTGCTCTGATACCAATTGATGTGTAACGTGAAGAAGTAATCTTACACCTTACAACTCGAAAGATAGTGAATCAAAGAAGAATACCCTATTCTTTGAAACGTTTAGTTAAGTTTCAAGAACTCGATTCTTGATACTAAACTAAGGGTTAAAATCTGCTAGTATTGGAATACTCACAACACTCACAAACTCTTCGAAGATGTACTTGGAAACTCACAAGAAAACCCCTTGGCAAATTAATCAAACAAGCAGAACAATCCAGTCGCCAATTTGATGCATAAACTTAGTTAAACTCTTGATATTATTTCGTGTGTAAAATAATGTACAATCTAAGCTATTTATAGGAAAATAAACATAACCCTAATAGGCTTAGAACATGTCTCTAAGTCCTAGACTCCTAACACCAATGAGTCACGTAAAATCCACCGTTTTAAGAACGTAGGCAAAACCATGACTCCTAAGACTCCAAACATAACAAGGACTCTAAAGACTCTTACTACTAATCCAACATAGATTAGTATTCTCCTAACAGAACTAAGAGACTAAGTAGACTAAGTATTAACTTCTCCTAACAGAACTAGGAGACTTAATACCTCAACTTTCCATGGCACAGTGGTTAGCAGTGTATTGTGACCACCATGCACACCCTTGCAACTTCCAAACTCGGACCATGTGCTTCACTAAACCTTCCTTGGCTTTCCCCCATTCCTTTAGCAAGCAACACCTCATGATCACCACTTGATGAGTTACTAGCAACCTCATCACAATAGGTCGAATTATCACGTCTCACCAGGATCTGGAGAGAAGTTATATCTTAGAACTTTGCTTAATTTTGTAAAAGGTGTGACGTGCTATGAAGACATTAGAACGATTGATGGTGTAGTGTATCCTACATTCAAGAAAGTTTCCTATGCAAGGGGGGTTACTTGATTATGACGAGGAATATGTTGACGCAATGACGGAAACAAGTTTTAGAGAATCAGGGTACTACCTAAGACATTTGTTCTCCATTTTACTATTATCCGGGAATATGTCGAAGCAGGAGGACGTTTGGCAAAAGACTTGGAGGTTACTATCTGAGACATTCTGTAAAAGCAACGTGGTATTCAGAAAAATAAAGGTAAACAACTACGATAACATTATTGAATAGTTAATATGACATTTTAAAGCAATGAGCATACTTACTATAAGCTACCGCTGCATCCTTTCAATTTATGTTTTCACAAATCTAAAGTTAACTGATTATCAAGTTGAAGCTTTTGCATTGGTTGAGATTGAAACCACGCTCCAAAGTAATGGTAGCAGCTTGCGCAGATTCAATGAGATGCCTTTTTCCAGATGAACTAATCTGTTTGAAGGAAAAAACAAGCTCATAGCAGATGAGCTTTCTTACGACATAGAAGAAATAACCTTGGAACATGACAAATTGTATAAAAGTTTAACTGATGAGCAGCCAATGATTTATCGGGAAGTAATGGATGTTGTGTCAAGTCAAGAAGGAGGTGTCTATTTCGTTTACGGCTACAAAGGGACATGAAAAATATATGTTTGGAAGACATTATGTGCTGCAATAAGGAAGATGGCGAAATTGTATTGACTTTAGCTTCGGGTGGAATTGTCTCTCTCCTCCTTCCACGAGGAAGAACGGCTCATTCGAGATTCGGTATCTCTTTGAATGAAACTGAGAATTCTACATGCACCGGCATTTTCCCATGCTCGAATTTGGTTGCTCCTTATCAAGACAAAACTTATCATATGGGATGAAGCGCCCGTGATGCATGAGTATTGTTTTGAAGCACTTGATAGAAGTTTGAGGGGCAAAATAAGGTCTGTTGATATGGGTAACTTGCATTGACCTTTTGGAGGCAAAGTTTTGGTATTCGCTGGTGATCTCAGGCAAATATTAACAGTTGTACCGAAGGGAACGAGACAAGATATCGTGTTCGCGACTGTTAATTCGTCTTACTTGTGGGATTCATGGAAGGTCCTAACACTTAATCGCAATATGAGACTACAATCAGGTGCTTCGAAATCTTTTGTTGATGAACTACGAGAATTCTCATAGTGGATATTAAGCGTAGAAGACAGAAAGGATGGGGGTCCTAATGATGGTGAAGCCGTAAACGAGGTTGCAAAAGATATCCTTATAGATCATGAGGCGGATTCAGTTTCATAAATTGTTAATAGCACTTACCCAAACCTACATAAGCATATTTGGGAAGCTAAATACTTCTAGGAAAGAGCTATTTTGGCGCCAACAAATGAGATAGTGGAGATAGTCAATGATCATGTTCTATCAACCATTCCTCGACAAGAGAAAGTGTATTTGAGTTCGAATGCCATAAGCAAAGAAGAAGGCAACTTTGGAGTACATGAAATATAATCCACTTAATTCCTCAATGCAATAAGATGCTCCAGTCTCCTGAATCATAACATACAATTAAAGGTTGGTTCGCCAGTTATGCTTCTAAGGAATCTTAATCAAACATCTGGATTATGTAATGGCACGAGGTTAGTCGTCAAACATTTAGGTAATCGTGTTATTGAAGCTACTGTTATTTATGGAAGAAATGTCGGAGAAAAAGTATTTATCCCAAGAACGGCACTCACTCCGTCTGACTCGACCAAATTTCCTATCATGTTTCAGAGACGATAGTTTCCTTAACTGATTTATTTTGCTATGACTATATAAAAAGTCAAGGACAATCTTTGTCTCATGTAAGCCTATATCTCTCGAGACATGTTTTCAGTCTTAGTCAATTTTATGTTGTTGTTTCCAGAGTCATGAGAAAAAAAATGTCTTAAGATCCTTCCATTCAATAAAGAACACGGTGTGTGTGTACAAATACAGCAAATGTAGTTTACAAGGAAGTGTTTGCAAAACATATAGAATTATGTAAAGCTTGTGCTTCTAAATTGTGTTCTTTGCCACTATTACATTTTGAATTTATGATTTTGTGTAATTTGTGTACTTTTGTGACTTCATTTAAACATGTTATAAGCAAGAAATACACCCATGCGTTATACACAGGTCCTAAAACTAATTATATATAATAGATAAAAAATCATTAAGGATTTATTCAAGCATTCGATATTAATTTTGTTAATAGCATAAGTAATTATGAAAGACATCCGTTGAAATAACTTAAATAGTCAAATTTACTATATATCTGTATATATATTAGTCATTGAAAAGAAGATTGACATACCTTCGGAAGAAGATGGACCAATATTAGATGAGTTGTGGAGAAAGCAAGTTCAACAACAGGTTGCAAAACAAAAAAGAAA
Source organism: Beta vulgaris subsp. vulgaris (assembly GCF_026745355.1). Lineage (NCBI taxonomy): Eukaryota > Viridiplantae > Streptophyta > Magnoliopsida > Caryophyllales > Amaranthaceae > Beta > Beta vulgaris. Next base: position 23,304,001 of record NC_079203.1, read on the forward strand.
GTGTATACTATCAGAAAAACGTGGTAGGACTGCGCGTTCTTCTCAAAGTCAATGAACAAGTAATAATGTTGCATATTCAAGTGGAAACCCTTCAATTGGTCAATCTTATGGTAATATATTGAAGACAATTATGTATCAGTCAATAACTATATGAATCCTATCTCAAATGGTAACATAAAAAAACTAATCTTGGAGATGTTTTCTTCCAGTTGATTTAACATTATGCTAAGTTTTTTTTTCTTATAATCTCACTATAGATATAATATACAATGTATCTCTTAACACCGTGCAATATGTGACACATGGAAGAACTAACACAATGAGCACTCTTACTAATGTTGGAATTTATATATTATATGTACTTTTTACCATAGATTAAATGTTATTTCACAATATATACTTCCTCCGTTTCTAAATAAGTGCAACATATAGAAGTAACACACAGACCAAGGCATATAGAGAGTGAAAGTTGGAGACCACACTTAAAAAGAGATTAGACAACTTAGTTAAATAAAATATCTACACTATTAACTAACAACTTTATATCTCAAACACTTCCACCTGCCATCCACCACAACACCTCCACCACCAGTCACCACCACTAGAAAAACCGCCCTCCCCCAAATATGGCCATCAGAAACCACATAAGATTTCTCCATCATTTCCATCGACATCCATAATTTTATCCCCACCACCACCATCACACCAACACATCATGTCACAAACCCCATCACTGTTTAAAAATCGAAACCCTTACCCTTGTTTCACCAACACCACCGTCGACATCTTCTACCTCTTCTTATCACCAACATCACACCAACACACCAACCCTACCATCGTCCAGGAATTTAGTGCGTGGTGGTGTCGAAACCCTAGATCTAAAATTAATAGAGATGAAGAAAGGAGTGATGGAGGAGGTGAGAGAAGTTGAGGAGGAGGAGTTAGAGGAAACGAAGGAGAAGGTGAGAGAAGGGCCTAGTGGTGTAAGGTCGCATCTGGTGGTGTGGTGGTGTCGAGGTGGCAGTGGTGGTATTGGGTCACATTAGGTGGGGTGGTGGTGTCGAGGTGGTAGTGGTGGCGTTAGGTCGCATCTGGTGTCGAGTTGGTGGTGGTGTCGGGTTAGTAGTGATGGTGGTGGTCTCAAAGAGGAGAGAGGGTGTGGTGGATGAGAGAGAGAGAGGGGTAGGTTGAGTTGAGGAGAGAGAGAGAGATCGGTGGTGGCTGAGAGAAAGGGGTGGGTTTGGGTTGAGGGGAGAGAGAGGGGTGGGTTAATGTTGTTAAGGTTGGTAGAGAGGTGGATTAATCAAGTTGTTAGGGAAATAAGTAATGGCAATTCTGTAAATAAAGGGGAAAAACTTTCCATTTTGAGCTATGTTGCACTTATTATGACATTTCCTTAATGGGAAATGTTGCACTTATTTAGAAACGGAGGAAGTACTAACCTTTATTTCTAAATAAGTATAAGAGTTTGACTTTCACGCTTGTCAACGCACAACTTTGACCAGTAGTATTTCTAATTACGTATTTGGAAAAGTTATAAAAAGTTAACATTATGTAAATATTCATTATAAAACAAATCTAACAACATTTTATATGATCATTTTCGTTTTTATAAATTAGTAAATGAAATAGTAGTTTAAAGTCAAAATGTTGCACTTTAAAGGATATAACTCTTATGAATAAGTCATGTAACTCTAATGAAAAAGTGATGTAACTCCAAAAACAAAATATTTGAAAAAAAAATTCAAAAAAAAAAACAAATTTTTTTTAAATTCAAAATTTTTTAGAGGGATATAACTCTAATGAATAAGTGTTGTAACTCTAAAACAATCATGTGGTTGAGATTCATTCTCATTTCTCACGTAAGGAGCATTCTCATGTGATCTCGCCTATATATATATATATGCAATCATTAATAAATCCCAATTATTAATTTTAGAGCACCAATACTGTAACAACCCTGAATTTCCAATACTTCTAAAAATATTTTATAATAAATAAGCACGAAAATCCAAAGTTGTTACGCCGCGATAATTAGTAATAATAACCGCAAGGCTAATGGTTCTAATTAAAATAATAAACTATAAGTTTTAAATAATTATTACAGACCAACTAAATGGAATGGCAATTTAATTGTTACAAACCACAATATAAATCTTATAGTAAAATAAATAACAGCGAAAGTCTTTTTAAAGTCTTATTAAATCGAAAGAGATCCAACGCACTCTTTAACCCAACCAGAGCTAACTATCTTCAAGTCCCTACACATTAAACACTGTAATATCAGCCAAAGATTGAGCAAGATTTAATACTGTAATAAAACAAAACTATTCAATGTACAGGTAAGATATATAGGAATATCTTACAAATTCATTTAAAAGCTGGACAAATTATATATATAATATATTAAATTTCTAACAACCTCAAATCCAATCTTTCGTTCTTTCTGAACTATTCTGTAAAACTTTCAAATATAACCTTTCGTAATCTGTGAGTAGGAAGTAATAAAATTTCAGTAAGCTAGCTAGGCTCACTAAATAAGGTAAACACCAAAGTCCCTAGTATGCATACCCCTAACTTGATAACGTACCAAGAAGGAAGAGAAATGGCAAGAGTATTGATCAATATACTCCCAACTACTAAAATATATTTTCGAGACACTGTTAACTTAACATACTTCCACACTCGAGGAATACCGCTGTAACAGCCCGCTCTTCCGAGCTGCTAGCGAAACACACTCAGCATCCATAACCAATAATTAACTCTTAAATAAATTACTTCGCAGCGGAAAATATCCTTAAATACACCAATATCTCGAGTAAATTCCCAAATATTATAAACAACAATATATAAACAACTATCTAGAATACAGACTCAATCCTTAATCTAGGACGACATCATAATCTTGCTTCACTTCCAATTCCGAGCTCACAGCACCAAACCTGCAAAATTAGAGAAGAAATACAAAACAAACAAAATTCCAAAATGAGTGGAAAACTCGTAACCTTTACTTCAACCCGTTATAAACATTTTATTTCGCAAATCATTTCTTTCTGTTACGACGATGGCATAGCTCACTCTCTTAAACAATCAGTGGCAAGTACAGGCTTTGGACAAAGGACAAACGCTGCCTCCAAGGTTCGTTATGGAGCCCGGCAATACTACCCCCAAGGTTCGTTATGGAGCGTAGCCGACCATATCAGGTCAAAAGAGTAACCATCCTCTACCCATACCTTGCCCACTTTCTATTTTCAGTTCATAAACTAAGCCATCAAAACATTTGCGTATTCATAATCAATTAATGACATTACATCATCACATTCATATCTATAGCCATAGTACGAACTTAAATATCAAAAACAGATATCCACACAGAAGGGCATGAGTAAATTATTTTACTGAACATAAAAGTTACCTCATACGCGATCCACATCTGAACAATACAACCTCCTTCATTAATCTTCATCTCCAAATAAGACTCAAACTCCATAATCGTTCTCCAACAATTCACCTCACAATAATAACGATAATCAATAACCACATCAAACTACAAACTAAAACCATAACCAATTCTAACTAAGAAATTACCTCCACTTATCATTCTAATTTCCTTAAATCACCAGTTCACAACTAACTATAAATTCAATAACACCACCTACATCACACAACTAGCATCCATATTTTAGAACCATAACTCTAAATTATTGAATCAAACTAACCAAGCTTAACTAACAACCTTATTTAAACGAAGAACATAATTTAGCTACTAATAACATAAAAAGAAGACAAAACTAACTTAGCTCATAAAGAATTCGCAAGAACTGAGTTCTAACTTGAATTCACAATACTTAACCTAATGAATTAACAACCACTGCAACAACGCATCATCACCACCAACAACTCTGTTTATGCCAATTTTGTACTAAGTACGCAAAAGGAAAAGGGAACCAACAACGAGATCTTTACACTATGGCAATCAATATTAACGAATAAATGAAATATGTAAAGGAAATAAAACAATAAAAAGACAAACGAATTGTTGACGCGGAAAACCCAAATGATGGGAAAAACTGCGGGTGATACTCTTGATCACCAATAATCCACTAATATGCCGACGGCGTCAGTACAAGGGTAGATTATAATATCAAGCTTTCTTGTGCCACTATGGAAAATATTAGAGTAGAGAATAAAGAATATGAATGTGTGCGTGGAGAGAGAAGTAGTAGAAGAGAAACTAGGGTTACATTGAACTACATATATATATAGGTGGGATATCCTTCAAAGATGCTTCCAAACTCCCTTGAAGATAGGTAGTGCCTTGATTATCTCTAACTTCCTCCTTATTTTTCCTCCAACAGTTATACCCAAAGTCAATGCCAATCCCATGATGCTTGCTAACTGATATTTAATTCCTTCTTTGCTAATATGAAATTTTCCGGGCCCAACAATTGCCCCTAATTGATGACACTTGCTCAACCGTCTTGGGAAGTGGCATCAATTACACTCTTCCCTTAATCTTCTCCTTCATATGGCTTCATGTTTGTTCATTTCGGACGCCGACGTCGTTATCAGAGAACACTATGTCGTCTGCCGCCATCACCGGTGATGTGATGACTACTGACGCCGTCATCCTTGATGACGCCAAAATCGTCAAGGGGACGTCAGATGACGTCATGGACGTCAGACGGCGTCATGAACGCCAGAAGACGACGTCCATAAACTCCTAGCTGTTTTTAGAACTCTTGACGTCCTGCTTCCTGACGGCGTCACTGCCGCTGCTGAGACGGCGACAACTGTTGAATATGCCCCTGTTGCAGAAGACAAAGATGCCATGGAGATAAATTAGTTTTCAGCGTTAGTTTTTGTGTGTAAAAGTCGTTGCATATGTTTACCGTGTGTTATCGAAATGTATGTTTGTAAGTATATATGTACGTATGTATATGACTTTTCCATCTTAGTTTTAAAACTAAACGTTGTCATCCAGGATATGTCGTCAAGTGTAGGGCCCTTATGTTTGTTTGAATGTGTGTACGTATGTGTGTAGGTACCTTTGATGTTTGAAACCACTTGCAGTGTTAATTGTTAAGAAGGGCTAATTGCCTCTTCTAATTAATTGCTGTTGGTGTTTTGTATGTTGTTGTGATGACTTCTTAAGGTGTGTGTCCCTTTTTGTATAGAAGTCACGTTGTATTCACCTGAACGCCGTCGAACCTTGATGCCCCAGCTTAAAACTGTCGCCGTCATAATAAGGGTCGGCGTCAACTGTGATGACGTCGTCGACGCCGACGATGGTGTCATTGACGCTGATGATGGCGTCAGGTGAATGTGAACATTGTGGTGTTCGATTGTGTCAAAGTTGATTGTCAACTAATCCTCGTCCCCATACCTGTCTTCATACAATAAAGGTGAGATGTCGTTGGCTTCCCCCAACGGTCCTACGACGCTCAAGTTAGTATAATATAAAGAAATAACGTTTAAAATATGAAAATATAATATGTTGAGAATAAAATGAAATGAAATAACTCAATTTAACTTGTTGGTTACTTACATGTAGTGGCGTCCCTTTTGTTCTCAACATAATACGATTAAAAGTAATAGAGTTTTAGATGGACGACGTTCCAACTTCAGGGAACGTGCTTACCTCCTTGAGATATGAAATAATTGACGACGTTCACTTGCCAGACGTCGTCGCAATTGTTGACGTCGACGTCACTTTTTGGACGATGTCCAGTTAGGATCGTTTTTCCAATCATTGGCTTGATGAGTCTGACAGACGCTATAAACTTGTTGTGGACGATCATAAGGCTTTGGACGCCACGAACTTTCTTTGTTTGGCGTCGACTTCCTGCTGTCGACGTCATAGAATTCCTTTCTTGACTGCATGTCTTCCTCCAATCGGATCTGGGCCGAGGCTTTGGCTTGAGCGTCCTCGAACGTTGGACAGGGATACTTGGTAAGCTCTTTGTACAAATCTGAGTCTTCATCCAGTCCCCGTCGAAAAGCTTCAATCGTCGTCTTAACGTCGCAATTTGGAATCGACACCTTTTCCCTATTAAACCTGTGAACAAACTCTTTCAAGGATTCATTAGATTTTTGCACGATTCTATGTAAGTCACTAGCCTGTTTTTCCATCTTACGACTACTAGCAAATTGTAAATTAAAAATATTAATCAATTGAGCAAAGGAAGAGATAGTGCCATTGCCAAGGTGGATGAACCACTCAGGGCTGGTCCAGTCAACGTCGATCCGAATCCTTTACACATGCATGCCTCGCGCATGCTACGAGGAATTGAGATGGTCATCATCCGTTGTTTGTATTGGGCGACGTGGTCATTTGGATCTGTAGTGCCGTCATACATCTTCATGGTTGGGACGGAAAACCGCTTTGGAACCTCAATCATGGCAATAAAATCAGCAAAAGGTGAGTCCGCATAGCTGTTTGGCGTCGCTTTCTCCATAGGAGAGGGACACCGGGATTCTGGCGATCATGTCTTCTAGTCGCTGAAGACGCTGCTCGATGTCGACGTCATGCTCGATGACGGCGTCATGCTCGATGACGGCGTCATGCTCGATGTCGGCGTCATGCTCGATGACAGCGTCATGCTCGATGTCGGCGTCGCCTATGCTGCGGCGCTTAGAGCCTTTGGACTTTTGGGAAGATTTTAGGCTTTGATTCTCCATACAGGATGCGACATAACTTTCTTTCAATATCGCCATCTCCGCCTTGATGTGGTTGAGCTCATCAATGACCTCTTGGGTGGTGACCCATTGTCCTGCCATTGAAAACACAAAAGGATAGAAAAGTACGGAAAACTTACGTAGATAAGATGAAATGAAAAAACGTGATTGCCAAAGGATATATAGAGATCTTGCTGTGGCCCCACGGTGGGCGCCAAATTGTTTATGCCAATTTTGTACTAAGTACGCAAAAGGAAAAGGGAACCAACAACGAGATCTTTACACTATGGCAATCAATATTAACGAATAAATGAAATATGTAAAGGAAATAAAACAATAAAAAGACAAACGAATTGTTGACGCGAAAAACCCAAATGATGGGAAAAACCGCGGGTGATACTCTTGATCACCAATAATCCACTAATATGCCGACGGCGTCAATACAAGGGTAGATTATAATATCAAGCTTTCTTGTGCCACTATGGAAAATATTAGAGTAGAGAATAAAGAATATGAATGTGTGCGTGGAGAGAGAAGTAGTAGAAGAGAAACTAGGGTTACATTGAACTACATATATATATAGGTGGGATATCCTTGAAAGATGCTTCCAAACTCCCTTGAAGATAAGTAGTGCCTTGATTATCTCTAACTTCCTCCTTATTTTCCTCCAACAGTTATACCCAAAGTCAATGCCAATCCCATGATTCTTGCTAGCTGATATTTATTTCCTTCTTTGCTAATATGAAATTTTCCGGGCCCAACAAACTCCACAACTAAAACAACAAAGAACAACAGCCTAGCAACAACAAACAACAACAACTTGGCTTAATATACAAATAGAAAATCAGAAATAAAAAGAAAAACGATATATTATACCTCTGCTCTGTGGAGCAGGGACAAACAAGGAAGAACAGCTCCGACGATTCACCGTAGTTCGTGGAGCGACGCGGATCTGTCAGCGGCGAACACGCGGTGCGACGCAAAACAACAGCGAACAAGAACAACAACAACAACACGCAACCACTAGCATCACCATCGCGACAGCATGCGAGCAGCAAAGCGACGCCAAACACGAACAGAGGAGGGAGAAAATACGAAGGGGAAAAAAGAGCGCGGCTCCGGCGAGCCTGGGGCTCTGGCGAGAAGCCAAGCAACCTGAGAAGAGAGAGAAATCGCGGGATACGGGTTTGGGGTTTTTCAGTTTTGGGGGTTTAGAGATAACAGAGGACACGGGAGAGAGAAAGAAGATTTTGGGGGGTTTGGTTTCATTTCTTTCATTAACAAAAGGGGTGGGATATTTGGTTCGGTTTGTAAACCGACAAAGAGAGGAGCAAGGAGCAGAGTTTGGTTTTTTTCTAATTTGTGAAACACCGCTCAATTAATTGCGCAAACCCAAAGTATAAAATAATAATAATAGAAATAATCTCATATAATTAAATAAATAAATACATTACAACACGACAAATAAAAAATCACTCCACAATTCAAATAAAATAAGAATTTCCGAAACATAATTAAGTTAATAAATATAATCAACATTTAATAAACGCTATTAAAAATAGGGCTATTACATGCTACCACCCTTATTTAAAGTTTTGTCCTCGAAACTTGAAAATAATAATTTAATTAAAACCAAAATCTCAAACTCAGAAGATATCAGGTATCCAACCTTAATTCTACCATCAGCTTCTGTATCTCCACTCCAACTCAATTTCGGTTAAATTTATTCATGTTAAGAGAGATGGGAATAATGTTGCCCATAATCTCGCTAGAGTAGTGCCTTTCGGTGTTGAACAATGTTGGGAGAAGCATTGTCCTCGTGAAGTGGCTCCGTATGTTTTGATGGACACATTGTCCTTAGATTAATGCACTACTTTATTTTCCCCTAAAAAAAAAAACGTCAATTCATTTTTTTTTTTTTTAAAATTTTTTGGAGTCTTACCTATTCGGATGTTTTGCATCAAAAGAAAATTTTTAAACTACATAGGCAGAGGCGTATAGTAACACTCCAAAAGAGGCAAATTCAATTCCTTTAGAACCTCTAGAGTCTAGAACCTCTCAAGTCTCAATTCTCAATTCTCATACGCAAATTCGTCACTCATACGCTAATTCCAAAGCTCGAATTGCAGGTTGTTGTTTTGTTCCTTAGATGAATCTACTTGTTTTGTTGCGGATTTTGGTGTGGAATTGCGATTTTTAAGTTCTACTTCATGTGATTATTCATGCGATTGGTTTTATGCGGTTCTTATTGTTTGTTTCTTGAGTTCAACTTATTTTTTGTTTATCTCACATATGTTATTTCATGTTTTTAGGGATAATTTACATGTTATAAACTTATGATTCGAATTTCTGGCATAACTTGTTAATTCATCTTTGTTTCTTGGAACTAAATGATAAGAAAATTTATGTTACAATTTGTAGATACGCATATTTATTTGTGTTCACTTGTTCTTGTTTAATTTCATCAGATCAATTTTTCAAGTGTTGGGGCTGGAAATCAGGGATGAATGACCTGTCATCCCCGGGCCCAGGGCGGCCGCCCTTCCTGCCCTGGCTCAGGGAAGGGACTGAGTGGCAGGAGGGAGGTTCCACGTGTGATGAAGATGAAAAAAATAGCATTTTCTCTCACCTAAAGTCTTGCTGCTTGGAGCTGCTTGACCTTCTTCGGAACCCTAAGAAGAATTCACCTGCTCTTTCACAATTGCTCGCTGTTCTTCGCTCATCTTCTTCCTATGCTATCCAACCCCTGTTTGAGTATGGCCCCCCTCTATGGTTGTATTTTATTTACTTTTAATTTGGACATCGTTTTTGATATATGTAACCCCTATTTACTCGGACTTGGGTACATGTCCAAGTGTCCGGTCCGGCTATTTTGTTTTAAACTTTTTCATGATTTTGGACCGAAATGAAGTGTCGAAGGTCCCACCTATGTGTGAGGGTCGAGGATCTAACACGGATACTTAACACGGATACTTGAGGTGAAATGAAGAGTTCGAGTAACTTAGTGCACCTCTAAGCGCTAACAATAAGCATTAGTTTCAGGATTGATGATATTATGCATAGTTGGCTGTTGTTACTAATGCTTAGTTATTGCTTAAAGGTTCCACATTTGGCTTCTTATATGTGCGTATGGTATTTTATTTGAAACAATTGTAACAATGTTTTCTTCGTTTTCGTTTCCGATTGTGATATAAATTATATGAAAATTTTCATGATAAGAGCAGCTAACTTGAATACAGCTTGGACAAGAAAATCCTATAACACGAATTTTTGATATGTATTACGATTACCTATGTTTTTCTCAACTGATTTCTAATATGTGCTCCATTTCGCTTTCAGCTATGTCTTGTTCCCATTGCTGCTTCTACTAGATGCAGCAGTGGATTGCAGATCCGTTCAGAAGTGTGATTCTGCTATGCCTTTTGTCAATCAAACCCCAAATAAACTGAGTGATGCTGTTGGGGAAGGTGCCCTTCAATGTTTGGAGGAACTTCTAACAAAATGTCACTTAGGTTCTGCAGATCAGGTATGTGTTTCCATTATAACCTTTAAACTCTATTCATACACCTAAACAGCCTTGCTTTAGCCTTGAGAGGCTTTTTTGTCATCTGTGCTGTGCCAGCAGCCAGAATATAGTCATCTATGCATGTGAAGAGCAAGTTGTTAGCTGCAGTATTCTACTGTTTTTTTCAGTGAGAAATTTGGGATGCTTAATTTTCCTTGCATTCTCAGTTTCAGGTTGTATTAGGGTAGGAAAATAGTTCCATTGGAGTTGGGATGAAATTTTGTTCTTTAATTACGGTTTCTGATATTTCCATGTGAAATCAACAAGTAGAGCTGTCAAACTGCAAAACAATGAATTAGACTAAAAATATTTCTTTGTTCAATTACTTGAACATGTTTCTCAATTGTGATTGCCCATATCACTGAATTAATGTTTATCATTAAAGGCAAACTAAATTTAGGCAGCTGTGGGCCATTGCTTTCAAGACCTGCATAGCCTTGATCATCAAGTGTCCCATTTAAAATACTGAAATTTCATTCTTAAATTATAGAAATAATCTTTTTATTTTACTAGAAAATGACTTTTCGTCCTTTAAAATGTTTTATGTTACTTTAGTTTCCGGCAATGTTCAGAAACAAGATAGAAGAAAATCTTAATTTTGCGTCCTTGGGGAGTAGGTCTCCTCCAAATTATTTTAGCCATAATCTTACTATTGTTCATACAGTACTATCTCGATTTAAGTTTTAACGTTGATGCTACATGTGTCCTGAAGTTCTGAGTCTGTTGTCTAGCAGATGGCTGTTTTGCTGAAGAAATTGACTCGTGGTGCCATGCTATCTCCATCAGAGGCTGCGGAAGAGTTCCGGGAAGGAGTTCTTAGGTGCTTTAGAGCATTGCTTTCCAATTTAATTCCTTGCAACGGCACATCTTGCTCCTGCAAACACAGTTTTAGTCTACCCCCCCTTCTAGATATGGGAGATTCTAAATGTTTAAATACTAAACACCTGGAGTGTCATTCTCAACCAAAAGAATGCTTGATTGCATTTCTCCAATCAGATATTGCTTCGGCTGCTGTTGGACACTGGCTCTCTGTCTTGCTGAATGTATGTTGAAGCCTGGTGCTATTGTGCAAAATAAACAAGACTGCCATGTTTAAATACTGTTCTCATTCACATGCTTATTCTCTTGCAAAGTGAGTTCCTCTTATTGATTTGTTTCTACCAAGATTGCAGAGGCTGAGAGTTCACGAGGTCTTAGGGGCAGTGCAAAGATCCGGATAGAAGCTCTTCTGACCTTACGTGTGCTTGTAGCAAAGGTAAAGATGATCTATTCTTTCCACTTATTAACAAAAACCATGACAAAATGGAAATGCTGATTCTTGGGTATTTTCATCTTGAGCCTCGGGATTTCTCTACAGATGTCTGTAATGCTTATGAGTAGCTTCTAGATGCCTGCAATCAAAATTTTGATTATTTCAGAATAAGTGGTTATCCTAAGTTATAATATAAATTTGAATGTAATCTGATGTCTTCTGAATGATTGTCGTTTCCCCTTTGACAGGTTGGTACTGCAGATTCTCTGGCTTTCTTTCTGCCAGGAGTAGTTACTCAATTGGCTAAAGTTCTGCATGTCTCCAAATCTATGATAAGTGGGGCTGCTGGAAGTACAGAAGCTACCGAGCATGCAATTAGGGGCTTGGCTGAATTTCTCATGGTAGTCCTCCGCGATGACGCCAATGTTTGTGACCCTCATGTATCCCTTGATAGTGTGCCTGGTTTGAAATCACACGAGAATGAATCTCCCCAATCAATTTTGGAGGAGCTACGCTACTTGTATGTCAAAAATTTGGATCGGAGTCAAACTCCTGTATATGATTCAAGTCCAGCAATCACTGCCAAAGAAGAGCTTGGGGAGGAGCAAAGCCCCAACACCAATGGTGGGCTAGGGCCTTTGCACGTCAAACGCACAAGTGACTGGCTTGAAAAGACTTCAGTTAATGTTGGCAGTTTGTTGAGCAAGACATTTCCACATGTATGTTGATGCATCTAATTAATTCTCTGAATGCAGTTTGTTGAGTCAGGAGTTAGGACTGCTCTTCACGAGTTGATACCCTTTACCTTGAGTTGGATTATTTTATAGACGCTTGACAATGAAGTTCGAATATTATTTGAATTTCTCTCCTGTTCATATTGCTGCATATCAGTATTGCCAAAGCTTGTCCAGCGCTATCTTTATTCATTGTCAATGATTATGTATGTGCTGCTAAATTGTGCTTTTGATGTTAATTGTCAGATATGTGTGCATCCATCCAAAAGAATAAGACGTGGGCTTCTCTCTGCAGTACAAGCACTCTTATTAAATTGCAGTAATAATTTGAAGGGGAGCAGATTAATGCTTTTGGTAGGATGACATCATTGCTGTTACTCCGTTTACCTTTAATTTGTCTCTTGATCGCCTTTGATTAGCTCTGTTGAACATTATCTTCGGTTATGGGACTTCCAGGGATTCAGGTACCCAGACCTTGCAAGTGCTAAATATATCATATATATGCCCATACTCGAGAAAATCTATAGTGGCTAGTGGTTTTGGGTTTGGGCTTTGTGCTTCTGGATTGATCTATTGAAAAGGAGGTGCTTTCAGTAAATTTTATTGGGACAGATATCATCTGCTTGTGTATGTATATATTTGCACTTCGGTGTTAACCTGACTATCTCAGTGCTACATGCTAATTCTATTTCTTGATCTTTAAAACTTTATTTATGTAGTGGATAGGTGGATCATGAATGCTATTATGGAGATGAAGTGATATAGACAGGACAGTATATTAATTGTTAGGTAGTTTACCAATTTCTATCTTTTGTTTTGCATTTCTGCTTTTATTAACTAAGCATCTAAAACATCATTTTGATTTTAGATGAAAAGGATTTGTTAGACAAAATAAAAGAGTTCATAACTGAGGAAGTGCTAGAAGATAATTGCAGACACATTTTCCAAAATTAAAGTAGATGTTCTCCAAATGCCTGGCAATTTTTTTTGAATTAAGGATTCTTTGTCCTCTAATTATCATTAAGATGTTTGACAAAGCCTAATAAAATTAGGATTTCAATCCTGCTATCAGTCAAGACTCACTTTCAGATGCATCATCAGTCATCATCCTTACTTCACAAGCAGGCTAAGACAGCTGCTGTATTCTAAATAGATAATTTGTCAATATGTACCATTGATATCTAGAGCAAGCTATTGGTACTTCCTTCCCTTGTTCTTTTAAAACCTTGCATACTATGCTTGGCCACTACCCGGGCCTACATCATAGTTCTCTTTTGTGCAGAGAACCTATTTGGTGAAAGTTTTGTTATCTATCGAAAAGTTCAATGTGAGTTGGTGAAGCATATATGGTAGGGAGAATATAAGTAATATATCTAATGCAAGAAGAGCGAGATGCGAGAATTATCAAAAAATTAAATTGGAATCATAAAACAATACTTGTCTTGAAATAAAAAACTTCTTAATCAGCAATACATAGACATAGAGGGAATACTTCATTCTAGATAGGATTCTTTGAGAATTTATGAAATTCTAATGAAGTCGGAATTTGCTAAACCAACTTTGTTACCATGGGAGTTTTGAAGGACTTGGCATAATAATTGTTTAATACTTTACCACATTCTAATATCTAGATAGGATTCTTTGAGAATTGATGAAATTCTAATGAAGTCGGAATTTGCTAAACCAACTTTGTTACCTTGGGAGTTCTAAAGGACTCGGCATAATAATTGTTTATTACTTTACCACGTTCTAATATCTAAGGATTTTTTTTTTTGACAAGACATGAGATAAAATGGAATCGACCTTTCGGTTCTTTCACTTCTTATCTCTTTAATCAATTTGGAATGCACGATATCTGTTGACGACTGCTTGTTTCGGATACTCTATTATTGTATAGTTTCGTCCTAGAGATGTGAGTTGCCACTTGTCGCTCCTTTATTAATATGAATCATGTTAAGAAGGATTTCGATTGGATTGGTCAAGACTTAAGCCACTTGACGGTGCCGTGTTAAGTGTTAACCCTAAAAATAGAAGTTGAATCAGCTTAAAGGCAAGAAAAAGAAATGTTTTGTTGCATTTTTATCCGTAATAACAAGTGAAGATCTAAAAGGAGCATTGCTAGAGAAAACAACTACGTAGAGAATAAAGGAAAGGGACGAAAGAAAAAAGAAAAAGAAAAATAAGAGAAAGGGGACCACTAACATTACTTCTTTCTACTCTCCTCCTTATCTCAATCTCTTTGTTGATTTTAGTTACGGAGTCCCCATTACTCCTTAAGTGCTTATTGCCAACATTTCATAGATACATTTCAATTCATTTGATTTGTTTGTTGATGGAGAGAAATGGGATCTATCTTTGGGTCCAATATCCAAGAGACTGAAGTTCTATAGTGTAGTTGATACTTGATGATTCTTTAAATTTATGAAAATTCAAACCAGTGCAAAATCTATTAGATGGAGGGAGTATTAGTTAACTTTCTTAAACTGAGCTTAAGATGTGCAGTGCTTAAGATATTCCTAGTGTCACATTTCTTTTTAGTGGAGGGTGTTTTGGGGATGAATACTCATATATGTTTTTGGCTGTAGGAGTGCTTATGTTATTTGGTTTGCGATGATTCAAAAGATGTGTCCATGCCCGCACAAGAATTTCTTGGATTATTGTTCTTGTCACATGGGAAACATAATGTTGAGGATGATCTAGCTGATATATTTAACAGGTCCGTATACTAGCTCTGATTTTATTTACGAAATTATATATGACGTCTAACACAAGCTTTTACTTCTCATTTTGCTGCTGGAAAGCAGGCTACTTGAGAAGCTCCCGAAACTGGTGCTTGGATGTGAGGAATCTTTAGCCCTTGCTTGTGCTCGGCAGATGCTTGCCGTGATATATTATTCTGGACCTCAACTTGTTGTTGATCACCTTTTGCGCTCTCCTGTATGTCCTTTCATCATTTCTGTGAAACTACTTCGTATGCCTCTCCCATTTTTTGCTGTTCCGTCCATTATAGAAACCTGGTACTACTGCTTAAGGTGTTGACAGGATGTCTTTCTCTCCCATCTCCAGAAGACCTAAAGGCGATACTTATTAAGTGAACATATTGTTTATTGATCTCTGCTATCCTTTGGGAAAGATTCCAGTAAATGTGCAGATTGACAATGGAACTATGGTCTCAGTGAAGGTTCAAATGAAGGAAAACCATTTCAAATAGATCGTTGGACTTCACATTACACCTCAAGCAAGATATGGGAATTTGTTTTTTGCTTAGAGCCCGAGCTGGGGGAAGGATTCCCTTCTATAAATTGATCATAAAACAGAGCCTTTCCTATCAACAAAATAACTTTTGTATCTTGTTGTGTATTTACCTTTTAGCTTCTGCTGATTGAATTTCGAGCTAGTATTACAACTGATCTTATATATATATATATATGACCATGCAGGTTACGGCTGCAAAGTTGTTTGATGCATTTGCTCTATGTCTGAGTCAGGAGTCTGTCTTTGCTGGTTCTCTTGGAAAATTAGTCTTATCAAGGCCTTCTTCTACTGGATATTTGCATTCTCTTGCAGAGTTGAGGATTGGTAGCAAAAGGTCCACAGGCGAGTTTCTTATATCTAATGCCAACGCGTCTGAAGTGTCAATCACACGCCCTTTGGTCAGGGAAATGCAGGATTCCACAGGACATGCATATGAAGATTATGAACTTCCACGAATGCCTCCTTGGTTTGCGTATGTAGGCAGTCATAAATTATATCAAGCACTTGCACAGATTCTTAGACTTGTGGGTTTATCCTTAGTTTCTGGTATTGTTTCTGCTCAAAATTCATCATTTCTTTGGTGGATCCTGATGATTTTGTCTGTATCGTAAGCAAGTACTTTTCTGTCTCTTTCTGCTGTTAAACAGATTGTAGGAATGAAGTGCTCTTATCCAAAATTATTGAGATTCCTCTGGACAATTTGCGGAAATTAATCTCTGAGATACGTATGAAGGAGTACAGTAGAGAAAGTTGGGAGTCTTGGTACAGTAGGACACATTCAGGGAAATTATTAAGACTGGCTGGCACTGCTGCATGTATCCTTAATGAGATGCTATTTGGCATGTCAGATCAAGCAAACGATGTCTTCAGAAAAATATTTCAAGAGGCTGGAGCAAGAGTTAAAGAGAAGCAAAAGGGTAATGCCACTGCTTTTGGTCAGTCTTGCCAAGTGCAATACCATTTTGCTGATGAACATTGGAAGATGAGTGGAGCTGAGTATGTGAGGCAGCATGTTATTGATTGTGTTGGTACCATTTTGCATGAATACACAAGTCCAGAAATTTGGGATCTTCCAGTTATACATGAAATGTCTCCTCTTCAATCTCTTGGGAAGTCTGGAACTATTGGTAAACACTTCTTACATGACATTTCTACGCTACACCAGGTAATGGCGTTTTCACTGCTTGTTACATCAGCTACTACCTATCGTTTTTACATTTTGTTTAGCTATGAATGTTTTGTCACTGTACTAACATATTTCATATTTATAAAAACAGGTGCTCATTGAGGGTATTGGAATCTTTAATATGACCCTTGGTGAACATTTTACATCAAGCGGATTCCTTTGTTCCTCTCTTTATCTGTTGCTTGAAAACCTGATATGCTCAAACTCTGATGTCAGACATGCATCTGATGCCGTCTTGCGTTTAATTTCTGCCGTATCTGGGTGTTCAACAGTAAGAGTCACATTATGTTTTCTCACGTCCTCTCACTTCTTCCACTCTTTGGTTTGCTGACTTTTTGTCCTAAATTTTCTACAGGTCGGTCACCTAGTTATGTTAAATTCAGACTATGTTATTGATTCGCTGTGTCATCAACTGCGTCATTTGGATTCTAATCCTCATGTCCCAAATGTGCTTTCTGCAATGCTTTCTTGTGTTGGAGTAGCTCATAAAATATTGCCATTGCTGGAGGAGCCGGTATGTTTTAATTCTGTATGTTCTGATGGTTAAAACATGTTTTCCAGTCTTCTATCTTGTTTTTGGTTGTTCAAGTGTTCAATAATAGAAAAGAAAGAATAGCTATTTTTCTTAAAATTTAATGCTTTCCCTTCTAGAGCTGATTTATCTCTCTTCCCCAGAGTGTGATGAACGTCAATCCCAATTTGGTGAAACTAGGACCTGGTAAAGTAAATAAGATCTTATAGCAATTGGGATATTGAAGGAGGGTGATTAGACGAATGACAGAGAAGATAATTCAGGATATATGGCGGAAATGTGGAAGGGATGGACTAGTAGATCTTTTCTGCTATGTTAGAGTATTTTTCCCCTTTAATTGGAGCGGCTGGCACAGGCTTATTAACAATCATCTCTGCTATTATATAACTTCCTTCAAACAGGGGAGCATCTGATGGTAGAGGCCCGAGTAATAATGAGAACTACGAACCTGCCCTGGGGATGAATGATAGCTAGAATTAGTTGCTAGTACTTGTAGACGGAGAAGCAAATCGAGGGTTCTACCAGTAAAGAGTACATGTATAGCTTATTAGCTGGTGAGGAAATACCTTGCTGCCACCAACTTGACAAAGGCCATGATAGGATAGGATACCTTGTTAATATGCTTCTAAGGACTCTACAAGGGTAAGATACTATGCTCACAGTTACCCATGACCTTAGCTTTAAAAGGTGCACTGAGACACAAGGCGAAGGCATGCGCATCTCGTAGGTGAGGCACACTATTTTTTTATTAATTACATTGGATCAATCCGTATGAAGTGTATGTATAAACAAGAATAATCAAATCCCTATAAATATAGAAAAAGAAAAAAAAATGCCCTGGGAGAAATTAGAAGAGGGGCACATGATACTGAGAGGGTGAGGGGAGTGATACTGCGTAGGTGACCTGAATTTTGACTTCTAGAGTTTACCTACACAGTAACTCTCTTCCATCTAATGAAAAGCCTGATGAATATAAAACAAAATGGAGAAAAGGATAAGGCTCCAGATTCGAAGAGGAAGATAGAAGAATAGAGAAGATGATAGAAGGGGATGATAAAGAGAAAGGAAAGCAGATCGAAAAATATAGGGAAAAGCAAATCGAAAGAGAGAATAGCAGAGATCGACGAAAACTTACCTAAAAAATTTCACCGTAGATGACCACCGCAGACCGTAGACCTGGTGGCAGAAGTCACCGAGTATGCTCGCTGCCATAGCTATTAGCTGGGAAGTCGGTTGACCTCTCAATTGAAAAGATAGATCTCAATTCGCAAATTAGGGTTTACCCCCAAATTGGGGATTTTGATTTTTAGCTGAAATATTAGGATCTTGTTGCAATTAAGTGAGGGACCTTGTTGCAATTAAGTGAGGGATTCTGCTGAAATCTGCTATTGAAAGCTTAGGTAACATTTAATTTGAGATTTTGTTGCCTTCTTTGAATTCAACTCAATAAGAGCGGTTTAAGCCCCTCTTTCCCAAAAGCGTGCACCCTTGTTGCGCTTGCGCCTCTCCCAAAGGCGGCTAAAGGGGTGCGCCTGAAGTCGCCGTTAGTAGTTTGCTTTGCGTGCTATTTGGCTAGCGCCTCTACTTGCCTAGGCGTGCCCAAGGCGCTTGATGATCCATGTGAGGGATGGTTCGTTTCCTACAAGTCCTAGTTCTGTTAGGATTGGTGTGTTTTCCTAGTTCTAGTAGGAATAGTACTCTTAAAATCCTAATTCTAGTAGGATTAGAACTCCTAGTTCTGTTAGGAGTTTAAATTTTTTAGTTGAGTTAGAAGTCCAAATCCTAGTTAGATTAGGGTTATAATTGGAGTAGAGTTGTAACAGTATTAAAAGTCTAGTTAGTAGTCACCAAGTTGAGCTTATTCTACTTGGATTAGGAGTGTGTTTATTTCTTTCTTATCTTGTTCTTAGTTTCCTAGCCTTAGTAGGACTAGGGTTTGTTTCTTTGCTTTTGTTTTACACGCCTATATAAGGCTTTTTAATTCATTAATAAAATCAATTTGTTAGTTTAAGAAAACGTGTTAAGCTTGTTGTGCTTGCATAGAACTGAGTGTTCAAATACACAAACCGAGACTTTGTGTGATCTTGGAGCCGAGACTCACAAGAGAACCTTTTAAACCTAGATTTAAGAGCATATCCATCTTTAATTTCGTTCTTGTTCATATAAAAATCGCAAAACACAAAAAGAGTTCGAAACTGCCAACAAGTCATCACTTTATAAAACTGAGCTCATGACTTAGGACCACGATGCCATGTTACATCATGAGCCAAAGATATATATAAGCTTGTTTTCGAGCTTTCCATGACAAGTTCTTGACAGGAGTAGGAAATGGGGGAACATTTTCATTGGTTTGTCCAGAGCCTTGACTTGGACACAGATATAGAGTGAGATTTGTGCAAATATACAAATGATAAAGTCTTATCTTGGGTGTGTCAGAGTGGATGCTCACAAGAATGCCATGACAAAGTCATATTCTTGGAAAGAGATATTTGCATACACTGCAATGTCAGCTTTAACTTGGACATGCTTTGAGGAGGGGCTAACAAGTATACAGTCATGCCATGATGGAATTTGCGAAGTCCCTGAACATGCCATCCTCAAGCCTTGACAAGGCAAAGGACATGTCCTCGGTGGACTCTAGGTGAGCCATGGGCATGTAGTGGCAAGGCAATGCCTTAAATGAAGGTTATGATACTTGAATCATAAACCTGAAGTTACGACTCTTAACAATTTTGGAAAAAAACAATTGTTTGGTTTGAGACCTTGTACTAAAGTTTTGTGCCATTGGTGCTTTGTCTTGTCAGATTAGAGAAAGCAATTAATTGTCTTTATGGAAAATTCATGCTACTCCCGTCATGGCGTGTCTTTATGGGGGACCTAGGAAACCTGTCACCCTTTGGGAAACTAAGGGAGGTCGAAGTGCATGGGATTAAGTCCCAAGGTATAGTGGTACCAATGGAGGCCTATATTACTTGGATAGATAGATGAAAGACTAACATGGGTATTGATTTTGTGCATTTGATCCCTTCAATGGAAATTTGTGGATATGTGGACTTCTAATTTGAAGGATTTAGGGACACAGTAGAACATCTTTTTCCAGAAGTTGATTTATTTGGTATGCTCATGATTTATCTAGGTAGTAATGGTATGTGATACTTTTTATGGATGCGTCATTGATTTTAGGAAATGATGTTATTTGTTTTTTTTTTCCTTTTACGTAGTGGCCTTTTGAGACTAAGGTCGACATTTCATGTCAAATCGTACTCCTAATGATGCGTGGCAAGAATGACTTCCCTACCACTGGTCCGTTTCTGTTAGGACATGTTATATAGTCTCTTAGTTCTGTTTAGATTCTTCAGAAACTTTGTAATTTGATAATTCTAGTGGCATTAGGATTTGGCCTATAGGTTTTACCTTTCACTTGAAAGAATTTTTCCTATTTTAGGCATCAGAGTTAATTATTTTACTTATGTTTATTTTAATTCATATTAGGCGTGAATTAGGAGTTTAAGTTGGTTTAGGTTTCTAAGTGTTTTAGGCGTGTAAGGAGAGTTACTTGGTGATCAAGTGTCTTCTCTATCTTAGTTAGTTACTTTTGTTCATCTTTAAAGCTTTTATAGTTCTAGTTAGTTCAAGTTACTCTTGTATTTATATTTTATATTGCTGACTTTTCGACCATCAAGGAAAATGACGAGTTTATGAAATTAATTCCTTTGGGAATAGTGATTGAGTTGTGATAGCAACCTTGCCGAGATAGCAAAAACCTAGTTGTGTTTGACTGAGATCGTTGAATTCTTCATATCCCTTTTGTATTTGGCATAACTAAACACATAAAACACCAAAAAGATCACCAAGAAACCAGTAATACGTCCCAAGAATATCAAGAAAGCAATCACACGAAAAGGAAAGAGTTGAATCCATGTGTCTTTAATCAAGAAACGCGTCACTGAAAATGATGGCTACAAGCATCATGGTGTCAAAACAAGGCCGCATCGTATCGCATTGCACGTGTCGTAAAGGTTTTCAAATCTACCGAACCGATATTACTCGCATCATAAAGGTGTAAAAAGGCCGCGTTCTAGGCAAGTTCTCGAGATATCTCATGGTCCAAGCCGATATTTGATGATATGACAACCGCAACATTCCTGTATCACCGTGACCGTTATCGCGATCGTGACCGAAACCGTATGTTCGAACTATGATAAGCATACAATACATGCCTCTTGGAAAGTTAGTTTGATAAATATTATAGACCAATAATGCTCTCCTAGTAACATGGTAATCCATTCTTGTAAAAAATTGTACATACTTGTTTTTCCATCCATTTTGTAAGACGGTGCTTCAAATTTCAGATTTGAGGCTTTTGATTAAATCCTAAAACATTGGTGATTTAGTAGTCTCCAAGGATGATTAGTACCTGAACTAAAAGCTCATTCATTTGCTTTATTCAAGTAGCTTTAGGAATATAGTGAAGGGGTTCGCTACTTAAAGATTAGGATATAAGATCATAACAAGTAAAGTGAAGTTCAAACTTTGGTTTACTCATCTCAATTTGAAACCAAACACCGTTACTCAAATCGAGCTAATGCTAAGTCTAGATTTAATAACTAGTATTATTCATTATTTGTCATTCTTCATTGCAATATTATTGATTTCACACTTACTTTTAAAAAGCGCACCCTCGTTGCGTTTAGGCAAGGGGTAAGGTCCAAGGAATGAAGCTTCTGAAGAGGTAGGTGCAAGCTGCGTGGTGACTTGCGACAGGAGATACGATGTGCACACCTCCAGCCTCTCCGACAAGGCTTGAGGGGAGCATGATCTTGCCCACTTATAGAGATGCACGTGAAAAGGGGGATTTGGGTCACATCTAGAGAAATTTTTTGTTTTTCTTCTAATTATTTGTTACCTAGTCCCTTTTTCAAATAAAATTGGAGCAAGATCCCCCAATTAAATACATAAAATATCTTCAGTTGTCGAGGTAAAATCATACTCCCCAATTCGAAATAAACCTTGCTTTGCAAACTGCCTAGCATTTTTGGTTGCCAATTCGCTGGTTATGACAAAGGATGGGGGCAAGCCATCTCCAGCTGTTCAACCACCAGGTCCGCTGGTGGTTGTCGGTAAAGAGTTTTAGATACATTCTCTTTCTTTCTCTTTGCTCTCTTTGCTCTGTGCTGCTCTGGCTCTCTCCCTTCTATGCTCTTTTCTTGTCTCATTCTCTCTTCATCATCTTATTATTTCATTTCAGTCTTCCTTCTTTCTCTTTTTCTTGTATCTGCCTTTTTCTTTTTTCTCTTACTCTTCGAGACTTTTACCTCTACTGGAAGCTTGAAGGATTTTTGCTGTAATTACTTTTTTCCTCCCACTATCTTTTTATGGTGAGTCAGGAAGCTTCCCAATCTCCACATTCTCTAGTCTCTGACAGCTTGACCAGCGTGTAATCATGCAGTATTTCCCTTAATTTGGGGCTCTTCAGTAAAACAAAAGAAAATTAATAGATATAAATAAAAGGGTGCGCTTCCCCTACAGGATGTGTGTGTCTTCGTCTTTCAGGTCCCTTCACGCCTTGGTGCACCTTATACTTCATTAGAAACTAAACTTGCACGTACAAAAAGTGTTCTTCATCATTATTTAAGTGCTTATTTTGATAAAGTTGTGAATGCTTTTATATGTGTGTGTATATTATTTTGATCTGCTCTTCATTTCGAGTATATAAGTGTATGTCTGCTGTGTAAGGCTCCTGAAATCCACTTATCTTTACTTATTGAAGCTCTTAAGTTTATTGGAACTTATAAATTGAACATGGGTAGACTAATTTTCCCTTCAACTTTTATTTATTTAAGGTAAAAAAACAGAGCTTAAGTCAAGCTTTTGTGAGGCGCTTAGATGACTAGACTTAATTGTTAAGGCCTTGAGCTAAGCTTGAGCACAGATAAGCTTGACTTGAGTTTTTCATGAGCTTTCACATCATGAAGAGCTCTAAATTTATATATGAAACTATAGATCTTATTAGTCTGCTCAGTGCTCACGAAATTAGTAAGTGTCCAGCAAATCCACAGTTGAGTTACCTCCTTATGATGTATCTTGTTTTCTACATCATGGCAGAAGGGTTGTTTTCTAGTTTGAAATTGTATCTCTTCCTGTATCACCTGTGTATTGCATTTGCTGGGGTTTCTGTGCTTCAGTTCTAGCTGTTTTGATCTGACATGAATTGCTCAGTTGTGGTCTTTATATATCTGCTGCTGCAGCTGCTCTATTTTATCTAGATATGGGTCAAACATGATCCACGACTTCATAGTCTTCCATGCTTAGTCGGCTTGACAGATACACGGAGTATATTCCCGGGACTTATTTTCTTCCAAGACGGAAAGGAAGGAAGCAATAATTTTAAAACTTTACTTCTAAAAATTGGCCACAATCTTCACCAAGCTGGTTTTGTGAGACATTTCATTTGTCTTTTTGGTTCTCTCAGTGTCTTATAGAACATCAATTGACAGTTACAGTTGTATTTATGCATCTAGTTATGCCTCACAAGTTTATGTGGTCTTTGTAGATGCGCTCTGTTTCAATGGAACTTGAGATCCTTGGAAGGCATCAGCATCCGGAGTTGACCATTCATTTCTTGAAGGTTTTCTTTCTTCATTAGACCCTCTGACTAGAAGTGCATATGAATGTTTCTCTCTGTAGCTCAATGCACCTTCAAATATTCCTAGTAGACATGTATTCAATGCTAAGTACCAGCTTCTAACAATGGGTAGATAGATGCCTAGCAACAAACAAGTGGTCAAATGTTGCTTCTTTTATGCTTAACATCAATGGGTTGGCAAGTCTGTATTGTTTGGTTAGGTTATGGTCTTTGAACTTAAATATTTGGGCGTTTGCCTACAGCTTGTGTGAAAAGTTTCTCTGGTGTCTCGTGTATGTACTAATTTCATTTTTTTATCAGGCTATAGCGGAGATTGCTAAGGCAGCTAAGCAGGAGGCTTATATGTTACCTGTTCAAGCAGAATCCTTTTTGGCATATATTGATTCTAAAGCATCTGATGTGAAAAAGCAACTTGGACAGCATACTATAAGTGCTGGAGCTGCAGGTATTTGAAAATCTTTCTGGTCTGCCTGGCCCCAGAATATCCCCTGCCTCTCTGGCCATCCTTCTGAGTTTCATACTTGTGCTGTACAAACTTTTGTTTCTGGCAGAGATTTATGGAATCTTTTCTTTAAATTGATCAAAAAGGACTATTGTTTCGAGTTGTCAATCTTTTTGCTTTTGGGAAGTCATCCTTCTGTTAGGGCCAATGGGTTTTCGGTATTTCTCCCGTTGCAACCTGGTTATGCCTTTAACAGCCCTTTTTTCCCTTACCATGCCTTTTGTAATCTATTCTCACTGAATGCTCAATGGTGTAAATTTACACCTTTATTTCCCAGGAAAAACTGTTTTTGAGTATTCTCATGGTGAATGAAAGACAATGAACCTTGCAAGGGGTAGGATATAATGTCTTGTTTACCAGTTTGTGCGTTTTGTACTCTATTGTGCACACAGCAGTTTTGACAAATTCCTTGCACACAAGTACCTGGTGCAACTCATGCTATGGTGTGTGCACAAAAATATACTTTACCTGTGGTGGCCCTTAGGTTACTCAACTTTTTGTCTATTTAGAATGGTGGCTTGTTCTTGCAGAAGGTTGCAAATCTATCGTTAAAAAATGCTAGATATGGCTTAGTTGCCCAGATATCAAAGTATTTGGGAATGGATAACATTGAATGACCTTGGCACTCTGTACAATGTTCATATTTCAACTTTATTAAACCTATCCTTAGAGGGGAAGATGACATTTGATAACATGTGCAGAATCAGATGAAGCTGCCTTTTCTCATGATCTTGTTTTGAACATGGAGGAGTGGGAGAGTATTCTATTTAAGCTGAATGACAGTAAGAGGTACCGTCGAATCGTTGCATCTATTGCAGTGTCCTGTTTGACAGCTGTTACTCCGTTGCTTGCATCTGAAAAGGAACCAGTATGCTTGATTGCATTGAACATAATTGAGGTATCTCTTGTTAACTTCAGGAGTATTATCTTTTTCAAGTGCTGAGCGCTTTCATCATTTGATGTATCATTGACTTGCATTTGAATTTGTAACTCCTCTATTTATGCTTTTAAATCGTACACAAAATTATTTGTTGTGATTTGTGAAAGATGCTAGTCTCTAAATTTATATTATATATAACGGCTGTAGAGCAAGGGGATCCTTGAATCCACGTGTCTTATGACTGTTGTTTATCAAGTGCAATTGTGAATGTCTTCACATTAGGGAGGACTACAAAAAAAGTGAAAAGTTCTGTCTACTGTTGCTCATATATTTCTACTGCTTAGGTGCTGGCTAAACCTTGTAATAGTTGGATTTAATTGTCCAGTTAAGTATGCAAGTGGCTAATTGATTCTTTCTTTTCCCTGGTCATTCACATAGGATGGTATTGCTACACTGGTGAAAGTGGAGGAAGCATTTAGACATGAGAAAGAAAGTAAAGAAGGCATCGAACAAGTAGCATCTTTATGTTTGTTCTATAATCTTAAAGACATTCTTGATGCTGCTGAAGAGGGGACTGATGAAAATAGATTACTACCAGCAATGAACAAAATATGGCCTTTCTTGGTTGCTTGTGTTCGAAATAGGATTCCTGTGGTAAGCATCTATATATTTTTGTTACATTTTTGGCAACAAAATATGACTCTCTTGACTGTCATCTATCATAAACTTGTCCTCTTAGTTCCTTTAAATAACAACGACAACCACTTCGACTTTCTGTAATAAAACGTAAAGGGGGATGACATAGTTGGATCGCCAGGGGGTAGTCTGGCATGCTTCTTGTTGTCTATTCAGTCGTATGTGGATTTATTTCACTCTAGTATAACTTAAATTTTCAGGCGTTGATTATTGGTTAAATATGATGGTTCTTAAATATTGCAGTTTCCCTTCTAACCACAAGCAGTCAATCGTTACTTTAGAGCAACTTTTTTTCCCGTTTGTTCTATGGGGAGTTTGATTGGAGGCTTTTAAGGGAAATGGAATCAAAACCCTTGTTTCACCTTAGATGGTATACGGTTGATGGTTTTTTTTTTTTTTTTTTTTCAAATTCTTTCTCCCTTTTTGCATTATAGAATTGACCCAAATCAGTTTATTCTGATCCCCTCCGTTGATGTTTTTTTTTTTTTTTTTCAAATTCTTTTTCTCCCTTTTGCATTATAGAATTAACCCCAATCAGGTTATTCTGACCTCCCCCCTCTTACAGATTCTAAAAAACTCAGAGCTACGCTACACCAACTCATCAGTCATCAAGACCACCCTTTCATGAAATCCTAACCCAACCCCACCAAAAAATCAGGTGACAGTCCTCCACCCGCTCCAAAAAGCCCCCCAACAGCCCTACCCACCAGGCCACCACCACCAAAAATCGAGCACAGCCAGCAATCCCAATCCTCGCTGTAGCCACGAAATCCCGATACCCCAACCCAGAAACCTACCTGCTACTGACAACAATTCTAGTCAACCCTTAACTTGACGAGCCCAAATCCCACCATACCCACCAAGCCCCATCACTACCTCCAAAAGCCGATCCCCCGACCCATAAACTGACCCACGGTAACAACAAATCTAGCCAACACCTAACCCGGCAAGCCCAAAATCAAGCACCAACAATTCAAACCAATGTTACTCGAACAGATTAGGGTACGATTTCCAGAACGCTACCCATGGTGAATTGGGAACGATTTGGTACTCTTCCGTTTATGTATTACAGACATCAAATCAGATAAAAATGAAATGGGTAGTAAATAATGGGAGAAATACATATATTTTCCATATATAAAAATGAAATAATGCATATATATTATATAATAATGAAATAATCCATATATATAATAATGGGAGTAATGCATATATAATACATATATAAAAATGAAATGGGTAGTAAATAATGCTATCTGGGTAGTAAATGATCAATTCTTTTTATTTATTTGTTTATATATATATATATATATATATATATATATATATATATATATATATATATATATAGAAGTGAGTTCATATGAGAATGCATACTTATATGAGAAATGAGAATGAATTTTACACGCCATAACTCATATGAATAAGTGATGTAACTCTAATGAAAAAGTGATGTAACTCCAAAAACAAAATATTTGAAAAAAAAAATTCAAAATCAAAACAATTTTTTTTTTGAATTCAAATTTTTTTAGAGGGATGTAACTCTAATGAATAAGTGTTGTAACTCTAAACCAATCGTGTAGTTGAGATTCATTCTCATTTCTCATATAAGGAGCATTCTCATGTGATCTTGCCCCTATATATATATATATATATATTTCCATTTTCCATACCAAACAATGTTTGTTAGTGTGTGTATGGAACCATGAGTTAAAGGGGAGGGGGTGTAATATGTTGCCTTATTTGCCTACATTTTCTGATACTTCCTGTGTATATATAGCCTGTCCGAAGATGTGCAGAAGTGATAAGCAATGTGGTGAAGATATGTGGTGGAAGCTTCTTTTCACGGCGTTTCCAAACTGACGGCTCCCATTTCTGGAAGCTTTTGAGTACATCACCATTTAAAAGAAAACCTATTTCAAGTGATGAAAAAACACCACTATTACCTTATAGAAGTACTTCTCGAACATCAGAAGATCCTGTGTCTGAAACTTCTAATCTGAAAACCCAAGAAGCAATGCTCCACATGATTGCTGAGTTATCACGGGATAATAAGAGTGCTTCAGCTCTTGAAATAATATTCAAGAAAGTTAGTGGTCTTGTGGTTGGAATAGCATGTAGCGGTCTTGCTGGGCTTTGGGATGCTTCAATAGACGCCCTTTCAGGACTTGCATCAATTGATCCCGATCTCATTTGGCTTTTACTGGCGGATCTGTATTACTCCATGAAGGGAAAAAAAGATGCACAACAACCCGAATCTGAATTTCCAGAGCTTGCAGAGATTCTGCCATTGCCTATGTCTTCAAAAGATTACCTTTATGTGCAGTATGGGGGTCAGACTTATGGTTTCAGTATTGATTTTTCTTCAGTGGAAAATGCCTTTGAGAAATTGTATCCTGAAATGTTTGTTACAGAAGCACAAAACTAATTTTACAGTAATCTTTTTATGTATATAATTCGGTTTAACAAAGTAAAAAAACCTCGAAGGTAAAAAAAAAAAAAAATTCTCTCTCCACAACTCCACTGCAACTAAACCCTAGCGAATCTCATAGCCTCCGCCGCGCTCAACCCCCTCCCCCTGCTGGCTCGTCGATGGCCTGAGCATCTCCGGCTATAAAGAGGTCGTCGGCGAGCCCAGCCTCTTTTCCCCCGCAGTAGCCGTAGCGTCACAACGATGAGTTTGAGTTCAAGGGTGTTGAAACAGGGGGTTTTCGGGAGTCGCGAAGAAGGTACACAATCGAAGTCGATCGTTGATTGACTTCCCTTTTCTGGACGCCGGCGACTCGAAACCACCTCCTGATGTCAGGAATTTCGGTCCTCTGCTCAAGCTGTGGCAAATTAATGTGAGGTTTTCAATTAAGCTCTCATTTTTCCTAGTTTTCAATTTCAGTAGTTGTAGCTTTCCAACCTATACTAGATTGATTTCAGAGGCGTTGGTGCCTCCTTTCTACTCGTGGGTTTATCGTTTTCGTCCTTAGAGTTCTTTTGTTTTCTTAGTTATCATGATTAGCATTGACGAGTTAAAGGGGGAACTGTGCCTTTATCACTTTGACGAGCATGATTATTCTTCAACTAGTTGGGTCCAGAGGATTGAATTTCTTGTTAATCCTTTTGGTATTTTTGAGTATGTTCGAAGTTTGAAATATGAGGGTAATACCTTTTATCGAAACAGTGACATTAGGTCAGCCACTGCACACTATATTCAAGGCATCAAGTTGTTTTTTGTGGATGTTACTAATGAAGAGGAAAATTATGTTTTTTTAACGCCTAGCTTTATCTATCAATCTGAATTTGGCTGCGTGTTTTATCAAGGAAAAGGATTTTCAGAAAGTGGGTGAGTTGTGCTCTCTTGTTTTAATGTATGAAATTACCAATGCAAAAGCTTATTTTAGGAGAGCTATTGCAGCTTTGGAACTTAGCCAACCCGACATAGCGTTAATAGACCTTATCTAAGCTCTTAAACTCCACCCAAATAATGGAGAATTTCGACAAAAATTAAATGAAGTATCGTCTTTGTTAAGACTGTCTTCAAATTTTGTTGATACTACTGCTAAAGTAGTCGGTGAGGATGAAGTGTTGAGTAACTCTTCAATCCTTGGAAAGGAGGAGAAAAGGAGAAAGGTAGGAGAACGGAACTCCTACCAAGGTACCACCACTATCAAAGTGGAGAAGCCTCAAACCTTCTAGGTGAAAATGAATGTTGTTGGAACAGATCACAACATTACAGCTACTAATCCAGTCCTGGAGTCTACTTCTGGGAAAAAAAAACGAAATCTACAGGGTCCAATTTCCGATTTTCAAATCGAAAAGCGCAGGATATAGCTTCCCCCTTGACTTATATAATAGAGATAGAGAATTACCCAAAAATTATTGCCCGTGTGATAATGTATCGGCTTATTCAAAATTTTGTAGCGGAAAACATATAACTAAAATTTATACTTTAATATAATAAATAAATAAGTACGTAAAACCAAACACACTATAAATGTCTACTTTAAAACCAAACTTAATATAATATGTTCCTACTAAAGTAATAGATATAACAATTTGTTATACAAGCTATCCATTCCCAGATCCCCATGATGCAACATGTGCAAACCTGTAGATGTCAATGCTCTAAAGAATATGCTCATCAAATTGGGTCATCACAGGATCAATACGGCAAAGCCATGATCAACAATCACAAACAAAGTACGTAATCAGCAAAGCTGAGTACTACAAAGTAGTACGTAAACATTCCTAACATGATACTAAGAAATAACATGCAGGGATAAATAATAACATAACAATATAACATTCTGCAGATAACTTCTACTGAACTAAACTTTAAACATCTTTTTATTACTTTAATGGAATAGTTACGAGATCGATTTGTCTTATCTAAACTTGCCTTCACATAGGAAGACGAAATACGGGCGCGACTCCGTATTTCAGAATGACCTGCGATATTGAGGAACCTTTGAAAAAATAGGAATGGTGATCAATCCATTTCCCGGAAAAAGCCATGGCACGCTTACCATGTACCCCAACTTCGGATTGTCCAACTCTAGACGTGCACCAGTCTAAAGTTTATTATTATCCAAGTTACAACGTGATTTACAATTTATTACTTATAATGACACACACAAGTAACACAGAAATATCAAATCAAACATTCACAACTGAACTTCTTTTAATCTTAGGCTTTAATAAGTGATCACACAACTTACAATCAAAGATTACTTTCTTTTACTCCAATCTTACTTATTTTTTGAACCTAGCCAACAATCAATCTTACCTTTCAACGGCATAACTTATCAATTTACCAAATAAGGCCCACAATCCTTATAAAGTAGTGAAAATAATAAAGTAAGGGAACACACGATTCAACATGATTCAATCTCAATAATATATTAATTCTCCCATGTGAATTAATAGCTAAAGTTCCCATCCACATGCTTGCATCAATAATTCCATACAAACATGATAATCAACTCATAATCAACTCTCATGATCAACATGTTTGCACACATGCGTAAAACATGTCAAATCCAATCATACTAGAAATCACATATGAACTTATAAAGTTCCTATACATGATACTACAACTTTTCCTTCTTAAATTATGATACTATATCACATATCACATAGGTATATACGTACCTTGTTTAAACGAACTGATAGGCAACCTTTAATCACTTAAAAGTCACCTACTGAATAATCTCCGCCTAAAACAATCAATATAAATCAAAGTAAATACTCTAAATAAAACCCAACAACTTTAAAAAACTATAAATCCTCTTTAAAAAATATGAACGTGATGCCTCCTATTTTTAAGTTTTCTATATGGTGGCCTCCTATTTTTAAGTTTTCTATGTGGTGGCAGGTCAAAAAAACCCGACCTTGTTAGAGGCCAATATTGTATGTCAAGAACATTGGAGATGCAGGGAAGCTCCAATGTTCTTATCATACTTGCACTTGACGGGATGAAGTATTTGTAGAGTTGGTGAATGTTCCATATCTGCCTATCTTCTACCATTAGATCCGCAACCTTCAGTCTTGCGGCTTCTGCTAACAAGATATCATCTCTTATGATAGGAGTAGTACAGTTGACCCACCTATTGCTCGAAGCGAGAAGAGACTGACTATTTCCACCCTTCCATGCATATCCTTTATCCAAACTTGTTTCATCATGTTGTTGACCACGCATACCCCAAGACACATTGTGATGACGGACATGAAGTCGAAATTGATGACGTCTTGAATCCTTAAAGACTCTTGAAACTAACAGCTATGAATTTTCTTGCATTTGTCAAATTTGTTTCATTAGTAGAGTTGTATTGAAAATTTCAATGTTGCGAATACCAAGACCTCCTACTTCCTTTGGAAGTTGTACTAAACTTTTATCACACCAATGAATACCCTTGGAGGTCAGATTTCCCTAAAAAACCTGCGAATCATACCGTCTATTTTATGTATTATAGATAAAGGTATACAAAGTACCGATATGTAATGAATGATTGATGGCACAAGAATAGAGTTGATCAGAATGAGCTTCACTGATTGGGATAACTTGCGATGTTGCCATTGTGCAATCCTTTGGGAGACAATATCTAATAGAGGGGTGAAATGACTCACCCTAGCTTCTTGTATGTCAATTGGAACGCCAAGGTGTTTTCCCATGTTATTGTGCCTTGTCATACGTAGCAAGATTTTATAGTGTTGTTGTTGCTCTAATCAGATAATAAGACTGAATTTTACAAAAGATTTTTGTAAGTTGAGAAGTTGCCTAGAAATGTTATAGAAACAATTCAAAAGTGTCGTCATCGCGGTGCATGCAGCATCAGAGGCTTTGAAGAAGAAAAGAGCATTATCTGCAAAGAATAGGTGTGAAATAGTAGGGCCTTGCTCTTGAATTTCAATTCCTTGAAGAAGACTAATATCCGCTGCAAGCATATATGAGCGTCGAGCAGTACATAAAGGAATTTGAACGCCTGCATATGGCGTGTTATATTCGTGAAGTGGATGAACAAAAAATTGCTCGCTTCCTTGTGGGCTTGAAACCGTCCATAGAAAATTTGATCTAGCTCCAACAATATGCAACATTTGATGACGTTTGTACTCCTGTGTCCAAAACTGAAAGGCAACAACAAAAGTCTTGCTTTAAGAAACCTTTGTGGTTTACATTTACTGCATCTACAACTAATTTGGCTGTTGATAAGCCTAAAGAATCCGACTCTTCGACAACAACACCCGTTGCCCCTCTAGTGCAACGCTCAAAGGCAAGAAAATTCAATGCTTTCATTGTCAAGGACTCGGTCATATTGCTAAGAACTGCCCCAATACAACCCTTACCACACGCGAGGAGTTAGTATTGGTTATGGCCCAAGATATGCACGCACAACCTCTTCTAATTCAGCCACCACATAACCTACAATGGATGATGATGATTTTTGGTCTAAACAACTTATTTGTGCTCCGGAACATGAAAATCACAATCTATTTCACTTGGATTGTTTGATCAATGGTAAAGTTGGCTCCTTTATTATAGATAGCGGATCATGTACTAACGTGTTTAATTTTTCTTTGGCTGATTCTTTGAATTTGCAAACTCACAAGCATCGACATCCATATAAACTGAGTTGGTCAAATGATGATGGAATTTGGGTGCGTAAACAATAATCACTCGTTGGATTTTGTGTCGTATATGGACCAACTATAGTGTGACACCTTGCCCATGACTGTGTGCTCGTTATTACTAGGTCGTCCTTGGCAAAGTGATAGGCATGTGCTGTACAATGGCAAGACTAATAATTATTCGATTTTGATGGGAGATAAACGCATGGTGCTGAAATCGTAGCCTCCAAAAACTAGGCGTTGTAAGCCCCAACATGATGTTGCTGCTTCAATAGTTGATAAACCACCACCTAAGCATGACTCGCACTTGCCTCACATCTTGCCATCATGAGTTGTTGGGCACCACTACGAAAAAGAAGGAAAGGCGTGCCAATTTATAGTTGCGCCAAGTAGTAAGCTAGCCTAGGGAGATCGTGTATGGTTGTCCCTCAATGCCCAAAAACTCCACATAAATCATAAGTATGATGAAACCATGAATGAAGGACCTTTAGAAATCATTGAAAAGATTGGGTATGAAACGTTCAAAGTACTGCTTAGTGATGGCATTTGCACAACACTTACTTCAAGCGAGCTATTCCCATGTTTTCCATATGACGAAACTTGAGGACAAGTTTCTTTCAAGAAGAGGAGTATGATATGTAAGAAAAGAGTTAATTATGTAGACTTCTAGTTTTGTTAGAATTCTATGTAATTTATGTTTTTAATTCCTAGTTTGTTAAGTATTTCATTGGAAGTTTCTTTCAAGAAGAGGAGTATGATATGGAAGAGAAGAGTTAATTGTGTAGACTTCTAGTTCTGTTAGAATTCTATGTAATTTAGGTTTTTAATTCCTAGTTTGTTAAGCATTTCATTGGCATTAGGACTTTATTTTGTTTAGAGTTTGATTTGCATTAGGATTCTAATTACTTAGGCGTGTGGGTTTTATTCCTTAGTCGTGTTATCAGTTGATAGATTTGTTATGTTGTTTTTGTTTATCCTTTATGCATTATGTTTTCTAGTTGATGTAGGTTTCTTCTAACCTATATATATATTTCCATTCATGCATTTATAAAAACCAATTGAGTTTTAAGTTTAATTCATGTGAATTAATTGTTTCTGGAGAGAATCCAAACCGTTTCAGGAGTGAATCCAAACCCTATCAGACTTTTAACTTGGATTAGTTGAAATTCTTCATATGCAATTGTTTAGTTTTGGATTTTATGGATTGTTCATCATCAAGAGTTCCAATATTGTACTTAATTTTAATTAGAGATTGCCTCTTTAAATCAAGAATCTTAAAGAAATATTGAATTGCATCCAAGATTATTCAAGAAAGCCACTAAACTGCATAAGAGAGTGTAAAAACGTGCATCTTGTTTGCAAGATCCATACCAGCTACGAGTGTTGTCCTTCAAGACAAGATATCCATGCAGAACATAAATAGGTAGGGAGACAAAGGGTCTCCCTGACGAAGGCCACATGTGGGAACAAAAGCATTGGTGACCCTCCCATTGATGATAACTCTGTAAGAAACTGTTGATATGCACTGATAAAATAAGCCAATCCAATAATCAGGAAACCCATATGCCTTAAGTATCTTCCAAATAGAGAGCCAACTCGCACGATTGTAAACCTTGTTCATGTCAATTTTAATAGCCGCAAGTTGACAGGTTCCCTGCACTTTGTTTATAACGTGCATCATCTCGTGAGAGATTAGGATATTTATCATTCATATGTCATCCCGGGATAAATGCATTTTGGTAGTCTTTAATAATATCAGGAAGGAGGGGTTTCATTATATTAACCATGCATTTTGAGAAATACTTGTAAACGACATTGCTAAGCTAATAGGACGCAAGTGATTTACCTCTTTCGGGGAAGAACGCTTAGGGATGAGAATCAATAGTGTGCGATTCCCTTCCTTCAACATAAATCTTATGGAGAAGGAACATTGAACAACATTTATAACTGACTCACCTAGTAGTGCCCAATGACGCTTAAAGAATTCAGCCGGGACCATCCAAACCCGGAGATTTGTCATTCGCTACATTAAAAAAAGCCTCCTTAATTGAGGTAGACGAAGCTCCTGGAAGACCAAATCAATGTTTTTAGGATGTTGTGGAGAGTCTAAATCTCTATTGTCACAAGGCGAGTATAGTTGAGTAAATGGTTCAAGATCACATCGTGGCAATATCTTCTTGATTATCAACCCAATTGCCATCACTATTCTTGAGCATGTAGATGTGACTCCGTTCTTTGTGATGACGAACTCTTTGAAACATAAATTTTGATGGTAAGTCACCTAGGCGCATGATATTAACCCTGATCCTATGTTTCTAATACAATATTACTAATGACACTTCTTCACTTAGATTATGTTTCCGATGAATGTAGGTGGATCCTTATTATAAAGCTTGAATATTATCCCCCGTTAGTTGGAGTTCCTTAAAATTAAAAATCCAATTTACACCATGAAACATGCGCCTATCAAGGCACTAAGCTTTTATTCATTCCCGAGCCATAAACAACCTTTTTGAAAGCACCAAGCCTCTACTTGGTACGGTCTTTTGCAACCAGTACTAGGAGGGTTGGTTTGCAGAAAATAGGTGCATGGTCAGATATGGTGAGAGGGAGATTGCAGACCATAGTAGTTGGGTATTCATCCAACCAAGCTTGAGATACTTAGGCTCTATTGAGCCTTTCTAGAATCAGATCATCCCCGTCTCTTGTATTAGATCATGTAAAGTTAAGCCCAAAGAGGGGTACATCCTGCAAGTTTAATGCATTTTTCCATGCTAGAATGTCTTCCCATCCCCGTATAAGAATTGCACCCCCCAATTTGTCTTTGTAGCTATCAAGTTTTTTAAAATCCCTTATAATCAAGAAGTTTGTATACGAGCTTAGGATGTTTTGTAATTCAAGCCAAAGTTGTTGTTGATGTTATTGTTGAGGTGCACCATAGATGAACAACACATACTTTATTTTCCCATTACTAGCCATGATCTTACAAAAAAGATGTAGTTCCTAGAGCTACACACAACTTCTATCGCAAAAGGGCCCTAACAAGAACATACAAAAGTAGGAGAAGTAGACCTAAGAGGGCTATGTACATTATCTACAGTAGTATTTCTTGGAGAAACAAGAAAGTAGGAGTAAAGTGTGATACCAACTTGTACATATAAGGAACTACCGCAATGTTGCTGGCGTTCAACCCGCGGCAGTTATAGTTGGTGGTTGCTTTGGGGTAACCACATTAACTTGTTCTTCACTTGTCCGCACTTCCATGTTAGTAATTCCAACATCCGCGTGATGTGATGTATCTCGAATGAGTAGTGGTGCCTCTGAAACTTTGTTGCGTTTTAAGTTCCGGCCTTCCTCAAGATCAGGTATTGACACTATTGCAGGTCGCTTCTTAGTCACCATATATGTAATTT
This sequence comes from Beta vulgaris subsp. vulgaris, assembly GCF_026745355.1. Lineage (NCBI taxonomy): Eukaryota > Viridiplantae > Streptophyta > Magnoliopsida > Caryophyllales > Amaranthaceae > Beta > Beta vulgaris. The sequence goes on from NC_079203.1 coordinate 23,340,456, forward strand.
CTAAGCCAGCTTCGACCCCCAAAAGACGAGCTATTGATGTGTCTGTGATGCATCTGGCCATAAATTTGTTGCCTTCATTTTTATTCAATAAGTTAAAACCTCCTTTGGCGTGCCATTCTGCCATTTGGCGTTTCTTCTTTTTACCTTGTTCATTATATGCATCATTACCTGTAATTAAATAACTTGCAAGGGATTGGCTCCGATTGAGAGGGGTATCACGCCGTCGTTTAACGCAAAACAAAGTAGTTATATAAGGCAACGCTAGCATAATTGGACGCCTTGAAGTTTGGTGATCTCGAAAATTGTTTGTTGAAGCTGGCTCTAAGTGTTCATTAATATCCTTGAAATTAAGTGGACTTCTAGGTGAATATTGTTCATCCATGACTTAGTTTTTCACCTTTAATCATGTTCACTTGAAACCTGCAAAACATTTGTTGGTGGATCTTCTAAAATAGGAGGAGAGATTTTAAACATGTCGTTTACGAGAGCTAAAATATTTTGAAGCTCTTGTGGTTCTGAATTTGAGTTCTAAAGGCGTGGCATTTCTAGAATTAGGATCCCACCATCCTTCTTGAAAGCCGTGAGGCCTAGTTACTTGTTAGGGTGTCTCGAACCTTGTTTAGGCCGGCTTCTTCCGATCCTGGAGGAGCCCTGTTGTAGCCTAAAAATCAAGGGCAACCAAGATGACACGTGGCTTCATCCTAGCCTTACATGTGATGCAAGCTTATGAAGGTAAAGTACATGGGTCAGAAAATTATGTGGGCTAAAGTACACTTTTCTGAGGAAAAAGATGTACTAAAACCACTCCTATGGCCCAAACCTGTACTTAGGCCCAGCTAAAGCATCTTATATTCCTGCATAAAGGTGAGGTGTGCTGACCAATCAACACCTGCCACGTGTCACCATTTTATTGCTTAGCCAATCAGATGCTCTCAAATTAGGGTGACATCAAGGTACAACAGTCATTCAAACAGTATAAATAGTCCTTGAAATACGGGGAAAGGTACGTTTCTCAGAGCATAGTACTGTTATTCTGCCATAAATTCTCTCTCTCTCTACTTTCTCTCTGTAAAAGTGCCTTCATATCCCTGATATCTCACTTAAGCATCGGAGGGGGAAATACCACCCAAACCTCCAGGGTGGTCCCTTTTTTGCAGGTGGCTAGTCGGAGCTCAGTATCGGGATTCGAGTCCAATCATTGTTGCACGAGTCTCCAAATTAAGAACCTGAAGTTGGGAGTTGTGGTATTAAATTACTAGTTTCATACTACGTAACATTTGGCGCCGTCTGTGTGGAGACGCAACAATGACTGATTGTCACTCATCAAACATTGCTAGGAATAGAAGTTTCAGAATTCAAGTAGAGGATACAGTGGATGACGAGAGGCCACCCTAAGGACGGGACAGGCACCATGCTGCCGTTCATCTGGAGGGAAGAAGTGGGACCCCTATCATCCAGGAGAATCTTGATCGTCCAGTGACGACTGGTCATCTGGAGACTGTCTTAAATGACTTCCAGACCAGGATGGCCGCTGTTATGGAAGAGCAAATTAAGAACAACATGTTGTTCTTTCAGATAAGCCCAGGAAGAGAGGCTGCTGAGCCGCTCAAGGGAAAGTCTCAAGAAGGTCGTCCAGGGACCAGCCGGCCACCACGGCCAGAGCTGTACAGGCCACCTTCTAAGGGAAAGCAGCCAGCTGTCAGTGAGCCAAGGAGGAAGATCGACTGGAAGCTGGTAGTCCGTCCAGGAGATAACATTCCTCCCACTGGTTGCATGATGGAGACAGATGCTAGGGAGTATCTGGAGGCTAAAAGAGCTGTTGCGTTTCAGCGCTCAGCCTCAGGTTCTACTCCTTACATGAAGGACCCGTCTTTGAGAGTTCCATCTAAGACAGCAGGAAGAAGTCATGGACCTTCGGCTATTCAGCCAAGGCAAGAAAAAACAGTGGTACAACCTATGGTGTACAGGCGTCAGGCCGTCGCCAATACCTCTTCAAACCCAATATTGAAGGAGTACCGTCGGGAGCACATACCCACTGAGGGACATGCGGAGGCACTCCAGATTAATTGGCCGACTCCCTTTTCGGTCAGAATAATGGAGTCTCCTCCTTTCCCAAAGGTTAAGCTCCCGACGATCGAGCCTTTTGATGGTACAACAGATCCAGACGATCATTTGTCAGCCTACAAACACCAGATGTACGTCCAGGGTGTTGATGACGCTACATGGTGTAAGAACTTTCTGGCCACATTGAAGGGAGTGGCGCAGAAGTGGTTCAACAATTTATCTCCTAACTCGGTGAATAATTTCACTGAGCTTAGTATCTTGTTCACCAGTCATTTTGTGGCAAACCGACAAGAGCAGAAGACAAGTATGCATTTAAGAAAGGTAGTTCAAGGGCCTAAAGAAGCCTTAAGGAGTTATATGAAGCGGTTCAATTTGGAAGCATTACAGATCCAGATCTGAATGCTGGAGTGGCGTTTGACGCCTTCATCCGAGGTCTAAGACCTGGCAGCTTTAAGTTTGATTTAGTGAAGAAGAAGATAACAACCTTAACAGAGGCTCTGAAGGAAGCCGAAGCATTCATCCATGCCACGGAAGTTTGTGCAGAAGCCAAACAGCCGGAGGCGAAGAAAACTGAAGAGGCAATTCAGCCAAAAAAGAGTCTCCCAAAGAAAGCTGAAACTTGGGCGATGACTACAATGACCACCTCGTCCAAGAGGAGCAGGAGATCTGAGCCGGCAGCCTCAGTTAAGCCCATAGAGTTCAACAAAGCTCAGTATTCCATTCTCATGGAAATCAAAGATCAACATGAATTGAAGGCGCCGACAGAGATGAAAACACCCTACAGAAATAGGGATAAAAGTAAGTACTGTCATTTCCACAAAGATTGTGGTCATGAGACGAATGAGTGCAAGCATCTCAAGAGAGCATTGGAGGATTTGGCCCGAAAGGGAAAAATGAACTCTTATCTACCCTTGTCAGGAAGGAAATTCCAGAAAAAAGATAATCGTCAGGGAAGAAGGAAAGATGACGAAAGTACTGATGAAGACGTGGTAATGGTAATTTCGGGGGGATTCGCAGCCGGAGGTCCTACAACTCGCGGCCATAAAAATTATCTGAGGGAACTCAGCCAGGTGATGCTCACCAATCAGGCTAAGACTGATCCTTTCCCCAAGATAGTTGTCAGTGACCAGGATCGAGGAAAAATAAGAACACCTCATGACGACCCGCTGATGGTGGAGATGAAGATTGCTAATCTCAGGGTAAGACGGATCCTGATTGATACAGGAAGTTCTACTGACATCATCAGTGCGGATTGTCTTTCAAGATTAAAGTTTGATGAAAATGATTTGGTTCCTGTTAATCATCCTATCATTGGTTTAGGCGGAGGGGTAATTCATTCTATGATGAAAAAGAAGCTGCAAGAACACTCTTCGTAAAGTTCCTGGTAGTTAGAGATCTGACAGCATACAATGTCATCCTCGGACGACCTACCTTAAATCATATCAAAGCCGTCATTGTGACTCATCTGATGCTCATGAAATTTGAGTGTGATAGTGGGAAAATTGGGTTGTTGTATGGAGACCAGCAGGCGGCATGAGAATGCTATCTTACTACTTTGAGACCATCATCATGGAAGGAGAGATCAGAGCGGCCATAGGCCATGGAGGATGAGCCGAACGAGAAACTGAAAGGCCACATAAGTGAGTTGAAGCATGAGGTAGAGAAGGCACAGGCAAAGCCCCTCCAAGAGGGCAAGTCGTTCTTGCTCTTACCTAGCAAGAAAAGGAGATGCTTAGCTATCAAAGAAGAGAAGAATTCATCCGATGCTTAGCTATCAAAGAAGAGAAGAATTCATCTGATGAAGTTATGGCTATTATGAGCTTGGGACTAAAGCGTCCAGAGCCAGTAGAGAGCCCAATAGAAATCTGTTTAAACCCAGAGCGTCTGGAGAGGACATTAAAGATTAGGTCCGTCCTAGGTTCTGAAACTAAGGACGCCTTGGTTGCGTTGCTGCGAGAGTTTGAATATGTTTTTGCTTATACTGTGGAAGAAATGTCGGGAATAGATCCCGAAGTGGCAGTACATAAGTTGAACATTGAGCCGGGGAAGAAGCCAGTCCAGCAAAAGAAAAGGCATCTGGGGCCGGCCAGAAACCAAGCAGTTGATAAGGAGGTTCGGAAGCTGCTCCAATCCAAATTCATCCGCGAAACCTATTACCCGGATTGGGTGGCCAATGTAGTAATGGTTCCCAAGCCGAATGGTACTTGGAGGATGTGTGTTGATTACACAGATTTGAACAAGGCTTGTCCTAAGGACAACTTCCCGCTGCCCAAGATTGACCGGCTGGTTGATTCCACGGCAGGGCATGCACTGATTAGTTTCATGGACGCCTACTCACTTACTCAGGCTTTCACCAAATTCCTATGTGGCTGGATGATCAGGATAAGACCTCTTTCATTACTGAAAAAGGGCTATATGGCTGGCTTTGGATGCCCTTCGGCCTGAGGAATGCGCCAGACACATTTCAGAGGCTCATCAATACTGTCTTTCAGCCGCAGCTAGGGAAAAATATGGAGGCTTATATTGACGATATGATCGTCAAAAGCCGAGAGGAGAAGGATCACTTGGAAGATTTAAGAGAAACCTTCATCACCTTGAGAAAGTACAAGTTAAAGCTCAATCCGCAGAAATGCGTATTCGGCGTGGTAGCCGGGAAGTTTCTAGGGTTTTTGGTCGATCAACGAGGGATTGAGGCCAACCCTGACAAAATTTAAGCAATTCTGAATATGACCTCTACGTCCAAGATCAAGGAGATCTAGCGTTTGACGGGATGTCTGGCCGCTCTTGGACGGTTTTTATCAAAGTCGGGCGATAAGTGTCATCACTTCTTTGCAACCATAAAAAAGAATGCAAAGTTTGAATGGACAGAGGAAGCTGATAAAGCGCTTCAGCAAGTTAAAGACCATCTTCGACAATTACCTAGGCTAATCAGCCCGGCTGAAGGAGAAAAGTTGTATGTTTACCTGCACGTGTCCCCATTCGCGGTAAGTGCTATTCTCCTTGCTGAGAGAGATTCAGTACAAATACCCATTTATTTTGTTAGTCATGTGCTAAAGGACGGAGAAGGCAGGTATTCGTCAATAGAGAAGTTTGGCCTGGCGTTGCAAATGGCCAGCCGGACGTTGAGATCCTATTTTCTTGCTCACAGTATTCTAGGATATACTGACCAGCCGTTAAGGCAAGTGTTGCATAAGATGGACGCATCCGGACGAATGTTAAAATGGGCCGTAGAGCTCAATATGTTTGATCTGACGTTCGAGCCCAGAAAAGCAATCAAGGGGCAAGCTTTGGCGGACTTTATTGTAGAGCTCACCCGGCCTACAGTAGAGAACGTCCAGGACCCAGCAGAGGGAAAGAGGCATTGGACCCTAATGGTGGACGGATCATCCACTACTAATGGATGTGGTTCGGGATCATCTTTCAGTCACCAGAAGCGGACAAGTTTGAGTATGCTATGAAATTCCAATTCCATGATTCAAACAATGAAGTAGAGTATGAAGCTCTCTTAGCCGGCATCAGAATGTGCAAAGCGGCAGGAGCTCTGGAAATTGAAGCAAAAATTGATTCCCTACTGGTGGTCAGCCAAGTGAATGGAGATTTGAATGCAAGGAGGCGTCTATGAGTAAGTATATGAGCCTGATAAAAGAGGAGGTTAAGTCTTTGAAACGATTCGTCCTAGATCAAGTACCAAGGTCTGAAAATCATCAAGCTGATGCTCTCTCCAAACTAGCCAGTTCGGCTGAGGGGGATGTGCCTAGAACAATGTTCTGGGAGGTCAAGGAAGCCAAGAGCATTGATGCCAAGGAAGTCATGTTTCTTAGCCAAGAAGATAAATGGATGAGCCCCATTATTGAGTATAAGAAGACAGGCCGGCTGCCCCTTGATCCTCTAGAAGCTAAGTATGTGAAGGCTAGGGACAAGTGGTTCGAGTTATGGAATGAAACTTTGTACAAGAAATCCTTCAACCGGCCTCTTCTCAAGTGCATCAGTAGGAAGGACGGATTGGACGTTTTGAAAGAATTGCATGAAGGAACCTGTGCTTCCCACATTGGGGGGAGGGCGTTAGGAGAAAAAGCTTTAAGGACTGGCTATTTTTGGCCGACCTTGAAGGAGGACGCCTTGCTTTACGCGAAAAAATGTGATAGTTATCAAAAGCATGGCAACATCTATCAGAAGCCGTCAAATTACTTAACTCCAATTTTTTTCCTCTTCCCTTTGCTAAATGGGGAATGGACATTCTTGGCCCTTTTCCTATTGCTGCCGGCCAGAAGAATTTTGTAATAGTAGCCATCGACTACTTCACCAAATGGGAGGAGGCTGAAGCACTGAGAGGCATTACCACCAACGACGTCAAAGGGTTCATCTGGAAGAATCTCATCACAAGGTTTGGTATGCCTCAGTCCATTGTCTTTGATAACGGACCGCAATTTGAAACACCCAAGCTTCGTCAATGGCTGGCCGATCAAGGAATCAAGGCTCACTTCGCTGCAGTAGCTCATCCACAGGCTAATGGGAAGGTCGAAGCTTTTAATAAGATCTTGTCGACCGGAATAAAAAAAGAAGCTAGATAATGCAAGGGGATTATGGGTTGAAGAGTTACAATTGGTCTTGTGGTCCATAATAACAACGGCAAAAAACTCAACGGGTGAAAGTCCATTCATGCTCGTCTATGGATCAGAGGTCGTTCTCCCTATTGAGGTTGAGGAACCAACTCTGCGAGTGATGATGTACTCAGAAGATGCCAATTGGGCTGCTCTGCGGACGGCTTTGGATCTGGTTCCTGAAGTCAGGGGTAATCCGCTGCTAAAGATGCAACTCTATAAGTTAAGAATGGCTAGAGAATTTAACAAAAGAGTAGCAAGGCGGCCACTGAAGCAGGGAGATCTCGTCCTGAGGAAGATGGAAGCAGTAGGCCGAGCTAAGGAGCTAGGAAAGCTCACTCCAAATTGGGAAGGCCCCTACAAGATCGTCGAGGAAGTTCAGAATGGCACCTTTCTTCTGGAAAGCATGGACGGTCCTTCTATTCCTAGGATGTGGAACTCTGATACTTTGAAAAAAATACTTTGTTTAAGATATCTCAAGAGAGTGTCATCTTTTCTTAGTAGCCAACAATGAAAAAGTAGAAATGTATACATGTATCTTGGTTTCCAGCCAAGCAAAATTCATATAATACAACTCTACTTCTATCTTATGACTGTCTCTCTGTTTGATTTATTTGCTTTAGCTAAAAATGCATACTATCGTCCAAGCTGACTAATAAAACAGAGCAGCAAGTAAAAACACCTTCTATTAGGACATCAGCCAACATGTTATCATCCCTATAAGGATAAGTACCACTAGTGTAAATAACAGCTTTTGCTACTTATCAAATGCTTTGGTTGATTAATCAACCCGAGCATTCGTGATACAAATGCTCGTGTGAATTAGTCAACCGGAGCATTTTATACCAAATGCTCCGGTTGACTAATCAACACGAGCATTTGTGATACAAATGCTCGGGTTGATCAACGGAGCATTTGTGATGGGTAGGCGCGACTTATTACTCAGCCGTCCCAAATTAAAGCCCAAGTCTTCAATTCAGTTATCAATCCTCGAATCCTATGTCGCATCTCCCTCCCAACTCCCAAGTCTTTCGCATCCTCCACCACTCAGCCGTCCTCCGCCGTCCCTCCCTCCCTCCCTTCGCCGGTCGACCAATTTCTAATCGATGTTTCTTCAATCAACCTGTCAAACTTCAAACCACGAAACCAAAGCATTCACCACCAATCGAGGAAGACGAACAGAGATTCCTCCGACAGTTACTGCCCCGCCGTCTGCTATCGAGGGTATTATCTCGCCCTTTTCTTTTTTTCTTATTTGTCGACTTTTAGGGTTTTTTTTGTTTCTCTTTTGCTTATTTTTTTGGATTTGGAAGTTTCTGGATTTAGTTGTGTTGATGTAAGAGCTGCTTCATTAAAGCATTCAAGTTCAATACTTGTGAAGTTTCCTTTGATTTGATTTTGAATTGGTTGAAGATTTGGTTTTAACTTCTTAGGGTTTTCAATTGATGTTTTGTTTGATTCATTGCTGTGTTTTAGTTTTATTGTTGTATTTTAGGTTTTTTTTTGGTTTTCTGGATTTTGGGATTATTTTAGGGTTTTCTTTGATTCTTTAAGGTTTTGTTTGATTCATTTCGAGAATTCTACTTGATTTATTGCAACTGATTATACGAGGGTATTCGAGTGATGGAAGGAACTGAGAATTCAGAAGAAGCTGTCTCAACGGTAAGTGCATGATAATCCAGTTTCGATTCGCAATATTTAGCTAATTTGGATTTAGGTTCTTAGGTTTTCATCACCGGATTTTGTTGCATTTTTTTAATTGTGTGAGCTCGTCAACTTGTGAGGTCGAATGTAATGTGTGTCTTTTTGCAAGTTCTTATAATGTTCTTATGCAATTGATTTTAAGACTCTCATTTATATTATCTAACTTGAAATCCCAGGTCACTGTTTTGTGTAGTTAATTAGATTCCTAATTATGTCGTAAAAGTTCGAATCACAGGTTCATAATAATTTGTATTCATTTGAGTGTAGTTAGTAGAACTGGATTGTTGTTCTACTGATGAATTTATCACTTTGAAGATTAGCAAACAGCCAAACCTCCCATCCCCATATTCAATGCACTGCACCTTTGTTTTGCAAACTCGCTGCCCACGAATGCTGCCTTGTTACACACTAGTGTATAATCTTCCTTGTTTCAGAAATTATTGATAAAGGTATTTTCATTTAACACAAAAGTTGGATGTCTGAATTGATATGGTGAATATTGCAGCCTATTACGGGATATGGAGTTGCCAAAGTTGTGGATTCCCGGCATCCAAACTTCAAGGCAGGCGACCTTGTATGGGGAATGCCTGGATGGGAAGAATATACTCTTATTACGCTCACAGATCTGCTTTTCAAAATTGAGCATACGGATGTGCCTCTTTCTTACTATACAGGACTTCTTGGTATGCTGTTGTGTTCATTTCTATGCTATTTATTAAGTTTTGAATTAGTTTATTGTGTTAGGTTTAGAAACTACTTCTTTTGTAATAGTAGCAATGTAAAATCTAGTATCTCTAGCAAGCCCATAACATTTAGAATATTTCATATTTATGTGATTGCTAGTGAAAGTTTTGCAGCCACCTAAAGTATTGTGTTGTTTGTTTTCTCATTTCATTTTTTTTCAAGGTAATCTTCTTATGTGGGGATTCAGTGTTTTGATGTTCGGAAAGGGTGATTTTCTATGATGTTTAGTTCTTTGTTTTGCGTACTCAATTTGGCAGTGAATGGAATGGAGTTGATTACACTTTATTGTTTGATTTCACTTTTTGATGGTGGAATTTGATTTTGAGGGGTTTCGAACTCCTTCTGAATTGCTTGAAATCTCATTCTGACTCACCCCAATTTTCTAAAGTTTCTAACTCGATAGCACCTAAGAATCAAACCCTTGTTATTTCAGAAGGTAAAGTGGAAATGAGGGGCAGTAGCCGACACATCTTCTTTAGTAAATGGCGTTGAAGTTTTTTCTTTTACATTTCATTTAAAATATCAGGCTTGGTGCATTTTTTTGTGGATGCCTGATTTTATGGATCCATTTGTTAAAAAGTTGTGGAAATTTGGATGTGTGAAACTTTGATTTGCTTTCACTTTTTTAGTTTGTGACTTGGTGCCATTCATATGACTACATACTTTGTTAGAGATGAAGTCTACTCATCTCTTTTTTTTTTTTTTTTTTTTGGGATGGATCAAAAATGTAGGTTTTTTACGTTTAAATTATGATAGCAGAATAGTTTCCTTGTAAAATATTTCTTTTAGTCAAACTCCCCCTCGCTTTGGATTTGTTTTTATTGTACTGACAAGTTCTTTGAGTCCAGATGCTAGTCATGAAATTTGGGCAGATTGCCAATGCTCTCTAAGTGCTGGCTCATGCAGATCCAGTTTTCAGGCGTATGCAGTTCTTTCGAAGAGTTGTTGCATGTACCACATATGGGTGCATTGGTATGCCTTGCACAGTTCCATATGATTTTCTGTAGAGCATCATCATATGTGGGGCTTGCTTGTTGGTGCTTTTAGTGCTTTCAAATTTCGCTGCTAGCTGCACGTACTATGTTTGTCAACTATTTTTGCTTTTGTCTGCTTCATGTGCTATGCATGTTATCATGGATCATGTCTCTTCGCGAAGTTGCATTATGAAATATAATTGAGTACAAAATTTGGTTATAGGAATTGTATAAATGAAGTTTTTTTCTTGTCCACTTTCAGTTTTCCATTATCATCCCAATGGCATAGAATTCTCATTGCTGGCTTTACTTCTTTGCAGGTCGCATGCAGAGATTATCCCCATGCGCGGCATGCCGGCATCTTTGTGCCAAATTTCCTTTTAGTTCTACAGCACATGAAAGCCGCTGTGATTTGGTTAGATAATTTTTTGATTATTTTTCGTGTTAAATTTATTTGCTCTTTTGTATCGTTTTCATGAACGTGATCCCATCTTGATGGATGCAGTGCCATTGCTATGTTTGTGACTCACTTGCTCCATGTTCCCTTGTTCTTATTTATATCTCTCTTCTTGCGGATCTATTCCTTGTGAAGGCAGGAGATGAAGCTGTCGTGAAGCTGATTCTGCAGACAGGAATTGATCTGAGTGACACTGATGCCGAAGGTAACTCTGCGCTCCATTAGTCTCTTAAAGCATCAAAAGTATCATGCCCTGAGCATATCAGGTAAACATATAAATCTTCGACACTAGTAAATTTTCAGCTTTCTACAGAATGTAATTACTGAAATATGCAAATTCGGATAACATCCAGAATTTTGGTGCTTCTTCTGAAGCATGGTGCTCGAGTGAACCAAAAAGACAAGCTGGGATTAACTGCAGTTCACATAGCTGCTGCAAATGGAAATCTAGAAGCACTGAAGGTACATCAGAATTGATTGTTTTATTTTGAAATGTCCACTCTTTAAGTTTTTGATTGATGACTGTACTTTCTGTGGCTGCAGGTTGTTTTTACAGATCCTGCTAAATCATGATCCTGACAGTGTCCGTGACACATCGGAATTGAAAGAAACTCCTTTATTTTATGCTGCGAAAAGTGACTTCATAGAATGTGCTCAACTCCTACTAAGTTGTGGAGCAACCACATATGTCTATAATTTGCAGTTAGCAATTTTATACTTATGATTTACTCAGTCCTATTTATTACATCCTTAATCAGTTATAGTGTTTCTTATTGATTGAGATGGCTAGATGTTTAATTTAGCTTACTTTTCTTTTTTTTACATTCAGTAGCTCATTTAGTTCCTGTTTTTCGATAAATTATTGCCAAAAGCTGCAACTAAACTACATGCTATTATCTTATGCTAGTTTTCTGTCTGTTTATTCATGAATGTGAGTCGAGAGAGACCTATGGACTTGGCAAAATCACAGCCATGCTACCGATAAGGAAGAATTCTCGAAGCTTGAGAGAAAAAGATTGAGGCAGGTCAAAAACCCTCCATTTCCCATGCCAATTACGAAGCCTATTGCTGGTTCTATGGCTCCACCTGCACAAATGCAACAGATTTCCGCAGAACCCAATCAACTTTTGAGGTCAACTTCGACCTGTGGGGTGTCGTCAACTTTTAGCCTCCGAAACATCATTAGAAGTCAAAGATCGAGTATCGTTGTAGCATCAAAGTCTAATGCATTGGATGGTGTTGCACAGAGCTGCCAGCAGCCTGCAGCTGAGAACTCCTTCGCTCAAGGTGGAGTTCCTATGCACGAAATTTTACCATACTAGAGCACAAGGACTCCTCGGAAAATATGGAAGAGTTGGCTTTTGATATTGAGAATTGGCTCCAGGATAATTGTATTTCTTATATTTGTAATTGTTGTTTATTTGTAGTATTTCTTGTATTCAGTAACAAAAATATTAGAATTATAACTTTTTACCTATATATAATTGATTATATATTAATTTAGCGTAAAAAAAAAAATTTTTTTGGTTTTTTTGGTTCCTCAAATGCTCCGGTTTTCCTTAAAAATCGGAGCATTTGGTAGCACAAATGCTCCGGCTTTTAAGGAAAACCGGAGCATTTGTGTTGCCAAATGCTTCGGTTGCAACCGGAGCATTTGTAAAAGTCTCAAATGCTCGTATGACGTCTGCTACGCGTGCAATACGGAGCATTTGCGGCCTAAAAAACCGGAGCAATTGTGGTTTTTTCTACTAGTGTACATTGAATCGGCCAGCAGTTTGTTTACTTAAAGAGTTAAACATCTCCTAAACAAGGTCGGCTGGAATTAGGACGCCTTAGTAAAGGTATCCTACTTTCCGTCCAAAAGCCATACCTAGACATAACAACCTTAGTAAAGGAACAAGTTATTTCACAATTTAACAAAGATGGACGGGTTACAATAACCTTCATAAAACGTCCAAGTTACTTAGCAAATTATGGTCCTTCTCCTTCTTGAAACAAAGAAATGTCACTAAGACCTCTTCGTCCAAGAAGGGGGGCATATAAGGACCTAAATTATTGCAAATAACTAAGTCTTTTTCCAATGACGAATGATAGCCAAAATTCAGGCCGAACAATTTATTAACTTAATGTTTTTTAAAACTTAAGTATTAAACTTAGGCGTCTGATAAACGTCTTGAAATATTCGGCCAATAAGAGCCATTGATCAGGTAAACGTCTTGAAATATGTTTTGAACTATGCGGCCAATGAGAGCCATTGGATCAGATTAAATGTGCTAGGACGAGTTGATTTCGTACTTAGGCATAAATGGTGGTTCAACAACAAGGCGTCCATTGCATAGAAGTATAAAGCGTTGGAAATGGAAAAATATAACTCTTTTATAGATAAAAGAAAAGATCACAAACTATTCTAAAAGGTACAAAAAATTACAAGTACAAGTGGCCTGCGGCCAAGATGGAGAATAGGAAAAGTTAAGCTTCCGGAGGAGGGTTGTTCTCTTCGTCCTGGGCCTCGACCTCTTCTTCCTCTTCATCTTCTGAAGACTCCTGGAAGACGGGGTTCCTCCCCTTTAATATTAGCCTTGTGCAGGCTCTCCTGAAATTTTAGCCGGCGAACATATCTAGGAATGTCCTCTTCCTCGGCCAGCATTTCGAAGGCCTGCACGGCCCAGTTTTTCGAAGTCTCGATCACTTTGTTCATTGCCTCCTTGGCCGCCTCCTCCGTAGCCTTAACCTCCGCTTTCAGCGCCTAGTTCTTCTCATGGAGGATGAGATTCTCTCTGAAAAGCTCCGCAGCCACCAGCATGCCCGAGTTCCTCTCGTCCTTGAGAGAGCGCTCCAGAACAGCTCTCTCGTCCAAGAGTTCGGTCAGCCGAAGAAGGTAGGTCTTGTTCTGGGACTCTAGCTCGACCGACCGCTTTCCCAAGCTATCTTGGACTGCTGGTGTAGCACCTGCTGCTCGGCCATAGAAAACTGAGCATGGTCGACTGCTTTAGTCACATCCTATACGAGCTTTTTATTCTCCTTTCTCAGCAGCCTCGCCCAGTACTCCGTAATCATGTTGCGAGCAAAGAGCTGTCAAAAGGAAGACGAGGATGAGTTCGGACGAATGTAACACTTAAGAAATACACCAAGTATTAAAAGCAAGCGTCCAGCAAAAGAAAAGCTTACCTCAGCAGCAAGTTGAGACATGTAGCCTACATGTCCTGACGAAGCTCCCCTCAACCCTTTGATGTAAGGTTCAAGGAAGCACTTGAAAAGCTCAGCTTTGAGCTTTTCACGATCAGCCGGTGTCATCTTCGAAAAAGCGACCGAAAATTCATCGTCTAAAAAGTGAAGGAGAGCCCTCAGGAACCGGCCCTTTTCCTTTATCTGAAAGAGGAGACTCGTCAGTAGTATTACGAACTGGGAAAACCACGGCTTTTTTGTTGGACGGACTCATCGGACGCCCACCAACGCTCACCAGAGGATCGGGAGGCCGTCCTGTATGCCTCCGGCATCTGAGCCACTAGCTTAGTGACTGGCCCAGAAAAAGCGGACCCGTCCACAATCGCGTCCGGCTGGGAAGACTGATCCCCTGCTCCGTCCAAATCAACAACCGCGTCCGGTTGGTCAGTTGCAGGTGGGCCGGTAGGACCCGTGTAGGTCACCAAGGCCAGCTCATCGGCCTTGGGAAGCTCCTTCTCGGCCGGAATGTCAATCACGACCTTGGGAATAGGCCGTGATGGTTTTTTCTTCTTGGCCGTGAACCCCTTTGCTTTTTTAGGAGGGGGAGCATCACTGGTAGTGGCCGGTCTTTTCTTGGTGGCCGTTTTCTCTGCCAACGCTTTGGATGTTGGGGCATTTTTCTGAAAATGTTAGAAAAAATGTTAGACAAAAAGCAAAAATCAGGAGAAAAAGGAAGACGTCCAAGACTAGCTCTAGACGTTTTGCTCCGCAAAGAGGAAGCTCGTCCAGAAGTCAATTCAGGACGTTCTGTCCATCGAAGAAGAAAGCCGTCCAAAATCAACCCTGGACGTTTTGGTTCACAAACAAGGAGCTCGTCCAGAAGTTAATTCAGGACATTTTGCTTCCCAAAGAAGGAGCTCGTCCAGAAGCTAATTATGGACGTTCGGTCCTTCGAAGAAGGAACTCGTTCAGAAGTTTCATTCAGGACGTTCTGTTCTTTGAAGGCAAAAGCCGTCCAGAATCAACTTTGGACCTTCTGCCCCATAGAGGGAGAACTCGTCCAGAGTCAGTTCAGGACGTTTTGCACTTCAAAGAAGGGACTCGTCCAGCAAAAAAAAAAAAAAAAAAAAAAAAAGGAAAGTTCATACCAGGGTGTCTGTCCTCTTTTCAGCACCAGTCTTGCTGAACTCCTTCCAGAGGGAGTCTGTGAATCTGGACGAACTCATATCTCCTTTCCAAGATTTTCTGAGTATTGCCTTGGCCGAGTCTGCATAAGAAAGAAACATGATTAAAATCATGGATATAGGACGAGGACATTTACTTAGAAATTATTACAAGGTATACCTCTATCCTCAGCCCGCCGCAAGCCGGCCGTGACCAGGAAATCGTCATTGTAAAATATCTCCTTGAAAGGGATCCAATTGGACGGACCCTTGAAGGAGACGTCGTTGATGGAATACTCCGAGATTCTGAAGTATTCCAGCAACTGCTCCGCTGAGGTGTTTTCCAGCTCCAGGAAGGACGCTGTTCGTCCAGCATTGGTAGCAGCCCGGCTAGTGTAGCGGTACCGTCTGGCCACCACCTCGTTAGGTGCTTGGACGAACAGGAACTCAGCTATTCAGGCATGCATCTTGGACGTCTTGTCCCAAGACGTCATGAAGCCTTGACGATTACAAACACTGAACTAGGCCTCATCTACGGTTTTAGGAACCTTGGAGACATAATGAATTTGGGAAAAGGCATCCATGGATGGATCAACGCCCTTAAATTCGCAGACGGCTATGAAGGTTAAAATATTTTGCCATTAATTTGGGGCAAGTTGGTTAAGGCCTATGTTATAATAGTAAAGGAGGCGGCTGATGAAGGGGTGCAATGGAAATCGCTGCCCGGCATCTAAAGCCAGCCGATAAACAGCGAAATGGCCAGCAAGAGCCCTAAGTATAGTGTCCTCCCGGCCAGGAAGAACGAACCGATACCTCGGCATGGGTATGGCAGAGGAAAGATGTTCAAGGTGAGGACCTGCTCGTCCTAGCCAACCGCTTTCGTCTAGGATGTATCTAGGGTCAGATAAGGGGCCAAGATGGCGCCTTATTTTGGAGGAAGTTGTGGACGGCTCGTCTGAGTCGCTAGCCGGGTTAGAAGAGGTTTCAGCTTCATTCGACTCATCTGAGGCCGTCCTTGGTTTGGACGGGCTGGGGTCTGGGGAGCCTCGAGCATCAGACTCCTCCTGGACGATTTCTGGAGAAGGATTTGGGATTGCATAACGAGCACTTTGGACTTCTCGCTCTCCATCAGCGGGAATCCGTCCAGTAGATGCCTCCATTTCTAAGCTGGAGGCCGGCAGGTTAACTCCTCGTCTAATACGAGTTGTTTGCTTGACGCGCGCCAGATTACCCTGCACAGGTAAAGACTTGGTCGTCTGACTTTGCCGTCTATGACTAAAGAAAAGGAATGCATGTCCGACCGAGATAGGTCCAACTCTAGAAGATGCCGAGGAAGACAGGCCCTCTGTTCTAGGGTTAGTACCAACCCTTGAGCGGCGGGGATTGTTCGATGAAGAGGACGAATCCATTTTCTTAAAATATGCGTGAAAATACAAGGAAAATAAATGAATAAATACCTGTAGAGAAAGTTCGGACGAATGTCAAGGACGAATTGAAACCTTAGACGAACAAAGAAGCAGTTTGCAAGAGCTTGGACGGGAGTAATTTCTCTCTCTAAAAAAGCTCAGTAAAAATTACGGAGTCTCTCTCTCTAAAAAAATTTTCGGCGATGTGAAAATGATTTCAGAAACGACAAAGTCACATATTTATAGTGGGGTGAAAGTGACCCCCTCATCCGGTAAAAGTAACCGTTGCTCTTGAGGGTTGACCTGTGGAGACCGGCAAAATGGCACCTCTTTTTTAAAAAAGAGAAGGGCAGTTACAGGTCGGTTAAAAGAAGAAATCAACCGTCTTGGCGCCTAAATGGTAACTTCCTCTTTTAAGGGGTAAATGTTGTAGCCTAAAAATCAAGGGCTACCAAGATGACACGTGGCTTCATCCTAGCCTTACATGTGGTGCAAGCTTATGAAGGTAAAGTACATGGGTCAGAAGATTATGTGGGCTAAAGTACACTATTATGAGGAAAAAGATGTACTAAAACCACTCTTATGGCCCAAACCTGTACTTAGGCCCAGCTAAAGCATCTTATATTACTGCATAAAGGTGAGGTGTGCTGGCCAATCAACACCTGCCACGTGTCACCATTTTATTGCTTAGCCAATCAAATGCTCTCAAATTAGGGTGACATCAAGGTACAACAGTCATTTCAAATAGTATAGATAGTCCTTGAAATTAGGGGAAAGGTACGTTTTTCAGAGCATAGTACTGTTATTCTGCCATAAATTCTCTCTCTCTCTACTTTCTCTCTGTAAAAGTGTCTTCATATCCCTGATATCTGATTTAAGTATCGGAGGGGGAAATACCACCCAAACCTCCAAGGGGTCCCTTTTTTGCAGGTGGCTAGTCGGAGCTCAGTATCGGGATTCGAGTCCAATCATTGTTGCACGAGTTTCCAAATTAAGAACCTGAAGTTGGGAGTTGTGGTATTAAATTACTAGTTTCATACTACGTAACAAGCCCGCATTGCCCAACCTTGATTTATAAATCATGTAAAGTGTCGCGATCCATTTGACTAGGGCCTTATTGATTATTTATGCCATGAGAAACGGGTTCAGGCCTTGATGCTGAAGTGGCGTGTTCTGGGCTTGAGGTTGGCCTAGTTCGCGGATTAGCACTTAATCCAAGGGCTGTACAAATTGAGCTATGGGCCCATTCTGATAACCCTAGGGTTTTAAAACACCCCCTTGTCCTCACTTGCCTTGTTTCATTTGTAACATCATTATTTGTTCGGTCTACGTGGGTTATTTGTCCCAAAGAGTTGGTCTGGTCCGGTGGTTGATTTAGGTCTAGTGTTTGAGTGGGCTAAGGTCTGGATATAGGAAGGAAGTAATGGTAGGAGTAGGGTCAACTGGTACTCCAAAATGATGACCAAGGAATGGGGGGTTGTGTACCTATCTCTGAATCTTTCTCTCAGTTGAGATGGAGTTAGGTGGCATATTGAATCATTTGAAAAGTTAGGGGGTGGGTTAGTATGATTTTTCATATGAGTACTATTGGTCATATAGGTCATGAGGGTTATGGAACTCTTCATCAGATTCGAAGAAATCCACATGGGAAGACTTGGTAAATTGACAAATGTTCGGGCGGAAAAGACGATAGTTTTTAGACGCAAATTGCATTATTTTTCAAGCGTAATACATATCAACATGTTAATAAAATATGAGTAGGCAACAATTGCAATCACACATAAATGCCAGATAACATAGTGTAGTATCCGATATTCTATTATCTTACTTAACGGTCTGAATTCCACAAAAGTCTTTCATTGGACTATGAGTTTCAGAAAACTTTGAAGTCGCCATCCTATTAATATCTGAATAGGGATAAATTTATTTAATAAATCATTTTAAAATCAATTTCAAGAATTATCATCTAAATCGATGATTACTTCATATGGATACGACTTTTTTGAAAAAAAAAATGGACTTTTATACCATGAGATAGGGTTCGGGGTTTAGGTTAAGAGGTGCGAACATGTGGAACTCGTCTCCTCTTCCGTTCTAAAGAACGAGCTCTTAATAAATGTGTTATTTTCCATTTTGAAGTAATCATGGTTATCCAAAAGAAAGAAAATCACATTGTTTGCACATATACACATCAACCATTTTCATTTTAGGACCAATATATTATTTCTACATGGTAGGTTTGAGCACCAAAGTTGCACTACGTACCAATCATTGCGAGGTTGGAATCCACTCATGGATCAAAACCATCATTGTTCGATCTGTCTTATCCTAAATGGCCAATTCCATTAGGGAAGAGAAGGAAATAAATTATGAATAACTCACCTTTAGAATTAAGCAAATCTATTGGAAAATGAGGTAATCACTCCAATTAGTGATTGAAATGAGATATAAATAATCACCTTAGTTAGTGATTAAAATGAAAGATGAAGATAATCACCTTAATTAGTGATTAAAGAAAGGAAAGATAATCACCTCAATTAGTGATCAAAAGGAAGGTTAGGAAATAATCAACCTAATTAGTGATTATTCAATATTTAAGATAATCACCATAATTAGTGATTAAACAAAGGAAAGATAATCACCTCCATTAGTTATCAAAACAAAGGTTATGAAATAATCACCCTAATTAGTGATTATTCAAGGTTTAAGATAATCACCCTAATTAGTGATTAAATAAATAAATATTAAGGTAATCACCCTAATTAGTGATTGAATGTTAGTATAAATAATCACCTTGATTAGTGATTAAACTTAGGATCATTTAAGAGAGGTCTTAAATAATAAGATTTGCTTCCTAATTGAAGGCTTGTAGATGGATGAAAAATAATCTCAAGTGATGATTATTAAGTCATTTTTAGAAAGATGATCAGTTCCAGATGAAATTTGAAGATTGTGTTTGGCTAATCGAAATTTATCCATTTAAAGCGAGACAAGTGAAACGGCCTAAAATCAATATGTTGATGTTGGTAGTGCTTCTCAAACTGTCGAGGACAGAGATTGTGGGGACCAACCCCGCCGGGCCTTATAAATATTCTATGTTGGAACTGTCGGGGTATGGGTAACCCTTGGACAGTTTGTCAACTCAGAAGATGGAATTCTTCTAATACCCCCGGATATGTTATTTGTTTCGGAAACAATGATTAAAAAAGAGATTGCTGAACAGGGTAAAGATCGGATTGATTTTTCCATATTTACCTCTCCACAACATAAAACCATTTACACACATAAACTTACCAAAAAAATTCAATCAAATCTCTATCAAACCCAATCAACTCATATAATTGTCAATCACATAAACTTGCCAATAAAAAATATTCAATCAAATTAAATTTATATCCAATCAACTAAAATAATTCGTAATCAACATCTTACCAAAAATTAATAACACAGACAATAAAAAAAATATGACATTCTCATTACAAAGACAATTCATATACAAAATTAATCACAAGTACATACTCCAAAAAGAATTCAGTTTCTTGATTACTTGGATACGCAATTTAATCTCTTATAGTTTCTTTCAAATGTTTTTAGATACTATTTGTAAGTGTTCAAATACTTCTTACTCACCAAATGAAGAAATATGTATATACGTACTTTATAATTTTATTTTTCAATTCTTTTAATACCGAGCAATAATTATGCCTAAAATGTCACCGCATGCATAGCTCACTACTACATAAATGAGTTATTGCAACCCTTAAAAACCGTTGCAATAGAGCCAAAAACCGTTGCAATAGAGCTATTGCAACGGTCAAACAACCGTTGCTGTTGCTGCCATTGCATTAGACCTAATGCAACGATATTTATGACTATTGCAACCGCTACCACAGAGCCGTTGCAATAGGTATAAATAGTTGTTGCATCAGCTAGATAACCTATTGCAACACCTATATATCTATTGCAACAACATAGGATAGCTATTGCAATGCCCCTAGCACTCATATTGTGTCCCATTTTGATATCTATTGCAACACCTCCATATACATTGCAACACAATTGTATATCTATTGCGACGCCTCTATTACTAATATCATGCTTCATTTTAGCACCTATTACTACGCCTTACGCCTCTAGCTAATGCAACTCTCTAATTTCATCATAGTCTAGTGGTAGTAATAGTAGATCAATGTATTAAAAAAACATGAAATTTTATAATTGATTCAAAAATTATGCATACAATATTCATGCCCATGGGCAAATTTACAAAGTAAATAATTACAAATCTATTAACTAATAAACTAAACAAAATCCATGAATTTTCAATTCTCTTCGAGCGAACGTCGACATTTAAAATGTTGCAATAAATCACTCTTACAATAGAGCATGCTATATAGTCACTACATATATATAAAATGCTCCAAAAGTCCTGCATCACTTGAGCATATATTGAATAGAGCACAATACGAGTCACTGTAGTTGCACATCATTATGAGCACCACCATGATGAAGATAAGACCTGCACATGTATGAAACGCTCATTATATACTTTAACATGATGGAAAGACTTCATCCTTTCCTGTGTAACCATTAAACTCAACAGACAGCATAAAGCTTTCCTAAAGAGAATGTACAGGCAATACTAAGTTCAGGATCATAAATTATACACCCAAATTATGTTTGAGTCATTCCACAAAAGTGTTACCATATCGACCATAAGCCATTTGGTGTAAACACAATGCTATCAAATAATGTAAAAGACTTAAATAAAAAAAAACTTGGAAGAACTATCAAATAATAATGCACAAGCAATAGTAAGTTAACAACCATAAATTATACACCCAAATTATGTTTGAGCCATTTCACAAAAGTATTACTATATCAAACATAAGGCATTTGGCCCAAGAGAACATATTTGATCAGATGGCAGCAAATCAATAAAAGAGAACATATTTGAAAGTAAAACTAAGGAGAGAATAAGTGAACATAAAAGGGAGCAAAACACAACAGAGAGCTTGTTTGCATCCAAGGCATGAGTTTAACTCATGGCATTTTTTCTATTTGATCTGTTTTATTTCCTTCAAGTTATTGCTTCCCTTAATTTGTTCAGATATGTGATTCAAGCTGTGTTTGGCGTGCGATTTAAGCAGCTTACAGCTAACCGACCACAGTTAAATGGACTTGACTGTCTAAACAACAATTGACTACATATATTCTCTTTTGGTAATAAATCTACAAATATGTGATCACATCCCATCAAGCATAATTTTAGTGTAGACAAAAGTTCCGTACACAATAGCTTCCTTAGCAAAGAAAATGTTGTAATGAGGTTGCTAACAACTTTGCTTTCCCTCCTATTATATCCAATTCAACAATATTCATCAAAGATGGACAAATCCTCATCAAGTCAAATTGATAACAGAAGATCATAAGTATATTAAACCAGAGAAGTGAAGAACACTCAAATCCTATGTAAGCCAACTTAAACAAATTATCAACTAGTTAAATTAAGTCTTTCACATAAGAAAGATTCAATTAGCCTGTCTTACCTAGCTAAGATGCATTATACTGAATCCAAACCCTAAGGAGATGGTTAAAGACATCACAACCCTGAGGATAGATCAAAATGTACCTGCAAAAAGCATATTACATTATACTTACAAACTATTTAAATCATTGAATCCAACCCCCATAACTAATACTCAGATATCATCGACTCTAAATTACATCACTAAACAAAAATTGTATATCAATCTACAAAGGGCTTCCATCAAAATTGCGACGGGATTTTAAATCTGTCATAGATTATTTGTCATAAATGTTTTGTTTTTGGTAGTGGTAACAATGCATAGAATAATTTCAAATTATCTCTTTTGAAATTCATATAGAGTAACAGTGGCACCCTTATAATGTATTTCACAAACTAAATAAAATAAATAACTTGAATTCATATAAAGTAACAATGGCACCATTCTACTGTATTTCACAAACTAAATAAAATAAAAAAAACTGAAATTCATATAGAGTAACAATAGCACCAACATCATCTAAGAAATTAAAGATACCTATAAATTTCCAGAATAAAGATCGAATTCTCATCATCATTACAATTCGGCATAAAAGTGAAGGATTACGAAAGGAAAAAAAAGCCATGAAAGAGAGGATCGAAAGAAGTTCGAACTCAATGTAAATATAGGAACAAATTAGTAAAATTCAACTGAAAATCAATGAATTGGAAGAGTAGAAGTTCGAACTAACCTAACTAAATGAACTGAATTAATCCAATTGAAGGAAATTTGAGAAAATCTTCGCCGCCTATCTTCACTCTGAAGTAGATAGTGTGACTGAATTTCTTAGCAGGACGAAGACGAGGACGAAAATCTGGTGTCGGCGAGGATGTGAAATGGCAGCGCCGGCGAGGATGAGAATTTCCGGCAGAGTGCGTGACTAGATGCTCGTGATATATTTGAGAACAAAGATTTAGGGTTTCAGAGAATTTGAGGAAAATAAGAATGAAAACCAAGAGGCAGCGTGTGGTATCTCTATTATACAAACTTTAATGCAATGCCAGGCGCAAACCGCTGTATAAATTTTTAATCGTTGCAATAGGTGTTGCGTTAGTACTACCCGTTGCAACAAACTGTTACTTTAGCGTGTGTCGTTGCAATATGGTGTTGCATTGTAGCAGACCGTTGCATTAGTTCGTTGCATTTGCTTCAAAATGTAGTAGTGGCGTGTAGAAAAAGCTAGTATTCTATGCTGGAACTGTCGGGGTATGGGTAACCCTTGGACAGTTCGTCAACTAAGAGGATGGAATTCTTCTAATACCCCCGACATGTTGTTTGTGTCGGAAATAATGATTAAAAAAGAGATTGCTGAACAGGCTAAAGATCGGATTGATTTTTCAAATGTTTTTGGTGTGTCGAGTGTGGGAAGACCTGGAGGGTTGTGTCTTTACTGGAAAAATGATGTGATAGATTTCTTGTTGTTATCGTTTTCCCAGCATCATATGTGGATATGTGGTTAGTAGGGGTGGTGTTAGGTGGCGTTTCTATGGAATTTATGGTTGGCCGGAGGAGTCCAATAAGCATCAGACATGGGAGCTTATCAGGAAATTGTGTTCTTAATTTGATGGTCCAACAGTATTTGGTGGTGATTTTAATGCGAAATCTTGACATATGAGGAGAAAGAAGGTGGTGCAGAGAGAGAAAGAAGGGATATAAGGGGATTTCAAGAGGCCTTGGACGATTGTGACTTGCAAGATCTGCGTTTTGTTGGTCAATGGTATACTTGGGAGAGAAGCGACAGTCCAGAAACGAGGATTAGAGAGAGACTACATCAATTCCTTGTCTCTTCATCATGGGTGCAATTTTTTTCGGAGTCTTATATTGAGCACCTTGTTAGATAAAAATCGGATCACATTGTGATTGTGCTGAGAAGTACGATGCCTAATCCCCCAAGTTATCGAGCAAGAGGTTTTCGATTTGAGACAAAATGGCTTCTTGAGGAAGGTTGTGAAGAGATTGTACAAGAGGCATGGGAGGGCTCGATGGGCGAGCCAATTCAAACTAGGTTAACGGCTATAGCTCGTGGTTTAGTGGGTTGGAACAAAGTCGGGGAATGAGATCTGGCTAAACGGATCGAAAAAGTTGAAAAAGAGCTTCATAATGCTCTAGAAAGAGGGGATATCAGAGAGTAATTGCAAGAAGTGTGGGGATCTTGAAGGAAAGCTTGATAGCTTGAATGCAAAATTGGAAGCACATTAGTATTTGAGATCGAGGGTGGTCGAAATAAAAGACGAGGACCGCAATACATTATATTTCCATCATAAGGCATCATAGAGGAAGAAACGAAATAAAATTCAGGGGCTTTATGACTCTCAAGGTACGTGGAGAATTGAAGAGGAGTAGATAGAAATCGAGGTTGAAAAATATTTTTGGAGTATTTTCTCGTCGACAGAACCATCTTGTGATAATATGGATGACGTCCTGCGGTACGTAAAAAGTTCGGTTACTGCAGATTATAAAGCGATGTTATTGAAGTCGTACTCTAAAGACGAGAGTTATGCTGCCTTGAGCCAGATGCATCCTTGTAAAGCCCCGGGACCTGATGGTATGCATGCAATTTTTTATCAGCAGTTTTGGCATATAATTGGCGGTGAGGTATTTCATTTTGTTAGTAATATGTTGCATAGGTATTACTGTCATGGTTCTATCAACTGTACTAATATTTCTCTCATTGCTAAAATCAAATCCCCTACTCTTGTATCTGAATCCAGACCTATCAGCTTATGTAATGTGTTATATAAAATTGCCTCTAAAGCTCTTGTACTTAGATTGAAACAATTTCTCCCTGAGATTGTAATGGAGAATCAAAGTACATTTGTTGGAAATTTTTCACTCTATGAAGAAAAGGAATAATAGCAGGAAAGGTCTGATCACTATGAAGCTGGATATAAGTAAGGCCTACAATCGAGTTGATTGGGGATTCTTCAGGAAGCTTTTATTGACGATGGGCTTTGATGGGTGTTGGGTGAATTTGGTGATGAGCTACGTTTCCTCTGTTTCCTACTCTTTTGTCATCAATGGAAGAGTATGTGGAGTTGTTAACCCTTCCCAAGGCCTGAGGCAAGGAGATCCTTTATCTCCTTTTCTCTTTATATTAGTAGCCGACACCTTCTCCCAGATGATTCAGCCACAAGTAGATGCAAGGGAAATTCATGGTGCAAAGGCTAGTAGAAATGGACCAGAAATATCTCATCTTTTGTTTGCAGATGACAGTTTATTGTTTACTAGGGCCACCCGATAGGAATGCTTGAAAGTATTTGATATTATCAACAAATACAAAGCGGCATTCGGGCAGAAAATTAATTATGAGAAGTCAGAGGTGTCTTTTAACAAAAGGAGTAAGTTGTTTGCAGAGAGAAAGTTTGACGGGTATTCTTCAGATGTGGCAAGTTGACAAGCACCGAAAGTATCTTGGCATTCCAACTATTAGTGGGAGATCAAAGAAGTTAGTGTTTAGAGATCTGTTAGACAGAATGTGGAAGAAACTAAGAGGGTGGAAAGAAAAGATGTTGTCTCGAGCGGGTAAGGAGGTGTTGATAAAAGCGGTCATTCAAGCGTTGCCTACGTATCTCATGGGTGTGTATAAGATTCCTGCAACAATTCATTCTGTAATGGCTCGATTTTGGTGGGGTGGTAAAGGTGCTGAAAGGAAGATGCATTGGCTCAGTTGGGAGAAAATGTGCAAGCCAAAGTGTATGGGAGGTATGGGGTTTAAAGATCTCTCAGTTCTTAACGATGCTCTCCTAGGTTGATAAGTGTGGCGCCTGTTGCATCTCAAGAACTCTCTATTGAATCGTGTGTTAAGTGCCAAATACTATTCTGACGGTGATGTGATGAACGCTCGGCTTTGTTACTCTAATAGTTTTTCATGGAGATGTATTTGGAGGGCGAAGAGCTTAGTGAAGGAGGGGCTTATATGGAGGGTGGGGAATGGGCGTGACATAAATATTTGGAGTGAGCCTTGGATTGGGATGCGAGCGGTAGATTCATTGAAAGCAGGAGAGTAAAGGGTTTGAATGTATCCACGATTTGATTGATGAAGAAACGAATGAATGGAACATTGATTCTATTGAGAGGCATTTCGGGGAACGAGATCAAAAATGTATCATGTCGATTCCATTAAGCTCCAGAGAAGTTAAGGATCAACTGACATGGGCTTTCTCGAAAGATGGGCTATATTCGGTAAAAACGACGTATATGCTTGGAAAAGGGGGAAATTTAGATGATTTTCGTTATGCTTGGTTGTTTTGTGGGGTCTTGAAGTGTCGCCTAAGGTGAGGCATTTTCTATGGAGTCATTGTACGAATTCGTTTCCAACTAGGGAAACGCTTCGTGCTCGCCACTTGATCAATGATGGAAGCTGCACGTGATGCCCTGCCATTGCAGAATCGCAGTACCATGCGCTCTTTAGGTGTCCGAGGATTAGTAGGTTGTGGGAGGATCATGGCTACAGAGGAATGGTGAGTAATGACGGGGAGGAGGGGGTTGCGAGATGGTGGAGTGATGGTCCAAGCTTGATCAAAAGATAGTTCAGCGAGGATGTTATTTAGCGTGGAATATTTGGTTTGAACGAAATCGATTTGTTTTTGATAATATCTGCTGCCCATTAATGGTACTAAACCAACGAGTATGTCGTCATGTATAGGAGTATAAGGAGTATAACAACCGGATTTACGGTCAGCCTTGTTGAGCAATACACGCTAGTTCTTGTCGATGGAGCGCTCCAACTCCGGGCTCCGTAAAGATCAATACCGATGCCTATCTTGGCATGGATGGTTGGGTGAGTATAGCGAATGTAGCACGGAATTCATCAGGCGAGGTTCTTTTTGTGAGTGTTCGAAGACAAAGGGCAAGGTGGCCTCCAGATGCTGCTGAGTGCAAGGCTATCTTGTTCGCGGTTGGAAGTGCTAGATCTCATGGACTATCGGATATTATAGTTGAATCAGATGCCCTCGTTGTTATTTCCAGGTTGTAAAAAGGGTCTTTATTTTTTTCAAATTTACATTCTATTTTAGGGGATGTTCTTTGTTTGAGTAAGAACTTGAAGTCTATATTCATTTTAGTCATGTCAAGAGGGATGGGAATGTTGTTGTCCATAACCTTGCTAGAGTTGTGCCTTTTGGTGTAGAGCATCGTTGGGAGAATCATTGTCCCAGGGAAGTTACTCCTTATGGATTGATGGACGTTTTGTCCCTTGATTACTGCACATCTCTTTCCCCTAAAAAAAAAAAAAGAGTTAAGCATAAATACAGGACTTCACATTTGGTATTTTTCACCTTTAAGGACCTCCCACTTTTTTTTCACCTTTAAGGACCTAGAGTTAAATCTAACTCACCTGACTTCAGCGGAAAAGTTGGAGTCCTTTTGAAAAAAAGTTAAGTCCTCATTGCAATAGTTACATCAAAAACTTAGGTCCTTGCGTGCATTTATATAACCAAAAATCGTTGTTTAACTGCTAAAACTCGATTTTTTTTTAATAATTTAAAAAAGTAGTCATTACATAATCTTTACAAAAGAAATCTTTTGCCTAGCCATCCCATTTCTCCAATTCTTTGCATTTGTTATCTGAAAATAATTTGCAGAAGATATGTATCATCAGTCAGTTATATTATGTGGGTGCAACCAGGTTGTGGTAAAAAGGGTTTCCAAAACAACTAAAAATCCTTTTAGAAGGCTCATCACATGCAAGAACTACAAGCAATCAAATAGATGCCACTTCTGAAAATGGATTGATGATGATCATGACTGGGAACTCAAACATGAGATGATCAAGTTGATAAAAAGAAATGAATTCATTGAGGAAGCAGAGGTGCAGAACAAGAAAATGACAGCGTTTGTCAAATTGGTTATATTGTCATTGCTTATGATAATTGTACTAATTTGTGCTTATAATTGAGTGGTGACAGTGGAAATGTAATTACCTTAATGTAGCTGGTTAGTTTGTGAGATTTGATTGAGGGGTAGAATATGTCTGACTTTGATTGATGAACTGCAAGTAAAATGCAAAACATGTATGAACATTTATGTATGAAATAAATTTGTGTGAATGAGAAAAGTAACTTACCATTGCTTTAGATGATGTGTGTTTTATTGGTCTAGTTGAGTCTCCAACTTGTGAGGACTTAGGCGGCCTTGATCCAGTAGGCTTTCCAGTAGTCAGAATGTCCTTTAGTGGCATAGGGCACTTCCTTTTGTTGTGACCAGGTTGTCCACAGTTTGTGCACTTGTGCACTTCACCTTTCTTAGACAACTTGCACCCTTCAACCTCACCAAGAGAAGGATTTCTCTCTGTAGTTGGTCTGTTTTGGAGCTTTTTGACCACTGGAGCATGTATTTGGGCAGAAGGAGATTCAGGCCACTCTTGGGGACCATTTAAAGGCTCAAAAGGAAACTCATATGCCTTTAAGTATGTTTCTTTGGTGAACCAGGTAGAAACATAGTGTTAAGGGTGCTCAACAGCCTTCCAAATTGCTGCTACAGCATGATTACAGGGAACTCCACTAAGCTACCAAGCATAGCAGGTACATGTTCTCTCCAACAAGCTGACAACAAACCTATTTTGAGTTCATAACAAAAATGGCCATCCCAAAATGCATTCCACCCTCTGGCATCTATCTTTGACTTCTCTAACTTATTCTTTATTCTCGGACATATGAGAATTTCCTTGTTGGCTATGAAGTCTCTTTTTTTATGAAGCCTCTCCATCAGGCTTTCTGTAATATCCTCAAGCATAGTTTGATAGGCTTGTGTCTGCTAGACAATATATAAGCATTGAAGACTTTATTCATGTTATTATTAATGCTATCACATTGAGATGTAGTTGTCAAATAAGCCCTTACCCACTTCTTATAATTTATATTCAACACATCTTGTCCTGCTACCACTGATAGTAGTGAAAATTGTTGCATATTTCTCTTAAAATCATTCTCTGTACTGCTCCTAGCAATGTTCCAGAACCCTCTCCTACACTGCAAGCAACCACCAAACTTCTATCTGAAGTTACAATATAAACGCCTTGTACACACTCTTGTCTCAGCACTAGGCCATATGTCAGCTACAGCTTTGAGAAGGCCTTTATGTTGGTCTGACATTATTGTATAGCCATGTCCATCAGTTGTGTCCAAGTCATCAGCAAGTAAGGTCAAGAACCATGTCCAAGTTTTTGGGTTCTCTATTTCTACACAACCCCAGGCAATTGGGAACATTTGGTTGGTCCCATCTCTGCCAACAGCTACTAGTAGCTGACCACTAAAAGGTCCCTTCAAAAAACAACCATCCAACCTAAAAAAAGGTCTACACCCAGCTAGAAACCCTTTCTTCATGGCAGAGAAACAGATGTACACCCTTTCAAATATGTTATTGTCGAGTTTGAATTTAACTGTGTTATTAGGGTTTGACCTGATGGTCTCTTGAGCATACCTGTGAAGTAGTGAATACTGCTCTCTGTAATCACCTAAGATTAAATTCTGACCCATCCTCCTAGCCTTAAGTGCCATCCACAAACTGATATTAATATACCACTCAGACCATATGGTGTCAACTATTTCCTGACACTTAAGGTATGGGTTAATCTTGAATTTACCATGGTATTTGCTAGCAATCCAGCTTGCCCTAATTCTTCTAACCTTTGCTAGTCTTCCATAGTTATGATTTGGAACATGTGTCTTCACAATCATAGTTCCATTTCCCCACTGAATTGAGGCCCACGTATACCAAGGACAACCCCTATCCATTGCCTTAGACTTAGCCGCAATTCTGGTTTTGTCATTTTTTATGTATTCTATGTCCATTCCTATGCTAACAGAGTAGGTAGTGATAGCATAGCTTAAGTCCCTAGCATCCTCAAATTGTTTTCCTAAAAAGAAAGGAGACTCATTCTCTGAACTTCCTGTCAAAAGTAGTGTGATTTTTTATTTTTTCACCACTTTCTTATTTTTCAAGGATTGAGGCAACAAATAGCCACAATCATTATCATCTTCAGAGCTATTAGGTGATTCATCAAAGTCTGATGAATCAGCACCATCATCATTATGAATGTCATTGTGATCTCCTAACCCACCAGCCACCCTATTCAATGATTGCATCTCATCCAAGAAATCAAACTCATTCTTTTTTGCCTCCTTCATTTTCTCCCTAGCATTTGTTGTTTCAACATCATCATTGTCACTACCCTCTTCATCATAATCAATATCATCATCTCCTAAACTCACTGCACCCTCTACAACAGGCACATAATCATCACCATACACAGCAAAAGGGTCATGAGTGAGTAACTCTATAGGTCTTTTAGAGGAAGAAGTTTGAGTTAAATGACTAGTAGTTCCTTCAATAGCCTGTATATTATCATCATGCTCAGTGAAAACATCAATGATGTTGTACTTAGTTAATAGACTAAGAAACTTTGCAAAGGTACAATCTTCATAACCTAAGAACCTCACCCCTGGCCTGATTGAATATTTTTTAAAGGATTACAATAGTGGAGCTTTATGACATTATCATATCCCAATGAATTAATCACAGATTTGAAGTATGAGGTATTGAAAGAAGTTGGCAAATCATTGACAATTTTCACTTGTCCACCAATGTAATTGAGATAAGGGGTAGATTCTCATTTACCCCCATGATGAAGCAAAATACATGGTGAGATATCCACCATCAAATCCATAATATCTACAATAAATGATGAACACAAATCAATGCAATAATACTTTGATACCAAGAATAACATGAACAATAGATTTTTAGGATCAACCAACTTCATATATAATGATCAGGATATGACATTGTGTTACAACTTTCAACTTCACAGTGTCAAAATTCAGTGACAAATAATCATGTTTTAAACATTCATGATCATCAAAAAATGAGTTCTTTAGATCAATAGGGCTCTTTAGTTACAATGCCATCCAAAAAAACTACCAAACCCCTAGCCCTAACTAACCCTAATCTTGATCAGTTTTATTCTTTACTAAACAACAGTGAGAACCCATCACAGTAAGCCCACCATTCCCCAGTAATGTGAGCCCAGAAATCAACCCCATCACCTTCAATTATGGACTTCATAGCCCACTTCTTGATGGAGGTACTGTTCAGGTTGTGCCTCAACCAAACCGACTCCTTTACCATCCACATCTTTCTCCATTCCTTGCAAACATTCTTCACAATAGTTGAACTCCAACCCTCAAATTTAGGAAACACATGCAAGCACATAATGTCGTCCATTCCTAACAGTTGGTGGGCATCTTCTAGACCATCGGGAAATCCTCCTCTACTCCCTGCATACAATTTCCACACACTCTCTGTCCCTTGGGTCTCTAAGTCGAGGGAAAACATGGAATCGCAAAATCTCATGCATGGAGAGGACTGGGTGAAGTTCATTAAGGGAAGCCATATTTTTCCTTCGAAAAAACACCAACAATCAGCATAAAACCAATTTCAAACCACCACTACACTACCCCCTGTTTTACTCTTATTTGATTTAACTCGTTGAGTTTCAGTTCATCAATTCACAGCATATGTACACGATATTACCTAGACAAATTTTCTCACAAAATCGTTTACTAACAACTCGTAACAATTCGATGAAAAAATCCAAATGATCATCACAAAACCCTAAATCCTATCATTACCTAGAAAAATTTTCTCATAAAATTGAAAAAAAACAAAACCAATAAGAGAATTATGAATGTACCTTGCTTAATTCACCAAAATCGCTTCCAAATCTCCTTGCTTTTTCCTTCAAGTAAGGTGGGTTCGTTTTGAAGTAGGGGAGAAGAAATGAAAGGGCGCCAATTTTTTAACGTGAAATGACGATAGTTTAGAACATCATGTGCGCTCCCCAAGACATGTAATTATTACTTTATGACATTTAACCATGGCTTAACCACACTTGGTTACTTTTATTTAATTATGGCCTACAAGTAAATGTTAGGTCCTTAAACGTGAAAAAAAATGTGGGAGATTCTTAAAGGTGAAAAAAACTAAATGTAAAATTTTATATTTATACTTAGGGTGAGTTTATCCCTGACCTAAACCCAACCTTCAGACTGTGCCACATCAGCTTTCCACTAATTTTTACCTACTTTTTATTCTTCAGACTCACTCCAGACTCATTTCAGTTTTACACTTTATCCCTCAAACTCACTCCAGACTCTCTACCAAAAGCTGAATATATTATTTTATATAACATTGATTTTATGTTTGCATTCAAGGAAGGCAAAAAAGAAGAGAAAAATAATTTGTGGGGTCCAACAGCAAGTCTGAGATTGAGTTTGGGAAACCAAAACTCAATCCCAGACTCACCTTTGCATTTCATAAGATTATCGCAAGTCTGGAGCGAAACTCTCCAAAGTCTGCGCTCAGACTTGCTGCTCCAGACCCGCGATATTCTTGCTCTTAACTAAAAAAAAAAAGTTACTTGATATAATTTATTTTTTTGCTCCGACCAATTACAAAAAAATCAAAGTAAAACACCCTATAGAATTTTTTTTTAAAAAAAAGCCTCAATTAGATATAACTTTGTTCAAAGGCCTCCCCCCTCTCACTTCAATCAACAAAACAATGGGTAGTGAAAAAAAATCAAAGGACGAAAGTAGGAAAAGAAGTGCTGACTCTCATTCTGAAGGTGTTTCCATCACAAAATTTAAGCTTCTATCATCTAAATTTTTTGTTTTCCTAAGTTTAGCAATCTCAAACTTTTATTGGTCTTCTCGCACCTCTGAAATTCCTACTGGGCTGTTGTAATTTCTTAACACTTTGCTCCTTTTGCAGATGAAGGTAAAACAAAAAGGCACAAAACTTCGGACGATTATGGAGAAGGTAGCAGGAAAAGAGACAAAAAAGAGAAATCTCATCACAGTAAATCTCACAAGTATTCCAAAAGTCATTCAGGAAAAGGTTAATTAGTTTTTTTTCTTTTTAGCTTTTTTTACATTAAATTTTATGTTTAATTTTGGGTTTCATGAACTACTGAAATTTTCTTTTAGGTTTATTATTAATGTTAGGTCTTCTCTGAGATGGGAAGAATCGACTTTTGATGATATTCATGAATAGCTCATCGAATTACTAGATTAGGTAAATAGAATAAAGTAAATTCAAATGCGGAGTTTTTGTGGCCATGTTAGATTGAGCATCAGTTGTAGTAAAAAAAGTACTCCATCCATCTCAAAAAGAGGTTCCCATTTGCAAACTTGGCACTATTCACGAGTAAAGATAATCTTCTAATTCTTTCCAATATATAAATAAAAAACATAGTCATGTGGGGTTTTGTTAATACATTACAAAAATCAATCTTCTATAATTCTTACTAATATGTAGTAAAAATATTAATGACCTAAATTGTGCATTGGCAAACGTAAAAAATAAGAAATGGGATCTTTTTGGAACGGAGGTAGTGATTACAGAATTGCTGGATGTAGAAAAAGAGAACAACATAATGCAGAATAGTCAATTGCTAAGTTACCACCATTTCCCATCAAGCCCAAAAATTTTTATCCAACATATTATACTAGGAGAGTTTCGTACTGGTGATGTTTTTGTTTCAGTATACAATATTTGTGATTCAACATACACTAAAAGAATAAGGTTTTGGAATTGGGTTGAGCTCCCCCCCCGAAGCTTTTTAGTATATATGCTATCATTTTCGTCTACTTCTAGTCGAAGTATTGTGGCATATAAGTCTTTCCTATTTGTCCGTGCTACATCTTTCAAATCCCTAGTGTTACTCAGCAGTTGCAGCATTCCCTTACATAATTTGCTTACATGTGCAACTTGTTATATCTCGACTCTCAGTTACCATTCCTTCATAAAAGTATTTATTTTGAAGCAGTAGGTTAATTAATTGCTATCAAAATCAAGGTTGCAGCTGATATCCTTCCTACTCTAATATGGCTGCTTAGATGCAATTCCCTCCCCTTTGCCTTTGTCTAGGTGGAAGCCTTAGCAGGAGCCCTGGAATAATGGTAAAGATGTATATCATATTGAAGAATAAATTGTAGTACTATATATTAGTATCTAGCTGTCCACTCTTCATTAGTTCATCCTAATCATTTTTCGTCTTTCCGCAACTATTTGCAACTTAGGTTCCTCCTTGAAGCTTAGATAATAATGGTAATCTTTTCTTGTCAAGATATTTAAAGAATGCCAGACTTGAACATGGTGGATCCAATATTAAGTTCTTTCAGCTCCCTAGCCTTACCTTTTTCATATCTTTACTTTACAATCTGTTAACTGAAGGTATGTCATGTTATTGTTAGAGACTTATTGATGAATTTTCAATTTTTTTTGAGTATATATGATATACTTTCTATTGGCAATTAGCTAGTGCTTACAGGCTACTTTGTTCAATGTTGGAGCTGTGTGTTATGTGAAATTTTATGAATCAATCTAATAAAAGGATAGTAAGCAATTTTAATATCTTGGGCTACTTAACGTAAGCAACCATGGAAACTGCTTTTCCGATATTTTATTAGCTCACAACTGGAGAGATGTTAGCACTTATAATACTATCTTGCTAATTAAATGAGGATGTTGACTGAATTGATCAACTGAAGGAATACAAGCTTTATCTATCTGCTGAGCTAGATGTAAGCACTTTTAATAGTATCAAAACAGTTGCTCTGTCTTATCATGGTAAAAACCCCAAATTTTGGATAGTGATAGACCTGTAGTTCTCTGGTAGTCAGAAAAGCGCAGTGCATCATTAGCCATTTGAGGTAGAACTTTACATCGATCTTCTTAGAAGTATACTATAAATAGGATGCTCTTTTTGGTAATCTTTTCCTCTGGAAATTGTCAAAAATTGCGTTTGTGAAAGGGGGATTAAAGTTTAAACTCTATTAGATGTGCGGTGGAAGTGAATTGCTCTTTCTGATTGGCCTTTTTCTCCATTACTGGTAAAAATTGCCTTTTACCATTGCTGGTGGACTTCTACCTCAAACTTTATATCCTTCATGCAATATAGGGAAAGGTATATAATATTCCAATTTAGTATCACAGAGACAAGCACAATGATCAG
The DNA here is from genome assembly GCF_026745355.1 of Beta vulgaris subsp. vulgaris. Lineage (NCBI taxonomy): Eukaryota > Viridiplantae > Streptophyta > Magnoliopsida > Caryophyllales > Amaranthaceae > Beta > Beta vulgaris. Next base: position 23,375,316 of record NC_079203.1, read on the forward strand.
TTTATTGTTGGATCACCACAATATTGACTGTTTCCCCGTAAAACTAGGAAATTAATAAAGAATTGAAGTGAAACTGTAAAAGGTTTTTGCTGATATTCTATAGATTACTATAATGCTTAGTCCTAAACCCATTTAGCGTTGGAACTTATTCGGTTACTCCTGAGGAAGACAATCTATTCTAGTCATTTTCTTTAGCTTTCGAATCAATTTAAGTGAAACTGTGAAGGTTTTGCTGGCATATTCTGAGTTTTTACTTTTTAACCCTTTTGAAGTCCTGATCCTACTCAATACCAAGAGAAACACTCTCTTCTAGTCATTTTGGCTTTTGCGTTAACCCAATGCCAATGATACTAGTTGATTTGTCTTCTAATAGATCTTCTTTCTTAAAGTGGAAGAGTTTGGATTATATCGAACTGACCTTTGGACATTGTTGCAGAAAAGAAGTCAGAAAAGAAGCACAAAACTGAAAGTTCTAAACCTGGCCGACATCCAGTGAGTCTTTACCATAACTTAGTATTCTGTGTGGCATGTCACTTGCTAATTGAATGAGTTATGAGGTTATCTTTTATTAGTTACGAGTTTTCTCCTTTGTCAAAATTGATGTCAGGCCTTCCCTTGCAGATATCTGATTTCAAAGAATTGTCAAGTGATGACTACTTCGCCAAGAACAATGAATTTGCTACATGGCTAAAGGAGGAGAAACGGAAGTTCTTTTCAGATCTTTCCTCAGATTCTTCACGAGAATTGTTCTTGGACTTCGTAGAAGTCTGGAACTCCAAAAAGCTGGATTCCAAGTACTACAAGGGCATAGAATCAGCACCACGGTCATCTCATAAGTGGAAAATAAAAAAGTAGACATGGCCAACGACACTAGTGTTCACTTTGTAGATTTTCCTTTGTTCTTTTTTTCATGGCTCATTTCTAGACCTGGATTTTCTGGATGACATGCTTAGTTATTAGGTATAGATAAGAACTGAGTTGTTTAGAAGATGATGCAAAATTGGTTAGAATGTGTAGAAAACCTCACTAGACTGCAGTGTTATAGCATCTTAAATTCACATCTATAGGGCTCAAGTAGTTTGTTAGATGATCTAGTCTCTTGCATCAGATTGAGTTACTTTTGTTAGGTTTCTGGTGTTAATCGTAGCCCAAGAAGATAATGAAAGACCAACAGGATTTCTTACTGGTTCAATTCTGGGATCGTGTCAATTAGAGGCCTACGTTCAATTTATCAATATTGTTGTCTTGTTCAATATGTGCAGTCATCTTGATAAATTTTGCAATGTGTAATTTTGTAATGAAATCTCATTTCAATATAGTCCTCCACTAACTATGTGACATGTGTAAAGGTGAGGAAATCAATATACTACCATGCATAGCTGCATATCACATGTAAAATTACAACTTAGAGGGCATTTGGTATAATAAACCTAAATGGAATAGAAAGGATTTGGATAAAGAGGGGAAATGAAAATAATAACCGTTACCTTTAATAGTTGTTTGATATCCTAGTGGAATAGAAACAATTGAGAGGTTTATGATTGATGAAGGAAACGTGATTTGTTTCCACTAATTTGATAAGGGTAACAGATGGGGATTATGTTTTCCTTTGGAAACAGTATTTGTTACTTAACACTCATACCAAACAATTAGAAATGAAAACGCTTATTTGAATCCGTGTTTTACATCAAAAAATCTCATACGAAACACCCTCTTAACACTCATACCAAACAATTAGAAATGGAAACGCTTATTTGAATCCGTTTCCTACATCAAAGTTTTCTATACCAAACACCTTCTTACTTATTATTACACAAATTACAACTTAAACCATTATTGCACCTTAATTTATTATGTCATCGCAATACATTTATGGTCCATCTAAGAGTAACTTGCATTGTGATAACTGCTATACATAATCACAAGCACAAAACATAAGTGCATTCATCATTGTAAAGGGATCAATACACAAGTACACAACTCTTTCTCTCGCTCTTCATTGATAAAAAAATGTGGTATACGGATCTATTAATTGGGCAAGAATCTTTGGATAATCATTATATTGTAGTTTTATTGATTCTCAAAACTATGATTTTAACTTATCAACGCCCATAAATATTTAAATGTAAATAATTTCTCATCTTTTTTCAACAGTCTCAACTATTGAATAACCAAAATAGCCCCAGCTTCAGATCGTTTACTCAAAGCAATCTTGTATTTCTTATTATTTATAAAAAAAAGTATAAGAAAATCGCAAAAAACTTGTAATCCTTATTCTTAGTGTGGACTGTGGACCAGAAGCCACACACCTGTGAAGTGAAGAAGCATTATCTAACGCTCCAAATATTAACCTTTTTTTTCATATTGTGACCATTTTCAGCCTATAATTAGTCATCTTTTATACATGTTATTTTCTAATATAGTAATCCTTATTCTTAAATGTAGTCACCTTTTCTCACACTAAGGTATGTTCCCTTCGATATAAAACAACTAAAATGAACTGAATTGAATTGAACTAATTGCAACTGAATTAAACTGAAAATAAGTTGTGGAGAACATGGCCTAATTTACCATGTAAATTTTACCCTTTATGACATAGTAATATTTTTTTCCCTCATATAAACACTTTATACATCTTCATAACTACTCATTTATATCTATTATTTTCTAGATTAATAGTCCATTTATAAATTACTGTCTTGCCGGCGCTGTTGTTGATGTTGTTGTTGCGTCGCGCCCTTCATAACGGTGTTGAACCACCACTCGCCGCCACTTCTCTCGGTCTTCTTGTCGTCAGCTCTGTTCTGGTTTGTTGCTGCACTTCGAGCGTGTACTCGTCGTCATTGTTGCTGTATTGATTCGGTGATGTTGGGCGATTGGAATCACCACCGCGCTGCCCTGTCGGTACAAACTCCTTTCTACCTCTCTTTTGAAATTGGGTTTTGTTCTAATTGTGGTTTGTAATGTCATTACTATGTTGATTATGAATTTGTTTAGTGGTTCGTTGATTATATGAATAGTTATATTGAACCATTGCCTCTGTTTAAATTAGAAATCAAATGGTGTTGTTGATATGTTGTTATTATTGTGGCAGAAGTGGTGTTGTTGTTGTTGTTGTTGTTTTGTTGTTGTTGTTGTTGTTTTGTTGTTGTTGTTGTTGTTGTTGTGTTGTTGTTGCTGCTGCGTTGTTGTTGCTGTGTTGTGTGCGGAGAGGTTGTGTATTGGTGTTGGTGTTATTGTTGGTGGTGGAAGTGGTGTTGTTGCTTGTTGGTGTGGCTGTAGTATTATTGTTCGTGTTGGTGATATTGTTGTAGTTGTTTCTTGTTATGGTGGTTGATGTTCGGTGTTAGTGGTGTTGTATTGTTGTTCTAAATTTTAACAACACCTAAGTCTTTCTTTGATTCTTTGCAAAATAAATCCAGGTTATAGTTTAGTTCATGGGTTTTGAAAAGAAAATCAGATTAAGCTTTGTAATTTACTTTCTTGTTTATGGGTTAGTACTCAGCTTTGCTGATGTGTGTACGTTGTTTTGTCATTTCTGTGGCCTGTCACTTGGTGGGTGGCAGTATCTTATATTCTATATAATCGTTTTTTTAATGTGTAATTACTCTACTATTATATGTACTATTTTGTAACATAGCGACCCTTTTTTTTCTTCATATAGTCACCATTTTCCACTTATAGCTCGTGATAGTATTAGGTCTGCACTATATTTAGTATGGATCATGTTCATTTAAGTTTTTGTTAAGGGAGGGAAAGGAGTAAGGTTAAGTGACTAGTACCAAACAAGGGACTGAGAACGCTAAGATTGAAAACTGGGGTACATGTAACATGGTGATCTCTTGTATTCTTGGTTCCGTATCTAAATCCATGAAGAAGTCCATAATGTTTCAGTAGTGCCTTTCAGTTATGGAAAGAGCTTGAGCAAAACTATAATGTCACAAATGGGTCAACAAAATATTCCATGAACTGCAGACTTATCAAAAACACAAATCGCGTAGTTTGATGTCAAAAAAAACACAAATTGTGTAGGATGCAATTTTAGATCCGTACTGTGGGGCATATTTTCACTGACCAATGTGACTACAACTGAAAATTTGGAGCACATTCCATTGCTGTAGTGATAATTATTGCCTTCGCTAACCTCACCCTCTCTACGGCTTAAACTGGATACCACAAGCTCAAAAATTATTACAGCCACCACGATGGTTGTCACTGCTTGCTTGTTATGGGTCCTTGGTACTTCAAGAAATACACTCCAAAGTCCAAACAGCCAATGGGTTCGGATCACCAAGTATAAGTAAATCATTCGGCAAATGCCAGACTTCAAGATGATAAACAAAATGGATAAACATATAACAGTATCAATGAACGAAGCTCCCATCTCACATTATTTGAAGTTATACAACATATGTTGATAGGCTTGTCCTACTACCTGTACTTTCAACATAATGATACAATGATCTCATGTCTCAAACATTAGACTGTCCAGTAGTACTATAATAGGTCATGACTTCAAACTGAACCTTTCATTGGCGAAAAAGATAGCTATGCAATGTGCATGACCATTACGTCTATTTGCATTAATATGGCTTTCCCAATTCTTATATCAGGAAAAGAAGATTCAGCCTTTGTTTGTTACCTGCTGTTTCCTGTATGTCATTCTTGCTCTTATTCATCACTATCATATTGACACAGTGACAGAAGTCCATTGCTAGAAACAGTGTTCCCCTGCTCTACAATATCTTCCTTCTTCACAGGTTTTTCGTCGTCTAGTTTCTGAGCTGGTTTTCTTTTCACCATGAATTTTACTGCTGGAGGCTGCAAAGTGGGTCTTTTGCCATCAGAAGAATCTGCCAAACACAAACGAAAAACAGCTCAATGAACACCATCTCTAGCTTCAGCAATCTTTTCTCTCTGAATAAAGAGGCTCATGAACTGTTGCATTATGAAATTCAGACCTTTTGCAAGTATAGCTCCACTCTTTAATGCTGATTGTGGGTGTATGTTGCTTATGTGGTGGTAAAGAGGGATTGATACTGTGCATCTCACTAAGCTCATCACAGTTTCCATTTATGTATAATTATCCTCTCTCCTCTTCCCTCCTGGTTCCATGGGGTTATGGTCGTTAAGAGAAGAGAAAGGGGATCCTGGAGGCTGGAGGTGGTGGCTATAAGGTTATTTTAAGCAAAGGAGTCAAATTAAAGAATAAGCATTAATCTTTAAGCAAATCCTCTTATAAGTTCCAATAATAATAATGATAATAGTAGTAGTAACAATTAGTGGTTGGTAGTTAAAAGTAGCAATAGTACAAGATACTATTTATCAATTAAAAACACAATTGGTATATTACCAAAATCATGCAAAATTCATTATTGATTCAAGTATATTTTAATGTTAATTAACTATGTCTAGTATTAATAATAATTCTTAATTAAATATTGCATAATAGTTCCAGTAAAGTTCAAATAAGTTTTGATAAATTCAAATAAGCTAAATTTAATTGAAAAGAAAACACCCTAAGTTAGGTCAACAAATGATTGCTATAATCAGTCATCACACCAATGAAGTGCTCCCTCCGTTGCTTTTTTAGTTCCAACATCTTGACTTATGATACTATCAATATACTAACTTTACCGGATATCTCGACAAATATATATAAACAAATTTTGGTATGTAAGATGTTTTTATACTTGTCTCATGTATATAAGATGTACTTTGTAATTTTAATTAATTGATATTTAAAGATAATATTGCTACAAAGCTGTTAGTTGGCAAACGTCCTAGTCAAAATATTGCAACATAAGGGGAGGGAGTATGATGGTAGGGAGAGTATATACATTCTCGAAGACCTAGAATGTCAGTGAAGGGTTTAAAAATTGAGAATGATTCTGCTTTGCAAGAGCTTGAATCAAAGTATCCTGGCTAATAAAGTTTGTCCTTTTAAGTAACTAACACCTCAATGTACAAAAGATTGTATAGACTACAGACGTACTCCAAGACAGGAACCTAATTCTAGGTACATATCTTGTAAACTCAAAAAGGCATAACGTCGTAATCAAGCAGTGGGGCAGCACCTTAGAACGATAGGTAACTTGTCATGATTAGTGTCATAAGAACAAAGTCATTAGATGACAAACCTCTGTTGCTCGAGTCTTTAGTCGGATCATTCTTTGTCAAGACATCTGTTGGTTTACTTATATCTTCAGAAAGTTTGGGTTTCTGCGTCATAATACACAAAAAATCATGTCAGAGGCCTAACTCATAATCACAAGCATGGACGAAGAGTAAATAATTAGTTTGTAACAGGTTCAAGTCGTTCAACATCTGAATTTCAGAAAGCCCAGGCGCAAGGCAAGTCCAGGCAGTGACAAAATTGCCTCTAGAAACCTGGTAGCGGCTTGCAGCAAAGGACGAGAGGTGAGAACAGGCATGCACCTGTTGCTGCCTTTGGAAAGGCACAAGGAACACTGCCTCAGGGGTTTTGATATAAAGCGGTGTTTCTGGACATTTTCATTGTGAGCTTCTGTTTTTTTGTTGGCACGCGACTAACTTTTATTCTCTGTGGCCTGCGGGAGGGGACAACGGTCATATCTGGTTAAAGCAAGTGAGGTAGGAAGTAAAGTCCTTTCTGCTTAAAAAAATAAGCCGAGATTGATACTCCAAAGTTGCTAGATGGTTTTATGATGCAGTAATTGCATTTGACGCGGCTTCCAATGGAAGTGCTGGGGTGATGATTGAATCAAGTGACCGTGGCTTCTAACAGAAGTGCTCGGGTGATGATTGAATCAATTGACAATATTGTCCCGGATTTAAGCCACATAAATGAGCTAAGAGTTCCTCTTCTTGAAAAAAGGAGTGGACAAAAGTCATATGAAAACAGAAGATCACAAGAAAAAAGGGCAACAAAAGCTTCATCAGTTTTCCAATGAATGGAGCAACTCGGTGCCAAAAGGATGTTGTGAGTCTTGTGAACTTTCCTGCCAACTCTTCAAAGCTTCCATGTTCCAAGAAAAAAATTATGTTTTCAAAATTGTAAAAGACACCAACTCTTTGTTTCAGATGCTTGATGACATGGTTGAGGAGATCGGAGACCGAAATGTGATTCAAGTACTAACGGACAATGCATCTATGAGTTATGTTAAGGCAAGATAAAAAAAAATAGAGTGTTATTCGGTTTATTTAACAATATTTCATTCCTTAAGATATTATTTATAGATGATCCTCTAATAAATGTTTGTATTGTTTGATAATTATTTTTAGGAAGATCGCTTGAGGCCAAACGATCACATCTCTATCGGAGTAAGGCACATTGATTTGATCTCATATAGAAAGACATTTAAAATAAAAAATAAAAGTCAAGGATGCATTAAAGACGTGCATGTTCATATCATCAGCCATATCACACTTGCGAGCACATCAAGGAGATTCCAATGTCAAAGGAATTTCCATAGGCTAACAGTTATTAGATCTGCAACATCTTTCCTTCCTCCTAAACAATTCCATAAGCAAAGAAACAACTTGAGGAAGATGATTACTTCTCTAGAATGAAATACTTGTAAATGGTTGGAGGAAGCAAAAGGGTAAAACGGAGAAGAAAAAGTAGCATATTTTCTTTTGCAAGACCTTTTGAATGAATTTTGTCATGCTCTCAAATTGGCCAGGCCTCTTGTCAAGGTTTTTAAAAAGGTGGATGGAGAGAACAAGCTGCCTATGGAGTATATTTATGAAGTTATGGATGGGGGCAAAGGAGGCTACTTCTAGGAGTTTCTCATGGAAGGACAAACTCCATAGGAAACTCTTTTTGTACACTGATACAGTGTAGGATTGTCAACTTTATTGATCTTTGCATGCAACTTCTTTTTTTCTAAATCCAAAAATCTATGATAACCAGGGTGAAAAAAGTCAGTTATAGGTAAACGATGTATTTTACCTAGCTTACATCCAACACAGTCATCATGAAACTTAGAGATACATATAATATGTTTATTTGAATACAAAGTTCCTATAATGCTAGAAGGTGTATGACCCAGACGATCATGTCACACGTCACCAGACTCCTTAATGGCTAGGAAAGCAGGAACTGAAGGCTCAGGAGGGACAATGCTGGGCTGAAGAGGGTAGACACCTTGCTTACTGGTTCCCTGAAGCAGAACTTCCCCCAGAATTTTTATTAAAACTCACAACACAATCATTTTCATTACACAACTTGTTAACTGATAATAAATTATGTTTTAAATTAGAGAAATGACATACAGAAGATAAACTGAGGGGACGACTTGCAGTTTTTAAAGTTAGATTTCCAATACTTTTAATTGGGAGTAAGGTACCATTACCAACTACAACAAAACTAGACCCAGTATAAGAAGTTTTAATAGAGAACGTACCATCCTGAGGAGTCATGTGAGATGCAGCTCCCGAATCCGAGTACCAGACTGAGTCATTAACTTCACCACCAACAGACAGTGCAGCTAAGGCTTGAGTGACACTTTCTGAGGAGGAGGGAACAAAGCTAGTATTGAAACACTGGGGACAGTAGCAGCTTGGTGACCTGGAAACCAACACAAACCATATGTATCGGAAGTAAGGGTAGAGGTAACATTGTTACTATTTGATGAATTAATCCCTGCAGATGACAAATTATTAGCAATATAATCTATGAAGTTAGAAAATTTACTTATACCATTTGAGTGCCCCCGATTACCATTGTTGTTGTTTCCTCCAGAGCCACGATTATTATTGTTTCTACCATTCCTACCATTATTATTCCGAGCATTGTTGCCCGCACGATTATTATTACCATCTCTGTTTCTATTATTCCTTTCCCGATTTCTCCCTCCAGAATTATTCTGGGAGGAGGAATTTGAACCAGTTCAGTAGATTTAACGACAAGTAATGCATGATGGAATGAGGGTTCAGATGCATCCTTAGAATTGATCAATCTTTGTTCATACAGTAGCAACTTGGGACGCAAATCATCAAAACTATTTGGGAATGGATAATGTAGGAGGGTAGTAACGATATGATCGTAATCAGAATCACGATCTAATCCAAAAAGGGTATACTGCACTAAATCCTGATTCGACACAGGACATTGAATAGCAGCAAGAGAATCAGCAATCACCTTAATCTCACGTAAATATCCATCCATGGTCTGGGAAGCAGTCTTTTTAATACGAGTTAACCGACCCTTTCATTCCATTGATCTGGCCATACTAGCATGCATAAATCTAGATTGTAATCTAGTCCAAATATCCACAGAGGTATGCAAATCATTAACATCCACAAATACATCACGTGATAACGTAGCAAAAATCCATGATTTAACTTGTTGATCAATTCGCAGATATTCATAAAATTGAACGTTGGGAATAGTATTACCAGATTCATCAATAACATTGGCAGGAGGAATAATAGCACTACCATCAACAATACCAAGTAATTAATGTGAAAGTAACAGACAAGTTATTTGCGTTTTCCATTAAAAATAATCCTCAGGGGAAAATAAAGTAATCGTTACCAAATTCATGAGATTGGGTGCCGATAGATGAGGAAGAGTGAAGTAAGAGGCTGTGATTGACGTCCCCAACAGAGGAGACGTCGGTTGGGAATACGGCAAGACTGTAGAAAACGCCGGCATGGAGAAAGAGGCCCGCAGCTATCGGTTACTGCGGACTCCGCCGCCTCGCCTGCGCGCCATCCTGCCGCCGCGTCGCCAGGTCCCGCTGCCATGACTCATCTGCCTGCTGTGTCATATTTCTCGCAACCCCATGTCGCTGCTTCACCCTTTTCTTTCGGGTGCTCCTCAGCGCCGCTTCTCCATCCTCGGCCTCACGTGCTCAACCACGTTTCCCGCCAGGTTTTCCCGCGACTACAACCACCGTCCCTTCTGGTGCCTCTTTCTCCATGCCGGCGTTTTCTACAGTCTTGCCGTACTTCCAACCGACATCTCCTCGGACGTCCATCCCGACTTCTTCCTTCACTCTTCCTCATCTATCGGCACTCAATCTCACGAATTTGGTAATGATTACTTTATTTTCCCCTGAGGATTATTTATTATGGAAAACGCAAATAACTTGCCTGTTATTTTCACATCAATTACTTGGTATTGTTGATGGTAGTGTTATTATTCCCCCTGCCACTGTTATTGATGAATCTGGTAATACTATTCCCAACGTTCAATTTTATGAATATTTGCGAATTGATCAACAAGTTAAATCATGGATTTTTGCTACGTTATCACGTGATGTATTTGTGGATGTTAATGATTTGCATACCTATGTGGATATTTGGACTAGATTACAATCTAGATTTATACATGCTAGTATGGCCGGATCAATGGAATTAAAGGGTCGGTTAACTCGTATTAAAAAGACTACTTCCCAGACCATGGATGGATATTTACGTGAGATTAAGGTGATTGCTGATTCTCTTGCTGCTATTCAATGTCCTGTGTCGAACCAGGATTTAGTACAGTATACCATTTTTGGATTAGATCGTGATTCTGAGTACGATCATATCGTTACTACCCTCCTACATCATCCATTCCCAATTAGTTTTGATGATTTGCGTCCCAAGTTGCTACTGCATGAACAAAGATTGATCAATTCTAAGGATGCATCTGAACCCTCATCCCATCATGCATTACTTGTCGTTAAATCTACTGAACTGGTTCAAATTCCTCCTCCCAGAATAATCCTGGATGGAGAAATCGGGGAAGGAATAACAAAAACAGGGGTGGTAATAATAATCGTGCGGGCAACAATGCTCTAAATAATAATGGTGGGAATGGTGGAAACAATAATAATCGTGGCTCTGGAGGAAACAACAACAATGGTAATCGGGGACGCTCAAATGGTATAAGTAAATTTTCTAACTTGTCATCCTATAGTATGCCTTGCATAGATTATATTGTAATAATTTGTCGTCTGCAGGATAATTCATCAAATAGTAACAATGTTACCTCTACCCCTACTTCCGATACATGTGGTTTGTGTTGGTTTCCAGGTCACCAAGCTGCCTACTGTCCCCAGCGTTTCAATCAGCTTTGTTCCCTCCTCCTCAGAAAGTGTCACTCGAGCCTTAGCTGCACTGTCGTTGGTGGTGAAGCTAATGACTCAGTCTGGTACCCGGATTGGAGCTGCATCTCACATGACTCCTCAGGATGGTACGTTCTCTATTAAAACTCCTTATACTGGGTCTAGTTTGTTGTAGTTGGTAATGGTACCTTACTCCCAATTAAAAGTACTGGAAATTTAACTTTAAAAACTGCAAGTCGTCCCCTCCGTTTATCTTGTCTGTCATGTCCCAATTTAAAACATAATTTATTATCAGTTAACAAGTTGTGTCATGAAAATGATTGTGTTGTGAGTTTTGATAAAAATTCTGTTTATGTTAAGGACCAGATAACGGGGGAAGTTCTGCTTCAGGGAACCAGTAAGCAAGGTGTCTACCCTCTTCAGCCCAGCATTGTCCCTCCTGAGCCTTCAGTTCCTGCTTTCCTAGCCTTTAAGGAGTCTGGTGACGTGTGGCATGCTTGTTTGGGTCATACACCTTCTAGCATTATAGGAACTTTGTGTTCAAATAAACATATTATATGTATCTCTAAGTTTCATGATGACTGTGTTGGATGCAAACCAGGCAAAATACATCGTTTACCTTTTGATTCAGTTGAACATATTTCTTCACATCCATTATATAAAATTCATAGTGATCTTTGGCAATCTCCTGTTTTGTCAAATCAATTATTTCGCTATTATGTTGTGTTTGTTGATGATTTTTCGCGCTATTCCTAGATTTATCCTTTACGTCGAAAATCGGAAGCTTATTCCAGATTCCTTATTTTTCAAAAGATGGTTGAAAATCTTTTTAATTGCAAAATTAAAATATTTCAAAGTGATGGAGGAAGAGAATTAGACAATTCTCCTCTTCCTGAACATTTTTCTGACATTGGTATTATTTTTCAAAAATCATGTCCCTACACTCCAGCTCAAAACGGTGTTGCAGAACGCAAACATCGTCATATCATTGAAATGGCTCGTACTATGATTATTCATTCTGACTTTCCTGCGGAATTTTGGGTTGATGCCTCATATACTGCCACTTACACTATCAATAGATTACCCAGCTCGATTTTAGGGGGTGCTTCTCCTTTTGAAAAATTATTTCATCGTCCTCCTTCCTATCACTTTATGAAAACATTTGGATGTGAATGTTTTCCCTTGTTCCTACACTCTAAAAATCACAAACTACAACCTAAATCTACAATTTGTGTTTTTATTGGATATGCATTGGAATATAAAGGGTATCGATGTCTTGATCCTCTTACCAAGAAAGTCTACCACTAGTCGTCATGTTCTTTTCCATGAGCATAAGTTTCCTTATCGTGCTCTTGTCAGTGCTCAACCCACTATGCCTTATACCTCGCCTCAGGACTTAGCAGCGTTAGATTGGTCTCCCACTAATGTTGTGTCGAGTGTGTCCCCCTTGGGTTCCTCGTGTCCACCTGCTGCCTCACCCGTGCCTACAGGTCAGTCCCCCCCTCCCTCATGTCTCGTCGGATGGGCGCGCTGCCACCTCAGCCCTCACTGGAAGCCGCGCAGTTCTCTCGCCCACCTCGTCTGGACACGCTGCCTCACCCTCGGCCGCTGGCCTCGTCCCCAGCACCTCGCCCGTCTTCACCTCACCCTCAGCCGCTGGCCTCGTTCCCAGCTGCGACGCGGAATGCTCCCCAGCACACGCTGGCCCGCCTACCGCATCTGCTGTCCGTGAGTCTCCTTTACCTCCCTCGCCTTTTATTTGAATGCATTGCAAGGTTGGACTGGAAGTCCAAGACCAGACCACAGGAGTTAGATGTACACAAAAATGCCGCCTCTTTTTGGCTTACCCATGGCCATAAGGTAAAGGAAGACAAAAGGTCCATGTAAAAAATTACTCATTTCGTCCCATACTAATACACTTTCACTAACAGAGAGTTTTAAGAGTTTTATTTGATTTCTTACTTTATTGTTGTAGTTGGTAGTAGGGCAATTTTTTATTGTAATTAGTTGATAGTGGAGCCTGAACTTTTTGAAGGATGAGTGTGGGAGCTTATTTATTTACATCGTTGGTGGCTGGTGCCCCTCATAAAGAAAGAAAGATAATACAAAATTTGAGAAACCTTACCATTTTAAGTGTATCAATTAATGTAGGACAGATGAATATAAAAAGAGTATCGATTTATACGGGACGGGGGGAAGTACATTCCATTTTGTACCAATATTTTATATTTTTGTAATAGTGGTTGTATCTTTGCTTTGGAACTTTCACGAAATCTTCTATAGAGATTCTTAGCCTCACATGTAATGCTACAGGTTATGAGAGGAGATGTAATGTTTTCCAACTTGTAAGAGGCTTTATTTCTAATGTTTTCACCGGTATAACATACTACACCCTCTGTATCATAATGATCTCCTTACTTTTTGTTTAAGTTTGTTTCCAAAAGATCTTCCTACTTTTACTTTATTTTCTATTTGTTTTTGTTCCCTTTTTAAACTACCTTATCCCATTTGTTGAACTCGCATAATTTTACACTATGTCACAACTATATTCTCTCTCATATTTTAAAAAAAAAAACAAACAAAAAGGACCCACTTTCACGCTCTTTCTCCTTTGCGTTAGTATATATAGCTACAATAAATAGGATGATCTTTAAGAAACGGGTGGGAGAGGTAACATTTAATTGGATGAAATAACCGGTATGGTTTTACTTACAAAAGAGTAACATAGTGGCACAAAGTCTATTAAATGACATGGCATTTTGTGAAGACAATCGTGCTTTGCAATGTTGATATAATAGGAAAGGCACAATCAATGGAGGAGATTGACGAAAGTAATGAGTGGCTACTGCGGAGAATGAATGAAAACTCTTGTGAAAATGATGATAACCATTTGGTGTTCGATGGTGATAATTTGCCATGGGAAGCTGTTGGAACCTATGTCACTAGATCGACAAGGATAAATAATAATGGTGACCCTCTTATAGAGCTCATCTAGAGTGGATAAAGAGAAAGGTCATGCTACTAATTTTGCTCCCAAAGTATCTCACATAGTCATGGTGTTGGATGATAAGAAGGTAGATGATGAAAATGGTATGGAAGAGGACATTGGTGAAGATTAGATGGAGATTATGTATGTAGGAGATGAGGATGAGTTTGATGTTGATGTTGGATGTTTTAGTGGGCTATCTTGAAAACCTATGTTTATTTTCAATTATTTCTACCTTCTTTCTATCTTCAGTTAGTATTTTTGACTTTTTGAGGTAACCTAGTAACGGACAATGCTTAATCATGTCATTTTATTTATCTACAATATTAATATTATGATGGTGTTTTGAGTACAAAATATGTTACAAAATTGATTTATGATGTCTTTGCCACCAAAGGTCTGGCCTACACGATGTGCATGCCTTCGCCTTAGCCTAGACTTGGCAGGCGCTATCACCCTATGTGGCTTGCACCTTTAGAACTAAGTACAGCATACATTAGCAGTGGAACCCTATCACAGCCCCTCATAAAGATAAGGGGTTTGGTAAATATTGGAAGAGTAAATTCTCTTAGCACAAATTTCCTTCCTCTGCAATTCTTCTCTAAATTGCAGCAATTCACTAAACTCCCCCTCGCCTAAATGCACCTCGGGCACACTTTTTAAATTCAGAGTAGACCATTAACAACTTAAAGGTATTATAAACGCAAATTGTGCTCCTTTCATCCCTCAAAGCACTCCTTATTTCTTTTAGGTACATAGTTTTTAGAAAAAGTACTATAATATTGAGAAAATCAAAAGTAGATGTAACGGGAGATAGTGGATAATATTATTTTAAGAAAAGGGTAAGTTGAAATAGTGGACGCAGTCGCAGTGCAAAGGAAAGGAAAAGGAAAATCCAATTGGGACAGACTAAATTGGAGAAATGGGTACTCCTTGAAGGAGCGAAGGGAGCATATAGTAGCAACTAAAGATAACCTACTAAGCATCACCATCACAAAGAGCCACCAGAATGGTTTTGTTTATAGTCTAATTGAAAGCATTGGCACCATACCTTCACTGTGTCATTTGCTATGTCATCATTGTCATCATCCCAATCTTCCTCATCAATCCTTCGCACATACTCTTTGGGCCTCTACAAAAAAAAGTTTCACCAGAGGAAGGATGAGAAAATGATTTCCAAAAGAGAAAAAAGGAAACATTAAATACCAAAAGAAGAGGCATAACATAAAAAGCTGCAAAATCCAATATAAGCTAGATTGATATTGTACTAACATGAAATATTGTTTTAATCAGTTCCTCATCCTCTTCATCCAGCTTCTTCTCCTGTACAATAGTTCATGGACTTGGTCAGTAAATACTTGCTCAACCCACTCCTAACAAACAAGCAAAATAAAGAAAGTGTGGTAATGAAAAAGTTCCAACCATCACCCCCAGATTCGAAGAACTCAATGCAGTTTGAGCATCAAAACATAGAATAACAAGCTCTAACTCAACATGTTGACGCACATGCGCCGTCATTCTTAATACGTTTACACCTGCAAGCTAGTCATCTAATAGTATGAGGTTACAAAAAAAAAAAAAGGTAAAAAAACGTATTTATGGCTTTATTTCTCAAGCTCCATGGTGTATAAAAGCAAGCATGAGGTCTTTAGTTAGTCCTCCTGATTGGAAGTACAACAATTAACATCTATTCAGACAAACAACACCACTGCCATGATATAAAGAGATCAAGAAATTTGCAAACCTACTCTACACTAATCCGTATTAGCAAGGAGGACATCAGTCCTTTGTCAAAATATACTTTTGCGAATTAGGAATATACTTTTGGGGAATGAATACCAAACAATTAGTCGATTACAGCTCCACCATTTATATTTGGAAAAATTTGACAGGAACAATCCCAACTATAGGTGTTCCACCATGTTCCGTCCCAACTAAAGATTATTTATGATCAGTCCCAACTATGCATCATTTTTTACAAAATTGGTCCCAGGTGACCTGCCAACAGGTAAAACGAATTTACTTTTTTTTTTCCACACCTCTCAATTTCTCTATCCTCTGTTGGCCATAATTTCTCCTCACCCTTGTGGTTGCCGTGCAGTGTTGTGGGATCACCCACCCCTCCCCTCCCCTTCCAAACCCTCGAAACTAGAAATACATGTTCTGAGATAATCAGAGAAAAGTTATTCATGAATCTAGGAAATAGATTTCAGTCTTCTATGTGATGGCTTGAGTCAGTCATAGCTGTACTAAATTCATATGCAGAAACAATTGGGCAGCACTGATACCTCAGCTTAGCACCCATGGCCTCATGCTTGTTGTGCAGATATAATTCAAAGGCTTAGGCACATTAAAGTACCCATCAAAACTAGCAGCTTGGAAGCTTTAGGTTAATTTTGCAACTTCAAATCTTTGACTAGTTTAATAAGCACGTCAAGTATTTGCTCTAAGACTTAAGAGGGGGAAAAAATATAAGCTCCTATCAATATTAACTGCACAGAAAACATTAAAAAAAAGGCATAGAGACATATGGTTCACAAATTAACAACATACTACTGCTTACAAACATTATAATATTCTGCAAATTTTCTATTAACAGAGTAGATATCCTCTTTTAAAGCTTCTTCCTCCCTGTCAATCTATTCATTCATAATCTCCACCCTGGTAAACAGTATATGCAGTTACAGAGGAGATTTTGCAGTCTTTCATGCCATCAGACGTTCAAAAAATCTGCATAATGCATATG
The DNA here is from genome assembly GCF_026745355.1 of Beta vulgaris subsp. vulgaris. Lineage (NCBI taxonomy): Eukaryota > Viridiplantae > Streptophyta > Magnoliopsida > Caryophyllales > Amaranthaceae > Beta > Beta vulgaris. The sequence continues at coordinate 23,392,087 of NC_079203.1, forward strand.
CCAATCTAAAGAAAATGCTAAAATAGATTGAGAGGCTACAAACCTTTCTGGAAGTCGTGAGAAATAGAGTCATAAGATAAGAGAGGAAATGCTAAAAATCTGCAAAATCTGTCGTTGGCCACAATTTCTCCCCCACCCTTGTGGCTGCTGCGCTGTGGGCTCGCCCACTCACTCATTGAGGGATTCCACAAGGACAAATCACAATCAATCAAAAACCCATCATGAAGACCCATATAAACAAGAACAAAGACAACGCCATTAGTGAAGTTGGAGGTCATGAGTTCGACTCTTGTGGGTCACAGAAATTCAGTGTGGGAGGTGGGTTGTTGGGGGACTTTGAGGAGAATAAGTCAAGGAAGAAGTCAGAAGAGGGAGAAAAGTGAATTGTGGTGAGAGAAGAAGGGAAAAGAGAGTGTGGGAAAGGGTGTTTGCGGAGGGTGGCACGAGAGGAAGAATGATGGCAAGCGCCAAGGGGAAGGGAGGTAAGGGAGGGGGAGGCAGGGGAGAGAGGAGGAAGAGGAAAATCCGTTAATAAAAAAATTTTCACCTTTTGAATAGGTAACCTGTAATCCTTAGTTGGGACTGAAAATGGCAAGACGCCCCTAGTTGGGACTGTCCTGTCAATTTTTCCTTTATATTTACTAGGGTATAACATAACATTACATCACTGATTGGCTGTAAAGCGTTAAAAAGGAGACATAATATTCAGTTAGATCCCACCTTCTAGACAGTCTACCACATACACACATACAACAGCAAGAACACAACAGCTAAATATTAGAACTAGATAAAAATATTGTACATTGTGTTTCAATCAACTGATTGAAAATTGAATTTTATGTAGTAGAATTAGTGTTATTATTTTAAAATACAATCAGGACAACATTTTCTCAACATTGAAATTTTTTTGAGATGATGCTACAAATTTATCTTAACTTCATCTCCCACATTTTATTTGCAATAGGCATGGAGTATCTCTCTAGGTGTATGAAGCATCTTGGTCAAAATTCAAAATATGACTTCCCCCCCAAATGCAAAAGATTAGGGATCACTCGCCTACTGTTTGCAGATGACATATTGATGTCATTAAGTGACACTCAGTCTATTCAGTTGATGTTCCAAGCTTTTTTTAATTTATCTCGAGCCTCAGGGTTGAATGCTAATAGAGAAAAGAGCAATATCATCATTGGGGGTGTCTTTGGTGAGAATAAGGCTAGTCTGCTTGAGACTGTTCATGTCCCTGAAGGGTCCTTCCCGTTTGGGGTGCATTTATCCACTAAGGAACTGGGCCTTTGATTGAAAAAGTCCTTGCAAGGGTTAATTTTTGGAGTGCAAGGCAATTGAGTTACGCAGGAAGGGTACAACTGGTTAAATCTGTTCTTTTTGGTATGCAAACATACTGATGCCAAATCCTCATGATGCCAAAGAAGGTTTTGAGAAAGAATACTCTTCTTTTAGACCGTACTTGGACAGGGGACATCAATAGATTTTTTTAAAAAAATCCAGTAGCTTGGGACTAACTTTATTGGCCTAATCTGCTGGGGGTTACAACTTAAACCTGAAATTTTGTTTCCGCAGAATAAAAAGCCGCCCATCCTGAAGCTGTATGGTCTTTTGCTCGCAAAAAAGGACAATATCTGGGTCAGATGGGTTCACAGCTACTATGTTAAAAGGGTTAATAGTAGCACTATTCCTGTACCTAGTATTTGCTCCTGGAACCTGAACAAGATCCTGAGTTGCAGAGAAGTCAACCAGCAGTTAGGGGGTTGGAGTAGCTTTAATACAAGTAATTTCAAAATCACTGCTGCATACAAGAAACTCTGTTCTTTTCCTGAAATGGTGTGTAAAAAACTGGTGTGGAATAATCCTGCAAGTCCTAATGGCATTTTCATCACCTGGCTCGTTTAGTTGAATAGATTGCCTACTACTGACAGGTTGCAAACCTGGCAGATTGGTTGTGAGTTGTGACCCTGTATGCTGTTCGTGTGCAGCTCAGAGTGAATCTTTTGAGCATCTCTTTCTTCAGTGTTCCTTTGTGGCAGAGATATGGCAGCAATTTTTTCATATCCTAAAGATTCCTAGAGTATTAGCAAGGTTTCATATTGAAGTTCAGCACGCAGTTCAGATGGCAAAATAAAACCAGTGATCTTGATGTTCTTTGCTTTACTGGAATTGGGCCAGCCTGCGAGGAACTGTAAGATTTCCCAGCAAATGCAGGTGTGCAGACTGCAGAGTTCCTTTTCCAGACCTTCCTAGAGGGGGGGGGGGGGGTTCTTGAAATACTGATGGAGGTAAACGAGGAATTCTTACTGATGTTTGGTTGATTTCTTTCATGAAATATAAGGTTTTTAAACTGCCAAAATAAGAACAGTATTAACAACCTCACATAGTACCTTATGATATTCAAACGGGCACCACATGGGTTTGAAAGCTAGTGCTTAATATTTCATAGTTCAATCATTCATAGCAAGTACATAAATCATCAAACACAATGTTTTTTGGATATTTCAACAGCATCTTACACAAGCTCTAAGAGAAGACAAGAATAGCAAAACTGTAGATGGCACTTTAAAAAAAAAAACACGAGACATGAATTGTTAACCTCCAAAATCAAGCAAATTGTTTATGACATGTACTTCCTGCTTATGAAAATTAATAGAAAAAACAAAGAGTATGTAAACTAGTACATGAGTTATACCTGGTTTTCACCCGTGCGCTGCAAGGCCTCTAGCATTGCATCTACACTAACTGTTGCATGCCTTGACTGAAAAGAACATGGAACGCATTAGTATGGAAAAACTTGAAGCAAATTCCCCACACGAAAATACACTAAATACAACATTATTAGGCGACCGGAAACATATAACCTATGTTACTTGAGAGTCGAGACTCTTCATTGTACCTAAGTATCCATGTCGGAACTTCAATACTCCGACATGGGTATGGTATACGAACACTTTAACACTTCATAATTGGCCAAAACCATGAAAATTTTTCATAAAATAGCCAAGCTAAACACTTGGATAATGTGATGTCTGAGACGATTACCGAGTTCAAGTGACATAGCATAGAGCATAATCACATTCTCAATTCTGATTTGGGCAGTAATCTCATACTCTCTTTATCCTCTTAGATACTTGGCCACATTTCTATTTAGAGCCATCCCAAAATAATAAGTCACTTTCTTTATATAAGTAAAAGAATTCGATTTTTTGTATATTACCTTTAATGATACTACTATCCACTAAGAAGTACAAGGAAAGATAACACTGCGGTAAGGTGGAGATGCAAAATTTAAATAGGAACTCATAGTAACTTTAACTTAAGTAATATTTCATCATCAATTTCACCAATTCGATGGGAAAGAAACTTAATTAGTTCATATATACTAAAAAGAGTACCTTCATGGACTTCATTTCATCAAGGGCTGCCATGATATCCATTTCCCGTTTAGAGTCTAAGGTTCTATTCTCCAGAGATTTCATTGCATCTCCCATTTCTTCAGCATCTCGTTTCCTCTTCTCCTTATCAACTTCCTGGAGACAAGAAATATAATATATTAATTTGCGCAAGCACAGAGACACACACAAAAAAAAAAAAAAAAAAAAAAAAATCAGTATCCTAAGACACATTTTGGGAAAAATCAGAGTTCAATGTTCACTCAAAAAAAAGAAAAGATGTGAAACAATGAAAATTTAGCACAATCTGACCTCATCTTGATCCCGCCAAGGTTCAAAATTCCGTGTTGCGCCTGCCTCAACTACATAATCTGAGTTCTGTGGGTCTGTCTTCATTGCCAGCTCCGCAGAACATTTTGTGCATTTGAAATAGAATCTGAATATTTGGATGCCCAAGTATGTCTGAATGGTTTTAGAGAACGAAAAAACGAAAAACATGTTAGAAAAGCACATCTTCTACTCAATCGCAACACATACAACTTCAACAAATGGAAACACATCATCAAGTACCCAAACAATAATGAAAATAATGATCCAATTTAGCTAGCAACAAATTGCCAGTGCCAGGGTATCATTGTGAAAAATCCTCAACAGCAATTAGAGTTGATGTCTCAGCTAAAATTTCCTAAACCTAGAAGGTTAATGAGGTGTTTGCATTGGCGCGTCCAAATCTTTCAAATTATCCTCCTCTCCAACCTTAATATTTCCAAAGGTAAATCGCCGAATTCTTGTCATTGACATCTACTTTGATGACTGCATCAGTAGTGGAGGAGAGAAAATGATTTTAGATCAAAAAATATTGTACCAAGCATTGATGATTCCAACGGTGGCTCGTGTAGAGTAGCAAAGTTCTCTCTTTCTCTCCAGAAATATCAAGTTCAGAAGTAGCAGTATCCGATGAACAGAAAAATTCAATAAAAAAGATAATAATGAGTTTGAAAGCGCAAACGAGTTATAAATCATCATTGCCACCACCCAGTATGTTTCTGGCGGCCGTTGGCCAGCTCTTGGGAATTTCTAAGCCAGACTAATTCAGAGATGACACAAGTGCTTCATAACTAGATACAAGATAATCAATAATGGCAATAACATTGTAACAACACCATTCAGCCTATCACCTAACCCCTATAGATAAGTGGGGAAAAAGCAAAAGTACAGTAAAGTGGTCTATAAAAAAAATCAGAGAAATCAAGAATTCCCCAAGAAAAGGAAAAAGGGAAAAAAGAATTCCTACCTAAGTGATGACCTTATTAATATGACCGAGACACATAAGACCAATGGATAAGACTATAAGCACACAAACTGCAGCGTTTACGAAGACATTACATCACTTACATCAGCCAAACCCATCAAATATAATGACGCATATAATCTTCTTAACTCTTCTCAGTTTTCATTTTTGGTTTAGAAAAATCACACATAAATTCCTCGTACAAATTTTTTTACTTTCCCAAGTACTTGCATTCAATAATATTTCTTTACTCCCTTCTAATCACACTCATGCATTAAATAGCATAAGAGTCATATTTTTCAATTATATTTGTTAGCAAAATTTCATTCTAACAATTCAACCTTTTGCTGGTTCACTAAATATAATCCCACCTATTGATTATTTTTTAATAATCCCAACTTTTGCGGTAGCTTCTCAAAATAATCCAGAATTCCATTTTTCACGTCATCACTAATCTGTTTGGGGTCTACTGTTTGCAAGAAACATAAAAGTTTGGATTAGTTTGAAAAGATATCCCCCAAAGTCGGGATTATTCTAGAATAATCAAAAGCTGGGATCTAAATTCAGCGAACCGTCCAAAGATTTTGGCTTCTCTGGTTTTCAAGAAAACTCACTCTATTCAGCACCTCTAAATTTCCGAGTCTCCATCTCTTAATTTAGTTGATTATTTGAACTCAAACCACTGTATTTTTGTTTCATGAATTAGTTATTTCCCTTGAGCTACACACTTCAGTCTTCATGCATTATAATTTGTCTTCTCGCAAGTCATCCGTGCCACCATCAACTCTCTATTTTATTCTCTAATACCATTGGTATCATTGATCACAACCTCAGAAAAAGCTCCAAGCCTAAAAATATAAACTTATATGAACTTCAAAAATCAATTTATTAAAAAATAGTTAATCTCACAAACCCGAAGAAACTAGTTCAACTTCAATAAAAACCCAAAAAGTAGATTTCAACTAAACACCAAAAAAAAAAACCAAATTGGCTCCAATCATAAAAACATGCTCTCAAATGAACTTAATAAATCAATTTATCGAAAAGTATTTAATCCTACAAACCTAATACAAACCCAACAAACGAGTTCTACAGTATCCGAGATAAACCCAAAGTAAGGTAGAATGAAGTACTAAGACAGCCATAACAAGTTCCAATTATCAAAAAAATGCAATTTTACATACTCATGAACTTCAATATCATTATCGAACAATGGTTAAACCTATACATGATACAACCGTGCTTATAATAGTCATACTATACCAAAAAGTCAATTTTGAAATCTGACAAGTTCAAATTATCAAATAGTATAGCCGTACATCACAATTATTTGATAAAAACATAGCAAAAAAGTTAATACCTCGCCAATAACGTCTTCTTTCCTAGAATTGAATTTGGTTCCTTTATAGATGTAATTTCCGCAAGTATTGCAGCGGATACTCATTGGCAACATCATACGAACTTTGATTTGCTGATTCTTGGGCTGCCTTCGCCTAGGGATTTTAGCTGGATCAAAATCTGGTGGGTAGTATTTGTTCAACACTTTTCTTTCTCCCATCTTTCTGCTTCTCTCTCTTCAAATCTGCGAGCTTTTGTGTTCACCTTTTCTCTCTCTTTCTTTGCTTCTCGCAATGAGGGATTGCTGAGGCCTGAGGGCTAAGGGTGTTTAGGGAGGACCGGAGGGGTGCGTCTATTTGTTTCTTTTTTTCCCTTTGGAGAGATTGATGTTAACACTACTTGTTTTTTTTGACAGGATAACACTACTTGTTAATTGTGGTCATTTTTTTTTTTTTTTGACGAGGTGGTCATTTTTAATCTCATGGTTAAACCTAAATCGTTAAGAAATAAGTTAATTATTAAGTCATACGCTAAAAATAAGTCAACTCTTTAATTATTATTGAATAAGTTAATTTTTGATATCAATCTATTTTTAATAAGTCGTTGCCTTTTATAACTTACTATTAGGACCCGTGCATAATGCACGGATGAATTTATTGCTTTATAACATAACTAGTTTTGAAGTCCGTGCGTTGCACGAGTTGTTTTTTATATTTTTCTTTTTGTAATTTTTTGTTAACATTATTGATTTTGTGTTACTGTAAAATGAGATTTTTCAACACGATTTTATTTACATACTTCATCTGCTCCTTTTCCATTACAATAATCACCACTTTGGGTAGTTTGAATTATCTATTTGGACCAATCAACTTTTAGTAAGAAAAAACTACTATAATTGTCAATATTACCTTTAATTTATGTTAATTAAATCATCATTAATTATTCATCAAATTGCCGCATAAAGTTGCGCTTATTTTATTAAGGATTTACTTATCCCCTACACTTGTTAATTAAAGGAGTACATCTATGCTAAATTACACTTTTTTTTTCATTTTCTTAAAAATTATGTCCAAACCCATTATTATAGTAGAAAAAGAATTGATAAAATATTTTTCATTATACCCTTATCTTTAGATTATCTTTAGTATCTTTAATTATCTATTTATAAAGTTTATAAAAAATTGATATAAAGTTAGTATTGCAATGGTAATTTCCATCTCTAATAAGTGAAGGCATGTTGACCGGTATTGTCAACTAACATATCAGTATGTCACTACTCCCTCCGTCCCATAATATAGTGCTTGTTTCCTTTTTACACAGTCTTCAAGACGTAACTTTGACCTTTTATATCTTCAATTTTGCATTAATAAAAAATATAAATATTTGATATTATGAACTACACATTGAGACGAATCTAACAAGATCCCACATGAATATGTTTTTTTATATATACAAATGAGAACATACGGTCAAAAATTTTAAAGTTTAACCCACCAACAATGAAGTAGGCACTATATTATGGCACGGAGGGAGTATAATAAAGTAGATATCTCATGTCCAAAAAGTTTAAAAATAAAGTAGATATTGAGTGGCCACAAATGCAAAGTAAGCTGTCATTGAAAATATTGGCTACTTTAGTAGATTTGCAGCAGTTCATTAGATGTTATCGTATGGTTTAGGCAAATATCAAGAATTAGGTTTTTTTTATTTTGTGATTTTATATTTTCATTTTGACCGTGAATTCCTTATTTTGTTGTTTTTGTTTTAGCGATCAAATCCATCACCCAATAAGTTCTTCATCTCTCTCAGATTGAGATGTGGTCATGAAATCTGGGACTCGAGACTCAGATGGCAAAGAAAGGTAATGTTCATAATTTTGTTTGATTTGTTTATGTATTTTTTTGGTACCATTTCTTGAATTTGTTGTGGATGATGTTCTTCCGTAGAAATTACCAGTGATTACTTTTTCGTCGCAAGGATTTGTAGAAATTCCATAGCGGGTTTTCTACATCTGTTTATTCCAACAAATTTTATTGATTAAGGACCTTTTAGCATTTCAATTAAGTCGTACAACTTTAAACACATAAGTCATAATTTCACTTAATCATCTGATAGTTCTCTATAGTATCCTATTTACAATTCAGGCAAGTTTGAGAATACTTCTTTATAGACAATATTTTTGATGTGTCTTTTGTACTTCTGGTTGGAATCATGGATGAAGAATTTCAAGCCCTCTGGTGATGTTGTTCGTGATGCTGCTATGTACAGTTGTCCATGGCTAAAAACAGGATCTAGCAAGTAAACACCTAGATGTTTGAGTGATTGTCCTTGACTCTTGTTTATCGTCGTAGCGTAGCATGTCTTGAGTGGATATTGCCTTCGTTTTAGTACAAATGGTATCTTGTTGTCTGTTGATGTCATTACGATCCTTGGTATCAATACTTTGTTCCCCCTTTTCAAACCCGTAATGATTTTTGCTTCAATTATAAATTTTCCAAGGTGTGTAATAATTAGCCGGGTTCCATTACATAGTCCTTGTGAAGGATTGATATTTCTCAGAAGCATCATTGGGGCTCCTTCTTTCAGTTTGAGCTCGTGAGGTTGCAAACCTTGTAGATTCAAAGTATTGAGATACTTTGTAGTATAGTTGGTGACCTGATCATTGGTGTCTTTTGAGGACGAACAAATTTTGTCAGAACTCTTGTACTCCCTTTCATATCCAAGAATTAAGCTTAACATGTAGTTGTTTATGCAGTCGGCTATTTCATTTAATGGAGTAAGTATTGCTCTTTTTCTTAAGTAATTCTCATCACAATACTTGAAGTCGGATTGTGGATATATCTCTTTGGTTGCAATTTCAATGTTAATAACTCCACTGTAGGTTATTAGTTCATCTGGTATTCTTATCCAAATGTCTTCAACCTCACTATCTTAGCTTTTCCCCTCCAATCTCCCATCACCCATGGCTAAAAGCCAGTCATTGAATTTTTTGTTCCTCTGACTCTTATTTGAATGTTCACCTCCTTCTAGAACCCTCATGCTTGTTTTGAGGATGAAGACATTACATTGATTCCATATATAGGATTTGTTTATTGAAGCTTGGACGATATCCTGTCTACGTCCCTTAGGTACTATCGGCAACACTTGTCAAAGATCTCCTTCAAGTAAGACGACCTTTCCTCCGAACAACTTTGATGATGCTTCTGGATCATGATATCCCATTATGTCCTTCATTGTACGGTCTAGTGCTTCAAATGCAAACTTGTGGTCCATTGGAGCTTCATCCCATATTATTAGTGACGTGTTACGAAGTAGTTTCGCAAGCTTGGTATTTTGTATAATGTTGCAAGTTGATGTATCATTAAGGTCGATTGGTATCTCAAATCGACTGTGAGTTGTCCTTCCTCCGGATAATAGCAATGCTGCAATTCTTGTAATATGTTTCAAAGGTGAAAAGAGTAGTGGAATTTCATAAATAATAACTCTGAAATGCAATAAAAATGAATATTTTTATTTAATTTAAATGGTACTTAGTTGGATTTTTTTTTGGGAAAAAATATATTTGTTGATTCTTTCTTTATTACCTGATGATGCTACATTTAGTACAATCTTTCGTTCTGCCCGAAGCTTTGTTGAGATGGTGCTATAAAGAAACGTTTTACCTGTTCCTCCATGTCCGTAAACGAAAAATATATCCCTTGTATTGTTTTCGTTTTCAACAGCTTCAACCACCCTTTTGTATACAGTTAATTGGCCATCGTTGAGTTGATTCATTTTTCTTGTTCACTCATCAAACATTATCTTTGGATCATAATTGAGCTCTTCTTGCATAAGTCTGTATTCCACAAAGTCTACGTCTATGAAGTTTGGTTGTGGCATGGCTTTAATATCGATTAATGACTTCCCATACTTCATTAGGATTTTATCAATCTCAAGAAGAGTGTATGTCCTCACCTGCTCCTCAGTTAAGATTAGCTCTGGATTTCTGAACAACTTCCTTTTCTTTCTTTGTATGTCATCTGATAGGTCATTGTAGGAAGCTTCCCAGAACCTAGCTATGTCTGTTACCTCACAAAATAACAATATTATGACAAATAGCTCCCTTAATTTGGACGGCATAACCCACTGGCTTGTTTCTTTTATTGCGTCATGCCACTCCTTGTCATTGCTCAAAAGGCCAAGCACGTAGCACGCCTCTTTGTATGATGGATATAGACAGCCATTTGCAGTTCTTATTTCTTCGAAACTTGTTGGTCCCTTAACAATGTTCAATAGTAGACGTAGATAATACTTGTCTCCAGAAGTACGGTGAACGTATGTTATCCTTCCAATGGTTCGTCCTTTCTTCCTCTTCTGCCATCCCTTGTCCCACACGTATTCCATTGGGAATTGTGCGTATGTCAAGTTCCTTGCTTTGGGATATATTTTATTAGTATTCATCCATGCTGTAAGCATTGTCTCATGAACATGGTCTGTGTTAACAACTAAATTCAAGTAGTCATTGTCCCTCAAAACAACAGCTTATTCTTTTTCCAAAAGCACAGGAAGCCGCATGACAGATGGATTCCGTTCTTGAATCTCGAACTCATATATTCTCCATGCTGCCTCACATGACGATACATATCTACAGTCCAGGTACGATTTGATCTCATCTTTGTTGTCATCTTTAATAACCATGGTTATCCTGTCTGGTCCTTTTGAAATATACTTGAATAACTACTTAATTGCCCGCGATGTGTTACACCATTCAACATTGATATGGGCATCAAACATCAACAACAATCCAGGATTATAAGGGAAGACCCATTTGTTGTCTAATAGTTGCTCGCCTTTCTTGACAAACCTGGTTTAACAAAAGAATGAGCAACGCAGTTAGAATAGAGTGTGATTACATATATGTAATAGGTTATTTGGAACTTGGTTTAGTATACAATTCTTCTTTATCTATTTATTGGTACCTGCCATTATCCATTCTTCCGTAGATTGGGTATCCATTATTGTCAAAAGTAGTCACCTCATTGAATGATTTTGGGAACTTCTTGCTGCATTTATCATCAACCATGCATGGGCATTTTGGATTTGCATTTCCGTATGGTCCATGGACATTGAATTTTGAGACAACATTGTATAGTTTTGGATTTGTTGTCTTATCTGGGATCTCATTATGAATTATATTGTCGATGTATTTCTTAGAAAGTTGCATTGCATCTGCGTGGAGCCATAGGATTATGTGTGCATGAGGTAAGCCCCTCTTTTGGAATTCTATAGTGTAGACATCTTCGCAATAGTAAAGTTTAAAATCTTGAAAATGTCATTATGGAAGGAAGATTTTAATTAAAAAAGTTTGTTACTATACCTTCGACAACGGTACCAAAGTACCTCTTCTCTTTAAGACATCTAATCAATTGTTTCAATTTCAGTCTGAAAACTCTTGCTACAACATTTGGTCGATCTTCTGCTCTTTGTCCTTCCATTTGTTCTAACATTTTCACAATTTCCGGCAACCTTGGGTTGGCTGTGAATGTTATGAAGAGATGTGGGTTTCCGTACCATCTGCAAATTGCCATAGCGCCTGGATAATTTTGTTACATGTATCTTGGACCTCCAGTAAAGGAATCCGGTAAAATGATCCTTTTTCCTACCGAGGCACCGGTCAAATCTCCTTTTTGAATTGCGTCACATAGGTTGTTGTGAATGTCGCATCTTAATGTAGATTGGTTGTGTCTAATGTACGATAACCTTTCTGTGTCTAATGTACGATAACCTTTCTGCTTCCATTGGACAGTAGGAGTCAACTATAAATTGTAGCAGTAGGCGACCACCTCTTAGTAGTGTTTGGAATCCATGCTCTCTTTGTTGCAACCTGTATCCGTAATATTCTCTCATAGTTATACATTGTCTTTTCCCTTTCTTCCTTCCATCTATGGTTTGATATATATGGAATGCCGATATAATAGTTGTCTTCATCATATGGGAAAAGGAGTGGGTACTTTAATGTCATTAAACTTGGGTGTAGTTCACTTATTTGCTTTAGTCCCAGTTTCTTATGTTCTATTATTATGTCTCTTCCAAGGTCATTCCAATATCTCCTACTATGAGTGCAGCAATCTCTGATGAAGTTGGGCTATTGTATTGGTTGGTTGTAATTTGTCTTGTTGCGATTAACCTGATTGACAATCTGATGTCTTTATCTTGTTTTATTCTTTCTTGTGCCATACAGAATGCTTTTGTGAGAGGGTTGACTGTGTCAAGCATGTCCTTGAGCTATGAGAGTATGTTGTTGTCCAAATTGGACTGTCCTTATTATTTCGTACTGCTTTTTCTCTCATCTCGATCTATGAAGAGGTATCATGTATATAAAGTTGTGCAAATGTTGGGTCTTTTCCTTCTGTGGGCAATAGTGAGCCTATTCGGTGATGGTTTTTGCATACTGATTCTTAAGACATATGGTCCATTGGTCATGTTTAGTGTCTTATCTTTTTTGGCTCCCATAGAAGTAAACGCATAGCATGAATTGTAGAGTCGGATAAGTTGTCTGAATGTGGTCCTAGTCATTCCTAGTATAATCCAGCAATGTTCGTAATAGTTCTGGTGGGTCTTTTAATTTTGGCAATAAAACCTTTTCCTCTAAACAGCACATGTTGAATTTAACTTTGTTTTTGGAACTTCTACTCTTCACTCTTTCTTTGTACCACATAATCACCCCACAATATTCACATTTGTATTCAGGATCTCCCAATGTAAGATATTCTGACTCAATTTGGACCTCTGCATGCAAATATAACTATAAAGTTAGATGGATTATTGGCTATGAAATTGTATAAGAGATTCTGATTTGCGTAGTTGTATCATAAAGCTAGTAAAATTCATACCATTATAGGTATGAAAGAGTATAACCTTGAATAAATTATGGGTTGGATCCTTCTAATTGTCTTCTTTGTCTTCTATCAAAAATTATCGTTCAACGTCTTTTTCTTGCTTCTCGTGATAAATTTGGATCAATATTGGTGAGCCATTGTTGTAAGTTGTATTGTTGTAAGTATATGGAAATCAACCTAATATACTTGGATAGTTTAATCCTACTTGAAGTAGATTAAATATAATTTAAAGAAGTTTACTCCTTTTGGAGTAGATTAATTAAATAGACCTTGAATAAATTCTGGGTTGGATCCTTCTAATTGTCTTCTTTGTCTCCTTTCAAAAATTATCGTTCGACGTCTTTTTCTTGCTTCTGGTGATAAGTTTGGATCAGAATATTGGTGAGCCACTGTTGTAAGTTGTATTGTTGTAAGTATATGAAAATCAACCTAATATACTTGGATAAAGTTTAATCCTACTTGAAGTAGATTAAATATAATTTAAAGAAGTTTACTCCTACTTGGAGTAGATTAATTAAATAGGTAGTTGTTCACCAGATGGCTTCTGATGTGCCACCAGTGCTCTGGTTACACTTATTGTGCTGGGTGGATTCATTATATCTTGTCGTATGTTTACACAGTTATTAATTAATTGTAGAATGACTTTTATTTACTAAAAGTACTATTTTTTTTTCGTAGAAGTGCTTAATTTTTTATAATCTGAACAAAAAATAATTTAGATAATTTATTTGGGATATGACCATGAGATCTTTTTGATGAGGTTTCCTTTGATTTTTTTTTTTTCCAGTTGAAACAAATGATAATTCGATTCTCAACATTTGAATTTATTGTTGTAGTAGATATCTCTTAGCAATTGTAACGCAAACAGAAAAAAATTATTGAAATAATATGAAAATATATGTTTTATATTTCTAATAAAAAATAAAAAATATTGAAATTAATTACATATCCATTGAATTGAAACTCTTTCTGAATTCTAAACAGTAACAACTAATCAAAGTAAAAAAATTTATGAAAAATAAAGTTGTATGTTGTTTCTCCTCTTCGATCCTCCTTGAAAGTTACTGCAATGTAATAATATTATATAAGTCAAGATAGATAAGTTTTTCGTTCGAATCAATCAATATATATTTAAATAAGTATTTTGTTTACTTATACCTTTTTCTTTTTTGATATTTGTTTATCAATTGATTCTTTTGATCACCATTTTCACTTTCATGATCTTCAATAAAAGTTGTATGAAGATGTTTTTTATCCTTTTTTGATGTGGTAGTGTCTTTTGACCCTTCAGGCTGCAAATAACATGTATAAAAATTATAAATTTGATAAATTTATTTGGAATTACAATAATGAACAAAATTAGAAAGAAGTACCAAAGGTTCAAGTATAATTTTATCAAGAATCTTCATTACAGTAAATGTTTGTCTTCGAACCATACGATTGTAAACAAAAATCCTTTGTCGTTAAAAGTATTCAGAACTAATGATGGAATGTTGAGTTCATAATCTTCGTCATTATTCTACATGATGTTGTAATGATGTTAGTTGATTTAAATCTTTTCTATTATGAATTTATTTAAATCACAAGAAAATTTTAGTTTAATAAGTCACTAACTCAATACAATGCAAATGTAATTAAATTTTTATATGAAGATAAATAGGTACCTTATCACTTATATGGCTATCATGAAGGCTATTTGCATCTTGTCCAATGAGTCTTTTAGCTTCTTCAAAAACAACGAAAATAGTTGGTCCGCCATCATCTATGACATTAAGCTCCAAACGGTACCTGATTACCAAATATTTTCACTATCGTGTTATTAAAGTAACATTATTTTAGAGCCACCTTCATATATACCTAAAATTATAGTAGTACTAACCTATGAATTGGTTTCATTAGTGATCTTTCACAACTGTGGCACCAAAAATCTGTCATTCTTGAAGTTGCCTTTTTCTTACAATCTGGACATGATGTGTACATCCAATAATTCTCCTCAACAACATTATGCACTTTTGCTTCACAATAGAAGATAAGATGATCCTACCAACATAATCAAGAAAAAGAAATATGTTCACTTTGTAAGAAAAAAATATATGGATTTATGATTTACATGAAATATAAAAAATCTAGAGGAAAAAAAAAACTTGTCATATGATTCTTTTGTACATTGAAGAATATCTACAATATTTTTCTTTTTGGATAATATCTCATCATTGTCTAAGTTGTTTTATTGTAGCTCAACTCTTTTAGTAGGAATTATATCTTGCTTTTGGCTGACAAAAATTAAACAAAATCAATATATGTAATGAAATCTAAACATATATAATAGTATTGTATTTAGCAATTTCATATTGTACCTCCATAATGTTCGCAAATCATTGACTTCATCATTATCCACATTTAGAAACATTTGAGTTGATGGTGAAAAAGATAGAATAGTAGAACCTATGAGACGAACATTGATGAAAATATGTAATACTCCTTATTTTTATTAAGTTATTAGTTATAATTTTTTAAAAGGTTTTATATACTAAAAGGCTTTTTATTAATTATAAAGGTTTAAATAGGCTTGTATATTAAATTATGGGTTTTTCAAATAGACTCTAGCCCAAAGTTAAGTATTGGGCCTAAGTTCACAAATCGAATCCAAGTAATTGGTTAATAAAAATATTTTAAAAGGGAAAAATTCAAAAAGGATTTACAAAAGATTTATAAAAAGAAAAAAAAAATTTCAAAGTTGACTTCGGCAACTCATCACCGCCAGGGAGCTAAATTATATGAGCAAAAGTTGGTTACTTTGTTTTATCTTTTGATTAATTAGCATCTAGACTATTTATCTTATGGAATATTCCTCTATTCTAGCTATATGATCATAAAGAGATAGTGTATCCTAGCTAAAATTAATTATCTTTTCTCAAAAATTTATCTTTTAGTTTTTTATTCCTATTCTTATCCTACTTATCCAACTAGTATAAATAGGGTTCTCCACCCATCATATATTCTTCACCAAATTTGAGAATAAATCTTTTTTCTCAAGTTTAAACTCTCTCTCCCTCTTAGCCTACCTTTTCTCTTCTCCTTAGTAGTTATTATTATTCAAGGTGCGTGTATATGTAGATCTTTAAATATTATTCTGCATACGTAGTATCATGTTTCAAGTTATTATTTTAGATTGAAATACATGTTTATGAGTCTTGTTACAAACTTTATGAGTTTTACTATAATTATTACGAGTTACATGAGTGTGTTAAAATTTATGACTTACTATGAACATGCTAGTAGTTTATAGTTAATTGTAGGTTCGATCGTTAAACGTTGATCGAAATAATATGCTCGCATTAAGTTACGTGCGTGAATTAGTACTATGAATAAATCCATGAAACCCTTAGTCACTATTATTATGTCATGATCATACATGTCAGTAAACTAAATTGCTAGTATACTAATATCATGTGCCAATATACATGTTAGATAGGATTTGCATGACTTGTACTAGTTACTAGTACCTTACGTTACCAAATAGTATTAATATAGTTCTTCCTCTATAATTAGGAGTTCAAGATTATGTCAGGATTAAGTTATTAATTTTATGCCTTTATATGGCTAAGTTTAAGAAACTTATTATTCTTTATAAAGGAAGATTATTTCCGAAAGATTTTTATCAGATATATTATCTTTTATGATCACAATTATAAAGAGGTCACGGCTTGTTATTTATTAGCAAGAACGGTAGCGATTATATTTCACCCATGTACTTTTTATATAAGTCATGTGGACAAGGTAGTTCCCCTCATAATAGACTCATTAAGGAATACTAAACTTGGGGGGTGTGCACACTTTAGGAAAGGTACCTAGGCAAGGAAAAAGACTATTATTAAAGTTATATACTTTATATTATACAAGTTATTACAAGTATCCAAGGAAGGTTTATATAAATACTTTGAATGTTTAACAAGGTATTTAAATTTCCGCATATACATGTACTCTATATTTTTACTGACACGCATTTTGTTCTGTTTGTTTTATGGCTTTGTCCCTGTGATCACCCTTTTGGTGAGCAGGATTTACAGGTTGATTGATGCATACTTCGTATGGGGATGCTAGTGAGGAGTAATACATAGCTTAATTTAGTAGTTATTATTTTTATATTTCCCTTTATCATAGTAGAAACAATAATTTTTATTTATCAATAAAGAGAAGTTATTATTATTAATTCCGCTGCATTATTAAATTAGTAGTTAGTAGTTTTAGCCTTTAACGTTATCACGTGGTGGTAATACTCTCAAGTTTCTCAAGTGTTTTATATTAAATTATAATCTTCAAAAAGAGAGAAATTTGGGGGTGTTACAAAGTGGTATCAGAGCCTTTAGGTTTATTAATGAGAGTTTGGGTAGATTTAGGAAGGACATATAAGTTAGAGTTTCGCATTCTTGTGCATAAATTTTTGCATTTTATTGCAATTTATTTGCATAATTTTTTTTTCTTTCCTGCTCAAAAAGTTATATTTCCAAGTATAAATATTTTCCAATTTATATATTTTGAAGAAAGGAATAAGTGTGTGGCTTTATTTTTCTGAGAAAAGTTCTAGCTAAGGAAAGACTTGGTACTTAAGTTGGCCGCTTGTGCCGCACCTCTCTTTCCTGGGAACTCCCTCGATTAATTTTTTTCCATACACGAAAAACCTAGTATTCGAAAAAAAAACTTATTATATACATATATATATATATATACTTAAATTTTTTTTTAGAAAACACAAATAGTTTGAAATTTTTTCTTTGTTTCTTTATTTACAATCAGATTATTGTTCTTATGAATAGTTGTATGGCATTCTGTCTAGCAAAGTATGAAAATATTATTAATTTTCATAAGGAAGGAGATTTAATTGTCTTTATGACAATATACGTATGGTACTTACTATTTGTAATTTTTTTTACCACAGATTTGTTATGGCAAGTCATAGTCCATTTTTTGTATGTATTATAGTAAAAAGAGATGCAAAAACCGTGACTGATTATGTGCGTGCTATTATGAAGTACGCAAACTTTTTGATGGAGCAAGGATACCAACAATTTCGTTATCATGGACTAACAATTGCTCTACTTCTAGAACACTTACCCTACATTGAACCCTACCATTGGCTATAAAATAAGTATCACAATGTGATGAATTTATTAGATGGGATGCCCAACATGAGGGATCATTACCAAGAAGGAATCTAGCTAGCTACCGTACCTTATTTCATATTTGACCTCCGATATGCGGAATTGTGAAAAGAGCAACAAGAAGCCCAAGATATGAGTAATGCATATCAAACTCCGAGCCATCCTTACCATGAACCTACTACTAGTCCTGAACCCTCCAATATTCAGAGCAACCTGCCAAGCACAGAGGGTAGTCATTCATCATCTCCGGAATTTCACCCTATGTCTGATGATGAATGGTTTAGACACCAAACCAATGATGAAGCAAAAGATCAAGATCCATCTTATTTTATTTACTAATAAATAATTTTTTTTAGGAAAATGTTAGATTAGTAGTTTTTAGTAGCTTTAATAATTAGTAGATCTGTAATTAGACTACTACTCATAAATTTTATCATTCCTTTTCAAGGATTAATAAATAAAATTCTAGTTTGTTCTTTTTATGTTATGTGCAATTTGTCAATCATATTATGAATCATGATTGTTGTATGAATTACAAATTTAGTAGGATAACTTAATAAGTAGTTTGTTTCTTACCCAGGAAGAAATGGCCAGTAGACCCGGAAGTAGATCCAAAACTCGAGCAAATCTTAAGGAGTTGACCTCTCTGACCAAGAATTTGGCTAAGACTATGACTTCTCAGCTGAACCATCAATAAGAACCTGACTTAGCTGCGAGGTGTTTAAGAAAGTAACCTCTAGAAATCCACCTGTCTATGATGGAAAAGAGGACCCACCCAGTCTTGAGAACTGGATTAGGGAGTTTGATAAAGTGTTTACTGCTGGTAGGTGTGATGATGAGTTAAAGATAAACAATGCTACATACTACCTAAGAGAGGAAGCTGATTTATGGTGGTCCCAAAGGAAGAGTCTTTGGCGACTCAAGAGGATTTTGGGTGGGAGCAATTTAAGGAAGCCTTGAGAACCAAGTTTTACCCACCTCACTTAAGGAAAAAGAAGTGTCTAGAGTTTACCAACCTTAGGATGGGGACCATGACTGTCAATGAATACTACTCTAAGTTCATAGAGTTAATGAGGTTTGCACCTGAAATGGTTCCAACTGAAGTTTTGAAGGCTCAACGATTTGAGCAAGGGTTGACCTTGTTCATTCAAGGGGATTTGGGAGGGGATAACTTTGGTAGCCTTGATGAAGTGTATGGGAGAGCTGCCCATCTATTCGGGATCAAAGGAAGAGAGCTAGAAGTGAATCCTGGAGATAAAAGGAAGGGGTCTATAATGGGTTTCAAGGTGGAGATAAGCGTCAAAAGACTAATGGGGGATTCAAGCAAGGAAAGGATGATAAAGGTAATGGGAATAACAACAATTGTAGTAAATCTGAAAATGGAAAGTCTAAGAGAGTCTACTACTGCAAAAGATGTCCAAGAAACCACCCAGGGAAGGACTGTGAAGGAAATCTGTTAACTTGTAGGATCTGTAGCAAGTTAGGCCATACAGAATATGAGTGCTTCCAGAAAGACTCAACATCAGCAAATCCTAAGCCAACTCAGAATCTGGGAGGTAATGGGAGCAAAGGACTCCAACAACAATCAGTGACCCATAATCGTGTTCCTCCTAAGAATGGGAACGGAGGAGACAATCAGGCTAAGGCAAATCATCAAGGTCGAGTGTTTGTCATGAGCAATCGTGAGGCTGAAACGACTGCAGGCGTATTAACTGGTACTTTCTTCATCTCTTCTATTCGAGTTAAGATTTTATTTGATTCAGGAGCTTCTCACTCTTTTATTTCCAAAACCTTAGTGGAAAAACTTTAGTTGGGAAAATTCGAACTTATAAGCATGGATATAGTCATACCTTTTGGAGATGTCATTAGTGTTTCTAAATTATATAGAGATGTTTTAGTGACTATAGCAGGGGTAGAATTTCCTTCAGACTTAATTGAATTCGAATTAGATGACCTAGATGTTGTTATGGGAATGGATTGGTTGAGGAAAATTCAAAGCCCAAATAGACTGCAGATCCCAAAAAGTGACCTTGAAAGGCCCAAAAGTAGTCAAAGTAACCTATAGAAAAATCAGCCAGAAGCCCGGTCCAAGAATGATTTCTGTTATGCAACTCAAGAATTGTATGAGAAAGGGGTATCCATTATATTTGTGTAGTATACGAAAGTTGGGAGTAGAAGGAGAGAAGATGGATATATTCCTGTAATTAATGTATTTCAGGATGTCTTTCCGGAAGAAATCCCTGGAATGCCTCCAATAAGGGAAGTGGAGTTCGCCATAGACTTAGTGCCTGGAACTGGCCCAGTATCTAAAGCACCATATCGTATGGCTCCAGCTGAAATGAATGAGCTTAAAACCCAATTAGAAGAGTTATTAGAAAAGGGCTACGTAAGGCCTAGTGTATCCCCATGGGGTGCACCTGTTTTGTTTGTAAAGAAGAAGGATGGTAGTCTAAGGTTGTGCATTGACTACCGTGAGTTAAACCAAGTGACGGTTAAGAATAAGTATACTCTCCCAAGGATCAATGATTTGTTTGACCAATTGAAAGGAGCTGGAATTTTCACTAAGATTGACTTAAGGTCAGGGTATCATCAGTTTATGGTCATCATGAGTTTACAGTAATGCCTTTGGATTGACTAATGCGCCAGCAATATTTATGGATCTCATGCACCAAATTTTCAAGCCATACTTAGACCAATTTATCGTAGTATTTATAGATGATATATTGGTTTACTCTAAGAATAAAGAAGAGCATGAGAAACACCTCCGAATAATCTTGTCAGCCCTTCAACAGAAGCAATTGTATGCAAAGTTTTTGAAGTGTGAGTTTTGGTTGGAAAAAGTGGCATTTCTGGGCCACGTCATTTCTAAGGAGGGTGTTGCCGTTGATCCAGCAAAGATTGAAGCTGTTAGTGAATGGCCTGCTCCAAAGAATGTGACTGATATAAGAAGTTTTTTAGGTCTGGCAGGTTATTACAGACGTTTTGTTAAGGATTTCTCGAAAATAGCCCGACCAATGACCAACCTTATGAAGAAAGAGTACAAGTTTATTTGGAGCCCAGAATGTGAGAAAGCCTTCACCATCCTAAAGGAAAGACTAACCACAGCCCCTGTGTTATCCTTACCTGATGGGACTGATACTTATGAAGTATATAGTGATGCATCTAAACATGGTCTAGGGTGCGTCCTAATGCAAAATAGGAGAGTTATTGCTTATGCGTCAAGGCAACTGAAGCTATATGAAGTCAACTACCCTACTCATGACCTAGAGTTGGCCGCAATAGTCTTTGCTTTAAAAAAATTTGGCGTCATTATTTGTATGGGGTGACATGTAAGATATATACAGATCACAAGAGTTTGAAATACATTTCACCCAAAAGGATTTGAATATGAAGCAAAGGATATGGTTAGAATTCATAGAAGACTACGATTTGGTCTGAGAAAGAGCTTCTAGTTGTGGTTTATGCATTGGACAAGTTTTGGACATATTTGCTACGGTCCAAGGTAATTGTTTATATCGACCATGTTGCATTAAAGTACCTCCTATCCAAAAAGGAGGCAAAGCCTAGACTCATTCGATGATTTTGCTGCTCCAAGAATTCGACTTAGAAATTAGAGATAAAAAGGGAGCAGAGAATGTAGTAGCTGATCACTTGTCTAGATTGCAATATCAGGATATAGAGGAGGGTCTACCCATTAATGACTCTTTTCCTTATGATAAACTCCTAGTAGTCACTTCAGCCACCCCATCGTACAGACTTCGCCAACTTATGTGTGAGTGGACAGACTCCCTTAGAGCTTGGTTACCAGCAGAGGAAGAAGTTCCTCCATGAGGCTAAAAAGTACTTTTGGGATGACCTTCTACTTTACAAGCTTTGTGCTGACACACTCTATAAGCTTTGTATCCTAGAATGGGAGGTGCATGACATTCTGAAGCTCTCCCACTCCCTTCCATGTGGAGGCATTGTTGGGCCCTCCAAAACATTTGCTAAGGTGAAAAGTTCTAAGTTAAGGGCTAGTGCTTAAAGTTGTACCATACAGGAGCTCCTGTTGGGTCCGTGGAGGAATTATACCTCCAACCCCCTTCCTATTCTGCTTGAGAGTTAAGACACTATGGAGGAGGGTCTACACATATGGCCTTTTCTGGTTGAGCGCTGATCGGGAGGCAACCCGGTTTCCCTTTTCCTTTTCTTTTTATTATCATTGTTAGTCTTGCTAATTTTTGTAGATTTGGTGAGAGAGTGGGAGAGTACTAATCATCATTCTGAGGCTATATGTATGCAGGAATTTCAGCATGACAGATTGGGTTGTTATTCCATTGACAAGATTGCAAAAATCGAGGCAAATAACCTGTTTGCGAAGCTACCTGATCTCGTTGGGCAGGGTAGCCCGATCAGGCCTGCAATAGAATTTTGCTGGCCAGGGAGAAAAAAAACACGCCCGATTTCATCTGGCCATTACACCCGATCGAGCTAGTACTCCGTCAAATTCTAAAACAACAAAGTTGGAAGACTGATTCCATCAGGCTAGCATGCCCGATCAGGCCCCTGAAATAAACTGGCCGATAAAAGCAGAGAAAAAAAAATCACCCCCGATTGCATGGGGTCCAATTCGCCTAATCGGGTCGTCGCACAGTGCGGTTATTTCACCCATTTTCTCACTTTCTTTCACTCATTTACTCTCTTAATCCCCTCTTTCTCTCTCTCTCTCATTCAAACCCTAACCCACAATTCTCATGTTCTTCCCCAAATCACCTTCCACCATTTAAGACTTTCTTTGAAGTTACTTCAATCTTCACAAAAACACTTCTCTCATCATCTCCTCCAATTTTCCTACTACGTCCTCTTCACTTTCCTTCACTCCATCTCTCACAATTATCTTTTTCCTCCTTCCTTCCATCATCGACCATTAAAGTGAGTGAGAAATAAACCTTGAATTTTCACATTCTGACTTCCACCATGAATTTGAGGAGGCGTGCTCGCGAACATAGCACTAGGTCTCCACCACCACCACCGGCCATCCCGTGGGATGATACCTTCCTGGATGTCATCTTCAAATCTAAAGAACACAACGCGAAAATTTTCAGCGCCTAAAAAGGCGCAAGGAAACTCCTACCCATTTTCTTCATATTGAATTTCTAAATAAGTTGGGTATAGCATTTGAATTTAAAGACTTCGAGAAAATCATAGGGATGGAATCGTTCTTTAATGTGCATGTTAATACTTATCCCGTGCTTGTTTACAAGTTTTACAATAGTCTAGAGATCAGTAAACCCCAAACTTGACCCGTCTCCTATGTGTCCTTTAGACTACTTAATCAGGATTTTTGCCTATCCCTCCCAGAATTTGCAAGAATCCTTCGAGTCCAAAGCCGGGGGGAGATTGGGCATCTTCCTAACTACCACCACCGTGAGACTTACTTTTCCATCACAATGATGATAACCCTTTCACCCTACAATACTGTAACGCGAAACTCATTCATCAACCCATCTGTAAAGTTTGGGTACGGTTTATGTCTCCGACACTATTTAGGCGGGTGGAAGGGCAATTGATCGGGGGGGGGGGGATGAATTGTACTTGATAGGAAGTTATATGCTCAAAGGGACACGTAACCATTGTTAATACAATATCACTTATCATGTTGCGCCCATATGGAGCGTATTACTACCACATTCTTTAAGAGGCGAGTCGACAGTTCCTTTTCCTCTCGTGCTATTGTGAATGGGGGGTCGGTGACTCTTTTTCCTCGGAAAGTCCCAGGTTTTGGTCAGACTTGTTACCAGCCGGCCATACGACCTACACTCATGGACTATGCATATCTAGATCGCCTTCACTGCTTAGAGAGGGATGCAGACAAATATCAGTTACGCATAAACAATTCGCGCTCTATTGAGTTGTTTAGCCCCTTAGTCAAAATCAGTCTCGAGCAACCACACTACCACCTCTCCATTACCGGCTTTGATTTTACCACCCCTATCCCTGAGATACCCCAACGCACCTTCCACCGCCTCCCACCCCATTCTGATGATATTGGTGCCTCTAATTCTGATGCTCCCCTTCCCCCATATTCAGCAACCCATCCTTTTGATTTTCAGGAAATGATGAGCATGCTCCAGCGGATGGAGTATGGCATTACTGCCAACTCTATAGCCATCCAAAGCATTAGCCAGCGTGTTGATACATTTGCCACCGATCAACATCTGGCTATGTTTTCCATGTACGATAATTACAGCAAAATTCATCGGATTGCTGAGACAGATCCACACCCATCTTGGTCACTTGAAACCCGAGTTACAGCCAGCCGGGATCTAGTAGTGGGGGTGGCATGAGCAAGGATGATGAGGAAGATGGTGGCAGAAGTCAGGATGATGAGGAGTAGGATAGTGATGGAGGTGAGGATGATGATGATGATGACACTTACATGGATGACTGATATTCATGCCTTTCCTTTCCCTAGTTCCAATGAGGCCGTTGCCAAATTCAGCTTGGGGGAGGATTTCTGTAAGTACTTCTCTATCTTTTATTGCTTTTTAGGTTAGTTATGTTAGTTTAATTACTTTCAAAAAATGAAAAATCACAAAAATGAAATATTGCTGAAAAAACACAAAAAATACGAGTTGAATATGAATGGATTGATTGCTTCCCTGTGCCCCGAACCGTGCTTTGCAAAAAGATATAATTCATTACACTGGATAGTTGAGCATTTGTGATTGGGATGTTGTGATGTGATCTCTGATTGCCTTGATCTTGAGTGGATTTTGATGATAAAGCGCCTACTTTGACTACATGCTTGAACTGGTTAGATGGTGAGGATTCATTCTAGCCTTTGGATTTATATCTATATCCAGCCATTCTTGTGTGTTAGTTCCTCGTAGTGTTCTTATCTTGATTTTGGCATTGTACTCATTGATTTATGATGACTTTGGACATGTGATGTGATATAGGCGTTCATTTTTTTTAATTTTTAAGCCTAAGAGTTGTTAAATGAATTATTTTCCCCCTACCCTCGCTGAGCCTAATGACTTTTGTCTCTATATTAAGTCACATTACACACCTTGAGCCTTTACAATGATTATTGTCCCAAACCTAACTTAGGAGAGCATTTGTTAGGTTGATATTATGATGTGTGGTTGATTTCGTGGGTTGGTTAGAAATAATATTATGTTGGAACAAAAAAAAAAGAGCAAAAGTAGAGTGAAAAAGAAAAAAAAATCATACATGAAAAGTCTCCATGATCTTCACTCATTAAGTTTCAAAAAAAAAAGTGGCTCCTGAAAAATTATTGAAAATTATACTGAAGGAACAACTATTGGTTGGTTTGTCAAATTTCGAAATTGGTTATTATTCTGGTCATGTTGTTGAAGTCGTGGGAGTTGTTTCGACCACTTCTAGTTTTTACTAGTATTTTTGCTCTCCTTTTCTTGGCTTTTCCACCACATTTCCTAAATAATTTCTCTACCTTTGCCCGAGCCCCATTTTAACCCTGAGAAAGACCTCTTGAGCACGTGTTTGATTGTTTATGGGAATAATACTGTGTCAGTTTGCAAAAATTTAAGATTAAGTTTACTATTTAAGTTCTGAGCCAATATGCTATATGGCTGCAGAGGAACAATCAAGTGTTTAACCATACTTTAGTGAGTCCAAACAAAGTTGTAAAGGACATTATCATATATAAGGTGGCATGTAGGTGTAGTACTCATGATAGAGCAAGTTTGATTAAGTAAGTTGTAGCTTGTTTTTGCTTGGAGGTGGTTGTTGAGTCAGGCAGCTTGTTGCCTAAGTGGAATATTTGTACTTGTTTTTTTTGGTTATCAATAACTACTTTGAATTGCCAAAAAAAAAAAAATCGACCTGATTAGAATGAGCGATATTATACTTTTCTAAACACATCAGAGTGTGAGCGGGAAGGGATATTATGGTTGGGTTGATGAGCGATCGGGGACATATTTTGCTCGCCACAGAATTGAGAGGAGTGACACCTCGGTGAGCACCTTTTAAAGATTTGCATGTTATGTAGGGCAATTGAATTTGATGGTTTGCTTAGGTGATTGGTGGTCAGGGTGATCTGAACACATGAACTTGAAATTTGCTTGCTTGATGCAGTTTGAGCCTGAATTTCTTACATGAGGGTTGAAGCAATTTTATTCATGTTCATGCTCTGCTTTTCTTGGGGACAAACAAAGGTTTAACTTAGGGGAGTTTCATATCATGGTTTTATATAGAGTTTCCCCCTACTTATAAGCTAAAAAGAATGTCAATGGTGCTCTTAGGAGCCATTTTATGCTAACTTTCTCCATCTAGTTGTGATTTTCTGGTTTGTGTCGAATTGCAGGTTTTAAGTAATTATTTCCCTATTTTCTACTACTATATGATAACTACACTGGATTGGAGAGGTTTGATGCTGAGTGCAAGGTCCCTGAGGACACTTTCTGGGACCCTTTCTAAAAGAAGAGTTGATAACTTGGCGCTTGAAGCTAAGAGCGAAGAAACAGCGCAATGGACCCAATCCTATCGGACGGCCAAACCCGATCCTATTGGGCGGCCAAGCCCGATCAGGCACCCACAAATGACATTCGGAAGTCCTTCTCCCGCTCGTAATTCGTAGTTGAAGCTCGATCGGGCGTGCATATGTGTGCAGCTGTCTACATTGCTGATGAAACCTAGGCAGCCCGATTGCATTGGGCGTTGGTCCATTTGGTGCTGAAGAGTAGATTGTTAACTCTGATTTCATCGGGCACGCTTGGCCCGATCGGGCGGTTAACCTAACAGACTAATTTGATATTTTCCAAGCTATTTTTGTAATACTTTTCCTATTCGTTTTAGGTTTAGTATAAATAGCCAAATCAGAATATTATTATTTACCTTTTGTTTAGCTTTTTGTTTTCGTAGTTCTTTCTCTCGAGAGTGATTCATAAACCTTTGTTTATTGCTTTTCTCTTTGGATTCAAGATAAAATCTTTGGATAATTTGCAATTTCAATAATGTTCTTAAATTTGGTAATATTCTTTATTGCTTTCTCTATTATTGATTTGATTCATCTCTTAGTTTTTTGCAAACATTCCAAGTATGAATTATTATATTGATTTTGTTATTGTTTTCATAAACATGAGCGAGTATGTAGTTTTATTTCTAGGATAGTGGGAATCTATTTATGCAATGAGGGATTGATAGAGTCGTCTAATTACCTTCTATTTCAATTGTTTCCTGTGGTTGAATCGTTCATGCTAGATTTATAAATTAGGCCTGATTTGAATTTTTACTATCGCAATACTGAATCTGGTTCGAGAGGAGAGATATCGTATAAGCTTTCAATCATTAGGCAGAGTGATCCTTGACCATGCGAGAGCGGCTTGGTCATCTTTGAGGGAGGTAATGTTCGAGAGAATTTACATGTGCCCTAGATAAATTGACTTTTGGTAGTTATCTTTCGTCCCTGATTTCCCGAATTGTATGCATAGTGATCCATGATTATAGTTATCTATTAATTGATTCATTCCCTCATATTTAATTATGTTATTTGCTTAGTTCAATAAAACAACTATTTCCATCTGATTTAGTTAGTATAATTTTAGAATTCAGATACAATAATATAACTTTCTCCCTGTGGATTCGATCCCGACTTCCTTGACTATTAGTTTGTGGACCTTAGTTTATTTTTGATTAGGTGATACGACTTTAGCCTGTCAGTAGGGTCAATGGGTACGAGTACATTTTGCTGGCTATACTAATGAGGAAGCAAGTTTCTATATTATTTGATGAATGTGAAAAAGCTTTTTAAGTTTTGAAGGAGATTCTCACTATTGCTCCAGTTCCTACTTTACATCTGAAGTGGTTGAGTACGAGATGTATAGTGATGCTTCCAAGAATGGGTTGGGTTGGGTTGTGTTCTGATGCAGCAAAGTAAGGTAGTTGCTTATGCTTCAAGGCAGTTGAAAGTTCATGAAAGGACTATTCGACTCATGATCTTGAGTTAGCAGTGGTGTATTTGCACTTAAGATTTGGCGACACTATTTGTATGGTGTTCCATGTAAGGTGTATACTGACTACAAGAGTTTGAAGTACATCTTCACTCGGTGTGATCTAAATCTGATGCAGCGAAGATGGTTGGAGCTTAAGGATTATGAGTTGACTCAGGAATATCATGAGGGTAAGCCTGATAAAGTGGCCGATGCTTTAAGTCGAAACTCAGCTCACTCTTTGGATGCTGCTATGATTTTTCCTAAAGATTTGTTCGATGAGTTCTGAAAGCTTAATATTGAGGTGGTGACTTAAGGTTTTGTAGCTGCTTTGTTGGGTTATATGAGTGTTGAGCGTGAGTTTTCCCATGAGTTGAGAAGCAACTTGGTTGATCCGAAGCTCGAGAAGATTCGCGAAGCAAAGTTGCAAGGTCGAGCTGAGAATTGCAAGATATGTGCTCATGGTGGTATGAGATTTATGGGGTGATGATGTGTGCCTAATGATGTTGAGCTTAAGGGAAATATTCTTGAAGAGCCTCACATCACACCTTATTCTGTTCATCCTGGTAATGATAAGCTTTATAAAGATCTAAGGGTGAATTTCCGGCAGGGGGGACCTTATATGGGTCCTAGGTGGCTCGGGCCACCAAAAAATATAGTTTCCTTCTAACCTCATCAGACTATAAACCAAAAGATATATCCGTTCTTTTTATAGTTGATGCAACTTTCAATGGTGAACTCTCTAACAACAACTAAATTGTATGTTGGTATTCTTCAACGCGGGTTCGAATATGTTTAGCAATTTTATTCCAGCTTTTCTTCTTTGTTTTCTTCAATCTTTTTCTTTTTGTCTTTTTTCGTTTTTTACATCTTGCTCTTTATGTTTTGTATTTCAACACTTTCCTTTTCTATTTTGGATCTTCAATTCATTATTTTACATAGTTCTATCTCTCTTAATTTTACCTCTAATTTTTTTTTTTTTTTGTGATATAATGGTTTTGTCTCTATTTACATTTACAAAATTTATATGAACATCTTATGAACTTTACTAACACTTAATTCAAGATATTAAAGGTCAAAATTGTAATTGTTAATGAATGTACTTGTCAATCTATATTAAAGATAAAAATAATATTGAATTATTAATGTAAGGAAGTAACTGCTAATAAATGACTAGAATATCATAACGTTTGGTTTTGTAATCATTAAAATTCGGCTTCTCCTTTGTGTATTATGATCATTGTTTATTTGGTTGGTTTAGTTAGGACCCCCCAAATCTAAAATTCTAGATTCGCCTATAATTTCAGGTGGCCTTGTATAGAGAGAGATTGTCGAATTTGTATCTAGGTGTTTAGTCTGCCAGAAGGTGAAGATTGAGCATCAAAGGTCTGGTGCTTCGATGTTGCCATTGCATATTCCTGCGTGAAAGTTTGATTCGATCTCGATGGATTTTGTGATGGGTTTACCAAGAGCTGAAAGTGGTAAGAATGTGGTGTGGGTAATTGTGGATTGTTTGACCATTGTTGTTCTTTTCATTGCGACGAAAAATACCTGGTCTATGGAGGAGTTAGATGAAGCTTATGTTAATGAGATCATCCGTCTACATTATGTCCCTAAGGACATTGTCTCTAACCGTGATCTGAGAAACCTGTCTCATTTCTTGGTTACTTTGCAAGAGGATTTTGATTTGAAATTGAAGTTGAGCACTGCAT
Source organism: Beta vulgaris subsp. vulgaris (assembly GCF_026745355.1). Lineage (NCBI taxonomy): Eukaryota > Viridiplantae > Streptophyta > Magnoliopsida > Caryophyllales > Amaranthaceae > Beta > Beta vulgaris. Next base: position 23,421,819 of record NC_079203.1, read on the forward strand.
TTCATGCTACGGCAGATGTCATACTGGGAGAATTACTTAAACTCTAGAGGATATGCTTCGTGCTTGTGCCCTAGAATTTCAGCAGTCATGGGTCAAGTCACTTAGTCTGGTGGAGTTCTCATATAACAACATTTATGAGGTTAGTATTCAAATGTTTGCGTATGAGGCTTTGTATGGAAGAAAGTGTCGTAAACCTACTTGTTGGAGCGACATTAGTGATTCTTTGATTTTGGGGCTAGAGTTGATTCAGGATACTGTTGAGCAAGTGAAAGTGACTCAAGCTAAGATGAAGGCTGCTCAAAATAGGCATATCATATGCTGATTTGCATCGGAAGCCTATTTCCTTTGAAGTTGGGGGTAAGGTTTTGTTGAAGGTTTCTCCTATGAAAGGGGTGATGCGATTTGCTCATAGGGGCAAGCTGAGTCCGAAGTATGTTGGTCCCTAGTGAGATTGTTGAGAGGATTGGGGAAGTTACGTATCGACTAGCTTTGTCGCCTAAGTTGTCAAAGGTTCGTGATGTCTTTCATGTATCGCAGTTGAGTAGATATCGTAGCGATCCTTCTGATGTGAGTCGAGTCGAGTCAGTTTCAGTTGACTCGATTCAGACATATGAGTAACGACTAGTTCATATTATGGAAAATCAGAACCTTGCTTTGAGGACGAAGGTGATTCCTTTCGTTAAAGTGCTTTGGAGGAGTCAAAAGTATGAGGGAGCCACCTAGGAGATCGAAGAGTCTATGACACTTAAATATCCCAAGTTGTTCATCTCAGGTATTTGAGTTATTTGCAGGTTTCTAGGATGAAACTTTAACACCTTGTGTCTTTGCTCCTGATTTTTTGCAATTAATTATACTAAGTTAGTATATTTCAATAAAAAATTAAATATTTTATTACTAAAATATTCTTACGCATGTGAATATGTTATATATATACATTTATATATTGTGTTCTATTTTTATACTTCATCCGTTCTGTTTTGAATGAATCGTATGACCTTGGCATGGGGATTTATGAGAGGAGAGAGATAGAGAGAAAGAAAAATAAGGACCCATGTGATGAGCAGTAAGATCTAGAGAAGTAAAATGTTTCATTTATTTGGAAACAACCTAAAATGACAAGTGTTTCATTTATTTTAGAATGAAGGAAGTATATATTCATTTAAAAATAATTAGTTAATTATTTTAAGGATTTTTTAACTACAATAATACAAACTTTTGTCCTTCTCTCGCAATAATACATACTTTTGATTATTTTTTAATAATACAAACTTTACATCAATATTCCTCCAATAGGTCAAGTTGACTTGTAACCGATAAAACTGGTCAAAAGAAAATTACAAAATGATCTTTCTTTATTCTCCCTCCTCCCCCAATCCCCTACCCACGTGAACCAACTCAGCTTGCTACCTCCTGCAACAAGTTAGTATTGCCCTACTAGAGAAATTTTAATCAAAAGTTTGTATTATTGTGAGAGAATGGGTCCAAAAGTTTGTATTATTCTTGTTAAAAAATCCTTATTTTAAATATTATATTAGTTTCATTATTCCTTTAGGCGTTTAGGATACGGTTTTGTCGCATAGCATTTTATATAATGTTGATGGACCGACTTGAGTGATGAAATGGTGCAACACGTGTGGTGTGCTATGCTGGCCGAATTTCAACAAGTTTGAAGAGGGAGTGAAGAGTTGTAATGATCATTGGGTGTCTCCTTGAACTCCTTTATAATCTCCACTAAATCACCACATTAATCCCTCCTTAAACATGTCATTTTTCCCTTAAAATATCTAATTTTATATCATAAATTTCAAGCACCATTCTTTTCATTCTTCACGCCATCTTGGAAGCAAGAGTAAGGAGATTTTTTTTCTTTCATCAACGTTTAACACGTTATGCTTAAACCTTGTCAATTCTATCATCCTAAAACCTTTACTAATCTAAGTTTTGTTGCTTTAGGAGACAATTCGGAGGACGATACCCTACACACGTGGAGTGCACCTAGTGTCTTGTTGCTACAATATTTTCCCGACGTTCTAGGTAACTAGTCATTATCTTAGAACGCTAGAGAATCGCGATAGTGTTAGGGAAAAGATTAAATTGTTAGGATTATGTTTAGACTTGTTTGATTTATGTTTTAATCTTGGGAATTTGATGAACATATTGTGTAAGTTTGCATGTATGTGCCGTGTACTTTTATTGTTGTGGACAATAGTTTTCATTGCTGTCACTTGTTTGTTTGGTAGAATCTAAATCATGTTATTAGAATTGTTGTTAATGATTTCCTATGATTAGTTTATGTTAGGATGTTATTTCTTGTGATTTTATGATTGTTCCTATGACTTCTCTGTGAATTAAGCTTTACAACTTTGCTCAGGACAATTAGTGTGGTTGTGAAAATGATTTTTAGCGTTCGTTCCTTGGAATACGATTTTTGTTAATTTTTGATTTAATATGGGAATTTTCGTCTAGATGCGTCAGACACGACACATGTGCCCTCTAGGTTAGATGCAAAGAGCTGCCCTCAGCGCACGCATGGTCAAGGCAGGCCTGATGGTATGTTTTCTTGCTGCATAAATTATCGTATAATTTCCTTTAGGTTTTCGAATACTTTCATGTCATATTTGGACAAGTTAGTGGTAGTTAAGTAAGTTAACATAGTTTGGAATTGTTCCGTTTGTGATATTAGATATTGTTCATGGTCCCTTGACAAACTGAACACGGAGACTAAACCTGAAGAAGAGATCCTTCTCACGACGAGAAACCACAGCAAAAGAGAGATACTTAAATTATTGACACCTGTGTTCCAAATATTCTCGGAAAAAAAAGTTTATTTAAGACCTGCACTAACTCCTCTACAGGCAAGAAAAACCCAGTTTTTCATAAACTTCGGGCAAAAGACCAGGCAGCAAGAGAAGATTATACTTAAGCATCATCAAGGGCAAGAACACCGGGCAACGGTTTGCCTTCCAAAAGTTCTAAGCTTGCACCGCCTCCAGTAGAGATGTGGCTCATCTTGTCAGCAAGACCAACCTTCTCCACAGCAGCAACAGAATCACCTCCACCGATGATTGTGGTCACACCCTTTCCACTAAGCTCGGCCAACTTCCTGGCTACGGCCTGAACAGAAATTAAAGTGTAATAGATCAGAACAGACAATTCTACCAATGTCGCAAATCTTTAATAAATGAATGATATTTGCAACCTTGTTTTTTAATGGATTAACCAACCAACCAATACAACAGGAAGTAGTTATGGTTGAATTGGATAATAGATGGAAACATCTTATTTTAACAATTACCTCAGTTCCTGCAGCGAATTTGTCAAATTCAAAAACACCCATCGGTCCATTCCATATGATGGTTTGGGTTTTATCCAAAGCCTCGTTGAAAGTCTTGATAGAATCTGGTCCAATGTCCAATCCCATCCAACCATCTGGGATTGCAGAGGCTGGTACAGTCTACAGAAAAGTACACTATAATGAGACCACATCCATCGTGATAATACTCATCGACATTCGATCATATGAAGACCGGATAAATACAAATAAATTTGCACACTAGCACTTTGAATACTCATGGACATTCAGTCATATGGAGACCACATATATAAAATTGCACCAAAAAAGTCTCCAATACAAACCTTGCTTTCAGCATCAGCAGCAAACTTATCAGCGATTAGAACGTCAGTAGGAAGCATCAAAGAAAAGTACACTATAACGACACCATATCAATCGTGATAATACTCATCGACATTCGATCATATGAAGACGACATAAATACAAATTTGCACACTAGCACTTTGAATACTCATCGACATTCAGTCATATGAAGACCACATAAATAAAATTGGCACCAATAAAATCTCCAATACAGACCTTGCTTTCAGCATCAGCGGCAAACTTATCAGCAATTACAACGTCAGTAGGAAGCATCAAAGATACTCCTTTAGCCTTTGCCTTCTCGATGAGAGAAGTTGCAAGCTCAAGCTTGTCTTCCTCCACAAGAGAGGATCCAACTGAGATTCCTTGGGCTTTGTAAAAAGTGAATATCATACCTCCTCCAAGTATAAGATAGTCCACCTTAGCTAACAAGGACTCAATCACACCAATCTTTGATGACACTTTGGAGCCACCAACAATAGCAGCAAAAGGTTTCTTGGGGTTTGCCACAGCTCCGACTAGGTAGTCGAGCTCCTGCAATAGAGTAAATAAGCCATCTATCAACAAAAACATTACCTTACAACCAATGATTCAGCATACTCGATTAATTAACAAAGCAGTTATAATCTTAAAAAGAAGTAACCAAACAGAACAGTTTTTTTTTAAAAAAGGAACATTAGGGAAGTATCAAACAGAACATAAAGGCCTTGTTTGGAAGAGAGGTTTGGGGTAAAAAATTAGAAGTTTGAGCTCATATTAGAGGATTTGACTAGTCAATCCCCTAATTTGAGTGTTTGGTAAAAAGAGGTTTCAATTAGCATTTTCAGCCCAAAAAGCTCTTTTTGAAAAAGTTGGATGGAGGAGCTTTTTGACATTAGAGGTTTGGGAATGAGTGGGCCGATACATTTATGTCCTAAAGTTGTTAAAAATTACATTAATGAATAATAAAATATACAACAATAAATTATTATGCACATGTCCTTATTGGTCATGTTGCACAATAATGTAACAATCAGCTATCAACTACTTACCAAACACCTTTATACAAACAGCTAATACAATCAACTAGTTAAATCATCTAATACAATCAGCTAACGGCTATCAGCTAATACAATAGCTAACAACTATCCACTAATTGCCAAACAAGGCCAAGATGTGGCCAGACACTTTCAAGCCATCACTTAAAGTCATCTCAACAGAAGTATGATTGGGTGCAATAAAACTACCACATTCAGTGAGTGGACTCAAAAGGCGAATTGGATAGCGAATCAGGTAACATTGGTTACCCTACACATGTTAAGATGGAATAGTAATTACAGAATTCGGAAGTTAAAGATCAAAATAGAATTTAAACACTAAATGTTAAATATTAATTAAAAAGTAAAGAACTCCAGTATCAATGTCCCTAGATAGAACAGGAATACTGCACTTATAAATCAAGTACCTTCTGCATCAAGTAGCCAGCAACAGAGGGCTTCAAATAATTGGCAACACCCTCAGTGGAAGCATGAGCTCTGTGGGCAGTCCCAAATGCATCATTCACATACACATCTGCTAGAGAAGCCAATTTCTTTGCAAATTCAGGGTCATTCTTCTCTTCCTCTTTGTAGAATCTCACATTCTCAAGAAGCACAACACCTCCTTCAGGCAACTCAGCTACCATTTTCTCAACTTCCTCACCAATGGAATCTTTTGCCATTTTAACCTGTACCAAATTACAGATACAACAAGAAAGTGTTAGTCATATAAATCATTCTTTTGTTTCACAATTCTTTTTTTTTTTAATGTAAGAGGAGGTTTATTCACAACAGACACCAAAACACAGAGACCAATGGGGGATCAGACCTCACATCCAAGAAGCTCAGAAAGCCTTGGTACAAGGGGCTTCAAGCTGAATTTGGGAGTGACACCTTTTGGACGTCCCTGGAAGCAAATAGGAAACCAAGATTATCATCAAGAAGATAGCGCCATAACAAGAAAAACAAAGTTCCAATAGAAATCGAAAAACCTAGATCACACATGCACATTCAGTAAATTGTGGAAGCAAATAACCTCTTGAAAACCATATCAAGTACCCTCTTACCTAGAAGTACAGAAGATAAGTTGTAGAGCACAAGGCCAAAAGTGAGAAGGGAAAACCATAAAACAGGAGAAACCACACCTTTCCAACACATAGCAAAGTCGTTTTAGTGAATGCAAGTACAAGGGCAATTTCATATTTCATACTACCAGAAAATGAAGGCAAGCAGAGGTAACGCCAGCATAAAGTGGTATCACAATTTTCAAAAACTTGAATTAAAAAAAAAAGAAAATATCACAAAATCTTACATCTTTAAGTATAACTCAAATATCACTCGACCAAGATTAACTCAATTCAGATCAGTTTTAAAAATCTACAATGCCATGCAAAAGAGCGCCAAAACCACAACCATATCTAAAATCCAGTTTAGATCACCTCGATTCCTAGAAAATAAATTCTTCTTCTCTTTATATAGATCACGAAGAAACTACAAAGACACATATATACTATACTGTCAACAAATCTGCTATTTTCACTCACCTAACTTACAAAAGCAAGAGCCCAAAATATACATCATAGATATACATCCGATAAACTGAAAGCTGTTACTTGAGCAAAAAGCCTGAAAGTCTTTCTCATGTCTAAGAAGTGAAACAGATACTGCACTAAATGCACCTGATAAGCTTCAGTAGCCCAAAAGAATCAATTTTTTGCAATCAATTGAGAGATAACTACCCATTAACCCGTTTAACATAACATATCTCATGCCACCAATTCAACAGAAACCCAGATACAGAACAATATAAACCACCAAACCCATTTCACAAAAGTTCATCCGATAGGAAAAGAGACACACTCCCTGCATTCAATACTATAGTTCGCGTCTTTTTTAGTGTCCCAAAAATTGCTCCCCTTTCAGATATTTCAACTTTTAATGGTTTAGGCTGGAATCCATGAAATGTTAGGGCAATAATGGTTAGAAATATGTAATGGTAATCCTAATAGTTAATTTTGGTTTCAATGTAGTTCTGGTTATATTTGGCCATATGATTTTTTTACTATTAAAATAAAAAAAAAAATCTAGCTTAACAGTACAAGTACATCATTGAAATGATAATATTCTTCAGTCTACTCGATTCTCATGAAAAATGAGAAACAGGCGTTATATCATGAGAGAATGGAGTATGTTATTGTTTCAAACAACCCAGAAAATTATATACATCATGCAACAAATTCAACAAAAATCCAAACCCAGAATAACATAAAACACCGAACCCGTCTCACACAAGTTTCACCCCGTCAAGTATAACATTGTTGCAAACAAACTCAGATTTATATTTCTATTAAAATCCAAAACAAAAAACACTACATTCAGTAAACTACATCGATTAACACGAAATCTGAGCTACAAATTCAACATAATTTACCAATCAACAAAGGCTTAGCAAAACAAATCAAATCATAAAACTCAAAGAAACACAAATTAAAAAAAGCATGAGTATTGATTTTACCAGATGACTGCAGAGGATGACTTTAGCCCCATAACCAGACAAGTATTTAATAGTGGGAATAGCAGCACGAATTCTTGTATCATCAGTGATGTTACAATTATCATCTAATGGAACATTTAAATCAACCCTAACAAATACTCTTTTCCCCTTCAAATCTGATTCTTGTAGTGTTGATACACTCCTTTTTGTCGCCATTTTTAATCAAATCTAATAAAAAAAACAAATGAATAAATTCAATGATTAAAAAAAAGTTACAGAGATCTTGAAATTAAGGAGAGAGAAAATGAGTTTAGATCTATACAACTTACAAAGAGAGTATGAAGTAGAAATCAAAATGGGTGGTGAAGTTAGATAGTGGAGAAGGTGCGAGAAAGCTTTTTTTTATATAAAGGAAGGAGTGGCGCACGATAAGTAGTTGTGTGGTAAAGTTATTGGAAGTTGCTATAACTTGATATATTCCCTTGTAAATAAATAAACGTGGTGCGCCGTTGGGTTGGCCTTACCAGATACTTGCTGCTATTTTTCTCTTTTCTCCTGACCCGCGGGCCTTGTGTTAGCCTGTTAGTAAATTAGCAAATAGCAAGTTTTGCAATTTGCATATATATGGAATATTCGTAGAATTTTTGACGAAGTTTTGAAAATTAAATATTATGAGCATCTCAATCATTTTCAAATTTTCATTGCATGAGTCTTGCTTGATCATCCATGAGGCATGAGGGGGTCGACAATAAGATAAAAGTTGTGTCCAATATAAATTCATTTAATTTTATTATACGGTGAACCAATTTGCAAATTATATGGAAAAAATTTCGCATCAATTCTAGTAATTGATTATCTGGTAGACAACACTAATCTAAGTAAAGACTCTCTCTAGCTTTTATTAGTTTATCCATTTATTTGGATCACATTCAACGAGACACTAATTTGTTCCTTGATTTCTCTAATCATCAATAAGCAAAAATTACAAAAAAGTTGATATATGGATAAAACACATTGAGACGAATCTAACAAGATCGCACATGACTATATTTTTCTTTACGTATAAATTGTAATGTATAATGAAAGTCGTGTATGTGAATTGTGTCAAAAGTCAAAACAGGTAAACTAGTAAAAACTGGACGAAGTATGAAAGAACCTGATTTGTTTCATGAACAATATACTACCTCTTTGAGCATGCATCATTTGCTTTTTTATGTATTTCAGACACTAATCTACCTCCGTTTCATAAGACATGCACCATTTTCTTTGAAAATTAATATCTCTAATTGTGTTTAAGTAAAATTTATAAACAATTGGTATTTGGTATCCGCACATTGAGGCGAATTAAATAAGATCCCGCTTGACTAAGTTTATTCTTACACGATGATGAGACAACGATTGTTCAAATGGTAAATGGTGCATGCATTATGAAACAAAGTAGTCGTAATCAAAGTCCAAATAGATAGGCTTTGTTTAGCAATAGCGTTTGAGGAAGCGGGTAAAGGTTTGATAAAGTCGAAAAGCTACCCGGGAAAAAAAAAATGAGTGTTTGGCAAGGTAGTGGTTGTAGTAGAGGATAGAGGTTTAGGTATAGTTTCGGTATTGGTAGAGAAACGTTTCGTACCTCAAAGTTTCACAACGATAATTAGCAGTGAAACTAATCTAATCTAATTATTTTCATGTTTTCTTTTTCTTGAAAAAAATATCAAGAAAAATATTTCAACGTTTGCTTGCTAAAAAGCTAACAGATTGGGAGAGATCGTAGCTTATAGAAAAAAGAAACTGCCCATGAAATAAAGGGCAACAACTACCTCCCAAAAAGGTAATCTTACCACTCTATGTGGTTAAATGTCCAGCCAATATGGATGACGAGGAGATGATGTGGTGGATTTTGGTACAGTGGATGCGTCATAATCTGATGATAGGGTTCCACTCATGGTTGTAGGACGTATGTTGACTGAAAGAACGTTGAACGTTAAAGCTCTTAAACAGAATATGTCCCAAGCACGGATGCTGGTAGGAAAGGTGATCATTCGAGCAATCAGGTCAAATTTATTTGTCTTTCAATTTTTCCATTGGTGCGATAAAGAGAAGGTCATGTCAGGGAGACGATGGTGCTTTGGATATAGCCTCCTCATCCTGAATGATATCATGGGAAATGAACAACTAGCTAGATGAGGTTCTGCTAAATTTCCCCCATTTTTGGGTGCGAATTGATTATGTATCATTTAATTGTCGTTTTGATGCTCGTGTAAATGTAATTGCAGCAAACCTTGGTGCTCTAATGGAGATTGATGAAGATGGGTGCGACTGGGATTAGAGAAGGACATGAGAATGAGGTTTATAATGGATGTGAGAAAGCCTATTTAAAGAGTCCAGAATGTCGTAAACAGAGAAGGGAAGGTTGTGAAAGTTAAACTCAATTACGAACAACTTACATTCTTTTGCTTCATGTGTGGGGTTATGGGGAATAGTGGGAATGATTGTGTGTTAGTTTAGGAGGAAAAATAGAAATGTGGTCCACGATGGGGTATGTATCTAAAGGCATCACCGAGGAAGGGTAGAGGGCATAGTGTAAAGGAGGTGAAGGTATATGCTACAACAAAGAAACTCCTATTTGTTCCAAAGAAGTAAGGATTTGTTGGTTCAACAAAGGATCCAAGTTCAACAAATAAGGACTTTGATAAAGACAGTCTTATATTGACTACAAAAACAGATAATGCTCAACTTAATGTTAAAGATAACACCATCACTGTAACAGTAGAAGAGGAAAATGAACAGATTTACAGTGATACCAATGTAGGGCTACATGTGCTGGTATCCTTGGGGGAAAATGTAGAAGACAAACGGGAGGCTCCAATGGACAAGAGCGTAAGTGTTAAACCCCCCCCCCCCCACCTCCTTCAAATATGATCACATCTACTTTATAAGTACCAACTATTTCCTTCTTTGTATGAGGCACTCCGAATGCAAAAACAAAACACAGGAAGGTGTGGAAGATCATGAGCATGAAGGAAAAAGGAGCGAGTGCAAGTATGACAACGGAATGGTTGATAAAGTGGGAGAAAAAAGGAAGACATCATGTGAAGGTGAGGATGTAATGATGAAAAAGAGTCAGAAGGGAGATTGAAGGTGAACTTTTTATATGCCAATATACTATCAGAAACAATAGTAGCGAAGGTTGCCAAACAACCCACGAACCACAATGATAGCCCTTACTTGGAATTGTTAGGGATTGGGGAGTCTTCGGGTGGAAAATGCTCTTAGGGACACTATTTGCATTGAACACCCCAATTTCGTCTTCCTCTCGGAGACGAAATTAAAAGGTACTAAGAAGGAAAGTGTGAAGAGGAAACTTAACTACTATAATTTTTTGAACGTTGATTGTGATAGTGATTAGACAGAGGAGGGGAGGCTTTGCCATGTTATGGGACGAGAATTTAAACCTTACCCTTAGGTCCTTTTCACTATATCATATGATTTTGTGGTTACTACTAGCAGTGGAAGTCAATGGAGACTCATAGGAGTTTATGGTCTCCTAGAGGAAGAAAGGAAGCATGATACATAGAGAATGTTGGTGGAACTTGGGGCTGAATGTACAATGCCATGGCTTTGTCTCAGAGATTTCAATAGTATCTTGAACCATGACAAAATGTGGGGGGAACCCGAAGAATCATGTCAGAGATTGATGCATTTAGGCAAGCCACTGATTTTTGTACCCTTCGAGACATTCATTATGAGGGTCACCCTTTTACATGGATAAACAATAGACAGGATGGGGCCCTACAAGAAAAATTGCTTATAGAGGCAAGGTGCCTCTAAAAACTAAGATGTAGCCTCTAATTACTTTTTGGAACAAATAATTGGTTGCCTCTAATTAGTTGCCTCTAACAAGAAACGAGTTTGGCTAGCAGGTCAACTGTGAACAGGTATGAAAATTGCAGGTCATCAGTTTAGTTACAAACGATATAATTTGAAATAGATTAGTGTTAAACGGATGTAAAACTACGAATTAGTTTAGTAACTAATCTGATGAAGGTATAAATGTTTACAATTGTATAAGATGATATAATTTTATTTATAATTTCACCCATATAACATTACAAGAATAAAACATTAAAAGTTTATACCATATGTTGTAGCCTAAAAAATCAACGGCTCTGGTCAGGAGTTTGCTTCGGGATTTGAATCAATCATTGTTGCACAAGTCTCCGATTTCAAGAACCCATCTTTGGGAGTTGTGATATAAGTTGCTAGTTTTACACTACATAACATTTGGCGCCGTCTGTGGGAAGACGCAACAATGACGGACTGTCACTCTTCGAATGTGGCAAGGAACAGAAGTTTTAGAGTTCAGGTGGATGATACCGTTGATGACGAGAGGCCACCTCGAGGCAGGGATCAGGGCCATGCTGCCGTTCACCTCGAGGGTAGGACTGTAACTCCAGTCATCCAAGAAAATCTTGACCGTCCAGTGACTGCTGGTCATTTGGAAAATGTATTAAATGACTTCCAGGCCAGGATGGCCGCTGTTATGGAAGAGCAGATTAAGAACAACATGCTATTTTTTCAGATGAGTCCGAGAGAAGAGGCAGCTGCGCCACTTAAAGGGCGATCCCAAGAGGGTCGTCCAGGACCTACACTACTACATAATTAACCTTAAGTAACACCTAAAAAATGTTACTAAAAGTACTTAAAGTGTTACTATAGATAATAGGTAACACTTATTTGGGTGTTACATCTGCCCGTGTTACCTATGCTATTAGGTAACACTTTTAAATGCTTGTAGTAACACTTTAACAAGTGTTACTTAAAATTTTCTTATGTAACACTTTTAATGTCTATTATAACACTTTTAAAGTGTTACCCACAATTTCTTATGTAACACTTTTAATGTCTATTGTTACACTTTTAAAGTGTTACCCACAATTTCTTATGTATCACTTTTATATCATTAGTAATATCTTTTAGTCTTACAATTAGCCTATAGTAACACTTCATTCAACATTAGGTAACACTTTTTACCATCTCTTGTAGCGCCTTATAGGTAATTAGGTAACACTTTTCTTTAATATATATATTTATTTGAAATTACAATAAAAATACTAATCAGACTATAAGAAATTAATATATGTTATATTACAATAATGATTTAGTTTCATACACCGACTAGTGCTATATTTCCAAAAAGAAACTAATGAAAAATAAATTATGTACTATATAAAATCACAACCTTCCAACAAGCAACATATTCATATGATAATCTGACATTAGACCTAATAGTCATATATCTAGTCTTCATCTTCTGTCATCTCGCCATATGCACGCACCTTCCTAGTCCATGTATGCCAATTTGTCAATACTTCCAACCCGGAGTTTTGTTGTGAAGAATGATCATCTCATCTCCGATCCATCTTTAGTCCACCCGCCATATGCATATATTTTTTTAATGACCTCGATATCATGAGTTGATACTTGAATTCTTCATTTTGCTTATCTTGATCCTATAATGAAAAAAATTAAAGATGAAACCTTCAACAACAATATTATTTATTCATAGGCAAAGAAAGTAAATATATTAGAAATTCAAAATAATATCATGAAATATGAATATGGAGAAGTGGCTACATTTAAATGATAGTATGTTGCTTGAAATTTTTCTATGCCACACGAAAGCCAGCCAGAAGAGCTAGAGAGGGGAGGGAAAAGAGATAAAAAAGACATGTAGATGTTCATTAATAATGAACTCCTATACCACTTTTGACTAACGGAATCCTAAATCTAGATCCTATTTTTTCAGTTCACTACCACACAAAACTCAAGAGCTAAATGGAGTTTAAGCTCTCTACTACAATAACAAGCTTGTTTACCTTGCTACTATTTCTCTCTTGTTCTCTAAAATAGAAAAATAACACTAATATTAATAAAGCAAAAAAATTAGTGCATAAACACTATAAAAAAGCAGAATAGATACATGTACTAGTTCCAAAAACCAAATAATAGCACATCCTTGAAATCTGAAGGTGGCATTGAGTCCAAAGCATTTTTATTTTCCTATCATCATCATTATCGTATGAACTTAAGTGTTCTTGATTTATAGTGCAATTATGTCTATTTGAAACCTCCCAATCGATGCTAACACAGGCTCTTTCCTTTCTTTAAATATCATATATTTCATTGATAATATTAATAAGATGAGACACATAGTTAGGTAAGGTTATTAAAGACAATAGAGAATCGAAAAGGTCATCTAATGAGGCGCATACCTTAACTCCAAATATATTTCCTTGTCTACCACATGATGCCAAGTAAGCTTGCTCAGTACCGCTACATAAGAATTACGAACTAAAGTACCCAAGAACCTCGAAATTTCTAGAAAGTTTTCTTATCTTAACCAATAGGCCTCTCCATTTTATTAAAATTAATAGGCTTGCGGTCATTTAATGTCCAATTATGGACATCTTTGCACATAGTTGACCCTCTAGTTCGCTCCCCTTTTAAAATGCTACTCAAAAGTTGATAGAAAAAGATCATTTAAAACAGGCCATAACTAATTACACTGCCATGATTAAAGTAGAATTCAACAGATACTCTCTTTGTTTAAATGTAACACTGTCTCAAGCCTTCTTAATCAAGAATTCAACAAGATAAACTTTGAAAAAGTTGGTGGTATTAATCCTCTTCCTCATAATCAAGAATTCAACAAGATAAACTTTGAAAAAGTTGGTGGTATTAATCCTCTTCCTCATCCTAGCACTCCATTTAGGAAAGTATACAAGCAATACTAATTGCAGCTACTTCTATCTTAAAATGAAACAACTTATTTTCTACATGCAATAAACAACAAAATACATGTAATTATTATTTCCAAAGGATATGTACATACAAAAGTCCAGCAATAGATTAAGCTTCAAGCTGCAAGTCCAATCAATCAACTGCACATGTTTTATATATGGTTGTAAAGCCTTCAACAACAGTAGATGAAAGTAATTTTATAGTTATTCATATAATATGTTTATAGTCTTCTATGATGAAGTTGTTATGTAACACATTTCTTATGAATTTGTGTATACTGTTAGCCATTCATATAATACGTTTATATAGATAATTTGTTATAAACTGGGTTGAGAACAACACCAACTCAACTCAAAAGTGGTGAAAGTCAAGAACATAAATAGAGTTGTAGACTTGCACTAGACAAATTATGAAGTAGGAGGGAATTAAAAGATAAGAAGGGAAAGTAATTACCTGCTAGTTCTCTTTCTTGTTACTGGTCACGAATATAACAAATTGAAATAAAGCATCTGATTTGTACTATTCTTAAGCACCACAAGACTTATATTTTCTGCTGCAATCTATAAAACGATAAATCATAACAATTTCAAAGAGTGTACCAGGTTAGTTAAAAACTTTAATTCAAAAACTGAGCATCAACCTTTTCAGAATGAGATGTCAATGTTTTTCCATTTTGTCATTGTCATCCTCTTCATTCTAGTGGATTAGTTATTGCTTATTGCTAGCTGATGCATTCATTACAGACTGATGCCAAGCACAACAATCTATTATGCACCCATACACCAAGCCACCTGTCAAGCTAACTTATGCCACTAACTCCTTGTAACAAAGCTTTTAAGCATATATGTAGATCTAATTCTCTCTATTTAACAATATATGGAAAAGATGGTGATTTTCTCGGATTGCAGAATAATTATCAACTTACAAACTTGTTCATTTTTGGGTTAAGGTAGTAACTTTACTATTGATGCTTACCACTTCTTTAGAGATGTTCCTTCTACCTTTGTTTATTTTTCTAGTTCATTGGATTTTTAATGCATGGAGATTGGGGTGGCCAAAACTATTTGATGATTATCTCAGAAAAAGTAGGAAAAATAGACTACATGTATCATATGAAGAAAAGTTTAATAAGTTAAGAAAATAAGGAGTAATGGAAGTTCTCCAAAATACAGTAACAACTGCAACATGATCTAAACTGCCACCATTTTGCATAGCACAAGGAGCAGATTGAGGGGATTGAAGGTTTAAGCTCCCAATATCTAGATGAAGAGGATAAGATGGGGAAAAAGAACTATATTAAGTTTGGGGAAATTTTTAAGCAACCCTATATTCATAGTCAAATGCTGAAACAAAATAAACTAATTAACTGTCCTAATATGCACTTCAAGCTGTACAAGTCACACACAAGGCTTGAAATCATATAGTCCAGTTTCACCGACCCCCATCTAGTCAGCCAAATTCCTATTAAGTCAGAGAAACAACAGGAAAGCTCCTCATGAAAACAATCAATTACACTAAAACCTCATACAACCTAACAATTAAGAGGGACATAATCACACTAATAATAAAAAACCAAGAAAAGTGCAGGTAGATTACCTAATGGAGTTCAAAGAGGTATCAACTAGTAACAGTAAGTAACATTAAACAACCAAAAAGTAAGCAATATTGTACAAACCTCCCAGAATTGTTAGTGGAATTGACAATATAGAGAAAAAAAACCGCAAGAAAGCTTCTAAAATCTCATAATCATCGTCAATGGCGGATCCTTTAATTTAGACTCAGTGAAGCAGGCGAAAATGAATTTCAAGCAGATAATGCACCGAAGGATGATTGCAGGTGCCGGGAAACCACTAATTGTAAGTGCGCAAACCAATTGTAGGTGCTAAGGGCAGATCGTCGCCGCCGCAAAACGTAGGCAAAATTAGTAAATAAAAAATATAGAAGATTGATTCATAAATTCCAACATAATTAACCATCAAATCTCAAAGAATGATAAGTCGAGTGCAGGAGAGTAAATTTGAGTGCCTAAATCAATGGAAAGATATGCCAATCAGTGAGTTTTAGGTAATGATATGGATAATTAGTCAAAACAGCAAAAAGTTTTGGTCTAGTAATAAGAAAAATCAAGCAAAAGCAATGAAATGAAAGCAGGTATTCAGAAAAAAAGGAATTGAGAACAAAAATTTATGTACGGTAATGAAGGGATTTCTCACAAACGACTTACAGCAAGAAAATTCGATTGAACCTCGTCAATTAATACGAACTTCAATAATTCGAAGATGTGATCTTCATTCCGACAATTAAAATGAATTCGAGTAGTATTACAGCTGAAATTTGATGAAAAACGAAAAATTAGATTACAAATTCTCGACTGAAAATGATGATTTCAATCACGGTTTTAACAGTTACAGAAGATAAAGGAGAAGATTCGAGAAGAAATTTATGGAGATATTTTGCGAGAAACTAATCGCAAATTGAGGAAATCTAGATGAAAATTTTATCGAACAAATTCAACAAAAAGGCGAAATTTTGAGAAAAGATATTAGCGGAAGTTGTGCTAGGATTGAACAAAAACATGTCAAAGTTTGCTTGAACTCCATTAATGGAGCTTGAAGAAAAAGTAGTAATGGAAAGAGGAGAGAGTAGAGACGAGGGATGAGAGAAAGTGAAATTTAATTTGGGGCTTAGGTTTTCTAATTTTTCAACTTCCGTAGACTCAAATAATTGCGCCAAAATCACCAATGGTTAATGATGTTTGGCTTACTATTATTTTTTTCTAACTTTTATTAACCTACAACAAATGTTTAAAAGCTAATTATTAAATAGAAATTTTAAATTCACTATTTTACAGTTTTTAGTGTTAGTATTTTAGAAGTGTTACTTATTTTAAAAATCCTAGTGTTACTATTTCAGAAGTGTTACCTATTACGAAGTTTATAGTGTTACCATTTCAGAAGTGTTACTATAAAATGCTACATATTATAAAAGTGTTACCTTAAATGTTACAAATTGACAAAGTGTTACAAAAGTGTTACTTAATATATTGAAAATCTACAATTTGAAAAGTGTTACCTAAATGTGTTACTTAAGGTCAATTATGTAGTAGTGCTAGTCGGCCACCTCGGCCAGAATTGACTAAGCCGCCTTCCAAAGGAAAGCAGCCGGCAGTCAGTGATTCTAGGAGGAAGATGGACTGGAAGCTGGTGGTCCGTCCAGCAGATAATATCCCTCCTACTGGTCACATGATGGAGACTGATGCCCAAGAGTACTTGGAGGCCAAGAGGGCGGCAGCGCAGCAGCGTTCAGCCTCTGGCTCCACGCCATATATGAAGGATCCGTCCTTACGGCTCCCGTCCAGAACAGTGGTGCGAAGCCGTGGTCCATCCGCTTTTCAGCCCAGGCAAGAGAAGACAGTTTTGCAGCCTATGGTGTACAGGCGTCCAGCCTTAGCTAACACCTCATCTAATCCGGTTTTAAAAGAGTACCGTCAGGAGCACATACCCATTGAGGGGCAGGTGGCGGCACTCCAGATCAATTGGTCCCACTCCTTTTCGGTCAGGATCATGGAGTCCCCTCCTTTCCCAAAGGTTAAGCTCCCAACCATTGATCCTTTTGACGGAACTACTGATCCGGACGATCACCTATCAGCTTACAAGCATCAGATGTATGTCCAAGGGGTGGACGATGCTACTTGGTGTAAGAATTTCCCAGCTACTTTGAAAGGAGTAGCGCAAAAATGGTTCAACAACTTGCCGCCTAATTCAGTGAATAATTTTACTGAACTTAGTATTCTATTCACCAGTCACTTTGTGGCTAATCGGCAAGAACAGAAAACAAGCATGCACCTGGGTAAAGTCATCCAAGGTCCTAAGGAAGCCTTGAGAGGTTATGTGAAGAGGTTTAATCTGGAGGCGTTGCAGATCCAAGATCTGAATGCGGTGTGGCGTTTGACGCCTTCATCAGAGGTCTAAGACCAGGAAGTTTTAAGTTTGATTTGGTAAGAAGAAAATCACTACTTTGACGGAAGCACTGAGGGAGGCTGAAGCATTCATTCATGCCACAGAGGTCTGTGCTGAAGCAAAACAGCCAGAAGTGAAGAAAGTGAAGAAGCTGTTCAGCCAAAAAAGAATCCGCCCAAGAAGGCTGAGACTTGGGCCATGACTTCTATGACCACTTCGTCCAAGAGAAGTAGGCGGTCAGAGCCGGCGGCCTCAGTTGAACCAATAGAGTTCAACAAAGATCAATATTCCATTTTGATGGAAATAAAAGATCAGCATGAACTAAAGGCGCCGGGAGATGAAGACGCCTTACCGTAACAGGGACAAGAGCAAGTATTGTCACTTTCACAAAGATTGTGGACATGAAACCAATGAATGCAAGCATTTGAAGCGAGCACTAGAAGAGTTGGCTCGAAAAGGAAAGATGAACAATTACCTACCCTCGTCAGGAAGGAAGTTTCAGAAAAGGGATAACCGTCAAGGAAGAAAGATGGACGGAGATAGCACGGATGATGATGTGGTGATGGTCATCTCAGGAGGATTTGCAGCTGGAGGTCCGACAAATCGCGGCCACAAAAATTATTTGAGGGAACTCAGCCAGGTTATGCTCACCAACCAGGCCGAGTCTGATCCTTTTCCAAAAATAGTGGTCAGCGAGTTGGACCGAGGGAATATTAGGACGCCTCATGATGATCCGCTGGTTGTGGAAATGAAGATTGCCAATCTAAGGGTTGGCGAATTTTGATTGATACTGGAAGCTCAACTGACATCATCAGTGCTGATTGTTTGTCTCGTTTAAAGTTTGACAAAAACGATTTGATGCCGGTCAATCATCCTATAATTGGTTTTGGCGGCGGGGTCATACACCCTATGGGAACCGTCACCTTGCCCGTCAGAGTTGGAGAAAAAGATGCGGCCAGGACGCTTTTTGTGAAATTTTTGGTAGTACGAGACTTGACAGCTTATAATGTCATTCTCGGGCGACCTACCTTAAATCACATCAAGGCCGTCATTGTGACCCATTTAATGCTGATGAAGTTTGAATGTGATGGTGGGAAGATTGGATCTCTTTATGGAGACCAGCAAGCTGCCAGAGAATGCTATCTCACCACACTCAAACCATCATCTTGGAAGGAAAAAGCAGAGTGTCCAAGGGCACAAGGGGATGATTCGGCCAAAAAAGTTAAAGGCCAGATTGGTGAGCTTAAGGAGGAAATTGAGAAGGTTCAGGAGTCGCCTCTTCCTGAAAGCAATCCGTCCATGCTTTTGCCTAGCAAGAAGAGAAAGTGTTTGGCTATTAAGGAAGAAAAGCATTCATCTGAGATAATGGCTATAATGAGTCTGGGACTAGAACGTCCAGAGCCTGTGGAAAGTCCAGTAGAGATTTGCTTGAATCCAGAGCGTCCGGAAAGGACATTGAAAATTGGATCAGTTTTGAGATCGGAAATTCAGGACGCCTTAGTTGCGTTGCTGCGAGAATTTGAAGATGTGTTTGCCTATGCTGTAGAAGAGATGCCTGGGATAGACCCTGAGGTGGCCGTCCATAAGCTCAACATTGAGCCGGGGCAAAAGCCTATTCGGCAGAAGAAGAGGCATCTGGGGCCGGCCAGAAATAAGGCCGTTGACGAGGAAGTTCAAAAGCTGCTTAAATCTAAATTCATCCGGGAAACATACTACCCAGATTGGGTAGCAAATGTTGTGATGGTTCCAAAGCCGAATGGCACTTGGAGGATGTGTGTTGATTATACAGATTTGAACAAGGCTTGTCCTAAGGACAGCTTCCCGTTGCCAAAAATAGATCGTCTGGTTGATTCTACGGCCGGCCATGCCGCTGAGCTTTATGGATGCCTACTCTGGCTTCCATCAGATTCCTATGTGGCCGGATGATCAAGATAAGACTTCCTTCGTTACTGAGAAAGGGCTGTATGGATGGCTCAGGATGCCTTTCGGCCTAAGAAATGCTCCGGCTACATTTCAGAGGCTCATTAATACGGTATTTCAGCCGCAGCTCGGCCGAAATATGGAAGCTTATATAGACGACATGATCGTCAAGAGTAAAGAGGAGAAAGATCATCTGGACGATCTGAGGGAAACCTTCCTCACCTTGAGAAAATTCAAGTTGAAGCTTAATCCGCAAAAATGTGTGTTCGGCGTAGTTGCTGGGAAATTTCTGGGATTTTTGGTTGATCAGAGAGGGATTGAGGCAAATCCCGACAAAATTCAGGCTATTATGAATATGTCTTCGCCGTCCAAAGTCAAAGAAGTTCAGAGGTTGACGGGCTGTTTGGCTGCTCTTGGACGGTTTCTCTCAAAATCAGGAACAAATGTCACCATTTCTTTGCTACTATCAAAAAGAATGCCAAGTTTGAGTGGTCGGAAGAAGCTGAGTTGGCTTCAGCAAGTCAAAGACCATCTTCGGCAGCTGCCTAGGTTGATCAGTCCGGCCGAAGGTGAAAAGTTGTATGTATACCTGGCTGTATCACCCTTCGCAGTCAGTGCAGTCCTCTTGGCTGAAAGAGACGCGGTGCAAATACCCGTCTATTTTGTGAGCCATGTGCTGAAAGATGCTGAGAACAGATATTCCACCATCGAGAAATTCGGCCTGGCCTTGTTGATGGCTAGCCGGAAGTTAAGACCTTACTTCTTAGCTCACAGCATCCTTGTATATACAGATCAGCCACTTAGACAAGTGTTGCATAAGATGGATGCCTCTGGCCGAATGTTAAAATGGGCTGTTGAGCTGAATATGTTTGATTTAACATTTGAGCCTAGAAAGGCAATCAAGGGCCAAGCTTTGGCTGATTTCATCGTAGAGCTTACTCGGCCTACGATAGAAAGCGTCCAGGATCCAGCAGCAGGAAGGCGTCATTGGACCCTTATGGTGGACGGATCCTCAACTGCCAACGGATGTGGGGCAGGAATCATTTTTCAATCTCCAGAAGGGGATAAGTTTGAATATGCTATGAAATTCAAGTTCCAGGCGTCCAATAATGAAGCAGAGTATGAAGCTCTCTTAGCCGGCATAAAAATGTGTAAAGCGGCTGGGGCCTTGGAAATCGAAGCTAAAACTGACTCTCTGCTGGTTGTCAGTCAGGTCAATGGTGAGTTTGAATGCAAGGAAGCGTCCATGAGCAAGTATATGAATTTGGTCAAGGACGAGATCAAGTCTTTAAAGAGGTTCGTCCTAGATCAGGTGCCCAGATCAGAAAACCATCAAGCTGATGCCCTCTCTAAACTGGCCAGCTCGGCCGAAGGTGACGTTCCTAGAACAGTCTTTTGGGAGGTGAAGGCGGCCAAGAGCATTGAGGCCGGAGAAGTGCTGTTTCTCAGCCGAGATGATGAGTGGATGAGTCCAATCATTGAGTTCAAGAAAACCGGCCGTCTGCCTCTTGATCCCATTAAGGCCAAGTATGTGAGAGCTAGGGACAAGTGGTTTGAATTGTGGAATGAGACCTTATACAAAAAATCCTATAATCGGCCTCTTCTCAAGTGCATCAGCCGAAAGGAAGGTCTGGACGTTTTGAAGGAGTTGCATGAGGGAGCTTGTGCTTCTCACATTGGAGGAAGAGCTTTGGCAGAAAGGGCTCTCAGGACGGGCTACTTTTGGCCGTCCTTAAAAGAAGATGCACTCCTCTATGCCAAGAAGTGTGATAGTTGCCAAAAGCATGGTAATATCCATCAAAAGCCGTCCAATTACTTGACGCCCATTCTCTTTCCTCTTCCCTTTGCTAAATGGGGGATGGACATTCTTGGGCCTTTTCCTATTGCTGCCGGCCAGAAGAAATTTGTAATAGTAGCTGTAGACTACTTTACAAAATGGGTTGAAGCTGAAGCATTAAGGGGCATCACCACAAATGATGTCAAAGGGTTCATCTGGAAGAACTTGATTACAAGGTTTGGCATGCCCCAGTCGATCGTCTTTGATAATGGGCCGCAATTTGAAACACCCAAGCTTCGTCAATGGTTGGCCGACCAAGGAATTAAGGCTCACTTTGCAGCAGTAGCTCATCCACAGGCTAATGGGCAAGTGGAGGCTTTAACAAGATCCTTTCGGCCGGAATAAAAAAGAAGTTAGACAATGCAAAGGGGCTTTGGGTAGAAGAATTGCAGCTGGTCTTATGGTCAATTAGGACGACGGCCAAGAATTCCACAGGAGAGACTCCCTTTATGATGGTTTATGGCTCTGAGGCTGTCCTTCCTATTGAAGTTGAGGAACCCACCTTAAGAGTAATGATGTACTCAGAAGATGCTAACTGGGCAGCTCTTAGGACGGCTTTGGACTTAGTTCCTGAAGTCAGGGGCAATGCTCTGCTGAGGATGCAACTATATAAGTTAAGAATGGCAAGAGACTTCAACAAAAGAGTTGCTAGACGTCCATTAAAGATGGGAGATCTCGTCCTAAGAAAATGGAAGCGGTCGGCCGAGCCAAAGAGTTAGGCAAGCTTACTCCTAACTGGGAAGGACCCTATAAGATAATCGAAGTCGTTCAGAATGGTACCTTTCGTCTTGAAGGATTGGACGGACGTCCTATTCCTAGGACGTGGAATTCTGACACTTTGAAGAAATACTTTGTTTAGAGCACCCGCTAAATTGTAATCTTTTCCTAATGCATTACAATGAAAAAGTAGAATGTAGACATGTACCTTGACTATCCGTCAAGCAAACTTCATATAATACAATTCTACTTCTCTATGACTTTGTTTTAATTGTTTGCTTAAGTTACATACTAACGTCAAAAGCTAACTAATTTTACAAAGCAAAAAGACAATGCACCTTTCATTAGGAGTTCGGCTGAACATGTTATCATTCTTAAACGGATAAACATGTCAGATTTCGCCGGTTGTTTACTTAAAGAGTTAAACATCTTAAAGGTATCTTACTGTCCGTCCAAAAGCCACAAAACTTCGAAATAACAACCTTAGTAAAGGAACAAGTTATTTCATGATTTCACAGAGAGCGAGTTTTTCAAAAGAATCAGTTCGTCCAACTATCATTCAGACGAGTTGCTCTCCAAAGAAGCAGCCCGTCAGAAATTAGCTTGGACGAGTTGCTTCTCGCATAAACACTTGTCCTAGTTGTTTAAAAATTATCTTCTCAACTCCTTCTTGAACAGGAAAAAGTTATAAAAACTCTTCGTCCAAGAAGGGGGGCATATAGGGGCATAATTTATAAACTAACTAAGTCTTTGTTCAAGGACGAACGGAACCCGGCTCTGGCCGAGCAAACTTCTATACTTGGAAATTTAAAAATTACAATGCTTGAGCATCTGGTTATGAACGTCCAGAAAAGAGCTACTGGGTCAGATCAGAATGATTGACGAGATACTTTTATACTTGGTTTTAATAATAGTAATGGATGAAATCGGCCAAAAGAGTTGATTAGACCAGCCAAAGATTATGACGGGTTGTTTTTGTACTTGTAATAGATATGAGGTTGTAAGGTAATATGTCAAAAACAGTAAAGCATAGAACAAGAGAGATTGAAAAAGATAGCTTTTCATAAATGTAAAAAGATGATTACAACCTAAATTCATCTAAGTACAAAAGGAGGAAAATTACAAGTGGCTCACGGCCAAGATACAACAAAAGAACTAGGCGGCAGGAGGATCATTGTCCTCTTCGTTCTGGGCCTCTGCATCGTCCTCTCCCTCTTCATCCTCAGAGGATTCTTCAAAGACGGGAGGTTCTGCTCCAGTTATGGTGGCCTTATGCAAGGCTTCTTGGAATTCCAGCCGACGAGCATATCTGGGGATATCCTCCTCCTCGGCCATCATCTCAAAAGCCTTCACCGCCCATTCTTTTGAGGTATCTATGACGTCGTTCATAGCCTCTTTGGCGCCCGCAACGGTGTCCGCAACCTCAGTACGAAGGGCTTGGTTCTTTACCTTCAGGACGAGGTTCTCTTTATAGAAATCTGCAGCCATGGCTATGGCTGAGTTCCTCTCGTCCGTCAGGGCTCGTTCCAAAGATGCCCGTTCGTCTATCATCTCCGTCAACCGAAGAAGGTAGACTTTGATCTGAGATTCCAGTTCGGCCGACCGCTTTTCCAAAGCAATCTTGGTTTGCTGATGCAGCACCTCTTGCTCGGACATGACAAACTGAGCATGATCAGCGGCCGCCGTCACATCGCGGACGAGCTTTTATTTTCTTTTCTGAGCTCCTTCGCCCAGTCTTCTGTTATCATGCTGCGAGCAAAGAGCTGAAAGAAGAGGGAGGATATAAAAGTCAGGCCGAATGTTAGAAAAATTTGTAAATATTTTTAACTATGGAGCTAGGGCGTCCAAAGAAAAGCTTACCTCGGCAGCAAGCTGAGACATGTAGCCAACATGTCCAGACGATGCTCCCCTTAACCCCTTAATATAAGGTTCAGGGAAACACTTGAAGAGCTCCGTCTTGAGCTTTTCCCGATCGGCTGATGACATCCTTCCAAAAGCCGGAGAAGATTCGTCATCAGAGAGAATAGGAGATCCATCAGCAGCTGGACCCTTCCCTTTATCTGAAAGGTTAGACTCGTCAGTACATCTGATGGGAATAACCACGGCCTGTTTGTTGGACGGACTCATCGGACGCCCGCCAACCCGTAGTGTTCTAACTACGTTTGAATAATAAGACTCACCAGAGGAACGGGAAGCCGTCCTATATGCAGTTGGCATCTGGCCAACCAGTTTGGCCACAGGTCCAGAAAAAGCGGACCCGTCTGCAGCCGCGTCCGACTGAGAAGATTGGCCTGCTTCGTCCAAAATGACAACCTCGTCAGGTTGTGAGGCTGTAGGATGCTCGGCAGGCCCGGTATAGGTCACTAGAGCCAGAGAGCCAATCTCTGACGGCTCCTCCTTGGCCTCCTCTTTGGCCGGAATCTCGATCACGACCTTAGGAGCGGGCCGTGTCGACTTCTTTCTCTTGGCGGTGAAGCCCTTTGCTTTCTTTGGGGGAGGAGCTTCACTAGTTCCCGCCGGCCGTTTTTTGGCCGCTGCCTTCTCGGCCAAAGCCCTAGATGTTGGGGCATTTTTCTGAAAAAAGATACAACAAGTTAGAGATGAAGCTCGTCCTGAAGAAACCTTGTGACACTCTCTCTCAGAAAAGCAAGGCGTCCGGGTTTCAGTGAGGACGATCTGCTCTTTGAAGGAGCAAAGCGTCCGAGTTTCAATAAGGACGATCTGCTCTTTGAAGAAGCAAAGCGTCCGAGTTTCAATAAGGACGATCTGCTCTTTGAAGGAGCAAAGCGTCCGAGTTTCAATAAGGACGATCTGCTCTTTGAAGGAGCAAAGCGTCCGGGTTTCAACAAGGACGATCTGCTCTTTGAAGGAGCAAGGCGTCTGGGCTTCCGTAAGGACGATCTGCTCTTTGAAGGAGCAAGGCGTCTGGGCTTCCGTAAGGACGATCTGCTCTTTGAAGGAGCAAGGCGTCCAAAAGGTATTCAAGACGGTTTTCCTTTCAAAGAAGCAAACCGTCCACTGCCCTGTCAAGACGCTCTCCTCTTTGAAGAAGCAAAGCGTCCACAAAAAAAAAAAAAAAAAAAAAAATATTTACCAGTGTGTCGGCCCGCTTTTCAGCGCCCGACTTGCTGTATTCCTTCCAGAGATTGTCTGCAAATCTGGACGAGCTCATGTCTCCTATCCAAGATCTTTTTAGCTTACTTCTGGCTGAATCTGCAAAAAGAAGAAATGTTAGACGAATGATAGTTTGGACGAGAAGCTTACTTGAAATATTCAGCAGTTATACCTCTGTCCTCGTCCTGCCGCAAACCGGCAGCGA
Source organism: Beta vulgaris subsp. vulgaris (assembly GCF_026745355.1). NCBI lineage: Eukaryota > Viridiplantae > Streptophyta > Magnoliopsida > Caryophyllales > Amaranthaceae > Beta > Beta vulgaris. The sequence goes on from NC_079203.1 coordinate 23,447,531, forward strand.
CTAAGAAGTTATCATGGTAGAACATCTCTTTAAAGGGGATCCAGTTGGACGGACCCTTGAAGGAGACGTTTTCCATGGAGTACTCCGAAATCCGGAAGTATTCCACCATCTCCTCGGCCGAGTTATCCTCTAACTCTAGAAATGAAGCCATCCGTCCAGTGTTGGTATTGGCCCGGCTAAAATAGCGAAGTCTTTTGGCAACCGCTTTATCGGGAGCTTGGACGAATAAAAACTCACCCTTCCAAGAGTGCATCTTAGATGTTTTGTCCCAGGACGTCAAGAATCCTTGACGATTGCAAACGCTCAGCCAGCTTCCCTCAACTGTCCTGGGAACCCTTGAAACATAATGAATATGGGTGAAGGGGGCCAAAGAAGGGTTTTTCCCCTTAGAAAACAAAAAGTGAGGATGTTTTGCCAAGAATTGGGGGCAAGTTGGTTGTGTCCTATGCCGTAGTAGTGAAGAACTTGGCTGATGAAAGGATGAAGAGGAAATCGCAAGCCGGCATCTAAGGCTAGGCGGTAAACGGCAAAATGACCCGAAGGGGCGCTAAGTATGGTGTCCTCCCGGCCGGGGAGAACGAATTGGTAACCTGGCATGGGCATGGCCAAAGAGAAAGGTCTAAGGTCCGAACCTATTCGTCCTAACCATGTGTTGTCAGCCAAGATGAATCTAGGGTCAGAAAGGGGCCCTAGCCGTCGTCTTATTTCAGACGAGGTTGTTGATGGCTCTTCTCAGCCGCTAGCAGGATTTGACGAGCTGGCCGTCCTTGGCTCATCCGAGACCGTCCCGCATATGGAAGGGCTGGGAGCAGGAGAACCTCCAATTTCTTGTTCCTCCTGGACGTGTTCAGAGGGAGGACTCGAGTTTGCTGGACGAGCGCTCTGTACTTCGCGCTCACCCTGGTTGGGAATTCGCCCAGTAGATCCCTCCATTTCAGAGCTGGAGGCCGGCAGGTTAACTCCTCGTCTGACGCGAGCTGTTTGCTTAACGCGAGCCAGATTACCCTGCACAGGTAAAGACTGGGTCGTCTGACTTAGCCGGCCATGAGAAAAGAAAAAGAATGCATGTCCGGCCAAGATGGGTCCAACTCTAGAAGATGCCGAAGAAGATAGGCCCTCTGTTCTAGGGCTAATACCAACCCTTGAGCGGCCGGGTGTGTTCGATGAAGAAGACGAGCTCATTTTCTTAAAATATGTGGGAAAACAAGAAAGAGAGTTGAGAATATACCTGTAAAGAGGAATTCGGACGAGCGTCAAAGATGACTTGAGACCTGGACGAGCAAAGTAGCAATTACACGAACTTGGACGGGAGTAATTCTTCTCTCTAAAAATTCAGTAAAAACTTGCAGAGTCTCTCTCTCTAGAAAACTTCTCAGCGAAGTTAAAATGACTCCAGGAGCGACTAAGGCACATATTTATAGAGGGTGAAAATGACCTCCTCATCCGGTGAAAAGTAACCGTTGTGCCCAAGGTTGACCTATGGAGACCGGCAAAATCGCGCCTCTTTTTTGAATAAAGGGGAAGGGCAGTTTCAGGTCGGTTAAAAGAGGAAGATTAACCGTCTTGGCGCCCAAAAGATAATAACTCCCTCTTTTAAGGGGCAAATGTTGTAGCCTAAAAAATCAACGGCTCTAGTACTGACGCGTGGCCTCATCTGAGCCCTACATGTGGCATATATGCAGGGGAATAAAAGTACAAAAGGGCCTGAAGGTGACAGGCCTAAAAGTACGTTTCTCTGAAAGCGTGCTAAAAAGACCTTCTTCTGGCCCCAAAAATTGTACTTAGGCCCAGTAAGCATGATTTACACCTTTATATGAAAGTGAGGTGTACTGACCAATTAACAGCTGCCACGTGTCCCAAAACTTTGATTAGCCAATCAGATGCTCCCAAATTAGGGTGACATCAAGGCACAACAGTCATTTCAAACAGTATAAATAGTCCTTGATTTCAGGGTGAAAGGTACGTTTTTCAGAGCATAGTACTGTTACTCTGTCATAAATTCTTCTCTCTCTCTCTCTACTTTCTCACTCTAAAAGTTCCTTTACATCCCTGACATCTGACTTAAGATTCGGAGGGGGAAATACCACCCAAACCTCCAGGGTGGGTCCCTTTTGTGCAGGTTGCTGGTCAGGAGTTTGCTTCGGGATTTGAATCAATCATTGTTGCACAAGTCTCCAATTTCAAGAACCCATCTTTGGGAGTTGTGATATAAGTTGCTAGTTTTACACTACATAACACCATATATAGGAACGTTTCTCTTAACCTTGAAAAATTTAAGGCTCACATTAACTAATAAGTTCAGATAAGTTACAATTAGGTCATATCAAGTCAAGAAAAAATAAATTCCAATCAAGATAATAAGTTTACTCTAATTTTGTAGTTTATTTCTTCAATCAGGTATGGTGAAGGTCAATTAATTTGCTTTAGGTGAATCACTTTTACTCGATTCTAATAATATCAATTAAGTTCGCAAAAGTGAAAGAACACATATAGATATACATATATAATTAACTAAACTCGACTTATTCGATTAACCAAGCCTTAAGTATAATTGGTTCAACTAAATTTGACTGAAACTAACTTCTATGGACTTCACTAGAACTTATTCGAACTTATTGGAACTATTTTTTTTTGCTGATATTTATGTGTGTAAAATAAGTTTTAGAGGTAATCATTATTTTACTAATACTGAAAATTGGTTTTTAGGGGCAACCTAGATTTCACTAATGGTAGAGCACCTCCCAAGAAGAAAATATGACCATCTCTCAATGAAAATTCATGTCTAGGAGCATATTCAAGTTCGTAAGAGGAGCACGAAAAGAAGGGGTTTTCAGTTTGAGAAAGAATGGCTACGGGATTATGCTAACATATTGTGACTGTAACGTAGCAAGCAAACGTGGGAGTTCATGGGAAACAAAAAATTGCAGCATGTGCGGGGAATCTTAGAAGCTTGAGTAGTACTCTCTCTATTGACTTTGGAAAAGACATAGCCAATAGGAGGGAGAAAATGAAGGACTTGATGCTGGCCCCCCAAAACTGTAGCCACGTTTGGGTGAGATACGAAAGATTGATGGTGAGATTGATGATCTGGGAAGTTTATTGGGCTGAACACAGCAAGCACAATTGGTTACATGATGGTGATAAAAATACCGCTTTCTTTCACAAGAAAGCAAAGCAAAGACGAAAAGAAACACCATAAAGGATGTTTTCAATGTCGGTGGTACGAGGAGGAGGCTGAAGCGATCTTTGTAGACTATTTCAAGGACCTCTTCACTACAGGGGAAATGACAAAATGCAACATGATCTATACACGGTCCATTGTCGTGTCACAGATGAAATGAATAATGCATTAACATCAAGTTATACTGGAGTAGAGGTACAATCAACTCTAAAACAAATGCAACCCAACAATTTCCAGAGCCGAATGGGATGCTTGCTCTCTTTTAAAATAAGTTTTGGGGTGTGGTTGGCGAGGAGGTAGTTTCATATGTGCGGGACATTCTCAATAATGGTGCTCCAATTAACTAGATTAATCACACACACATTATCTTGATTCCAAAAAGAAAGTTTGGCAATCTATGTACCAAAGACTATCGTCCGATTAGCTTATGCAATATCCTATATAAGCTAGTCTCGAAAGTCCTCTCTAATAGAGTCAAAGTTGTGTTGTCGTATGTAATTAGTGACCCTCAGAGCGCCGTTGTTCCGAGACGCCTAATTACTGACAATCATGTTGTGATATCTCGAAAATCTAATCTTGTCTAAATTACATTAAGAGGTTTAATCTAGAGGTCTTGCAGATTCAAGATCTTAATGCTGGCGTGGCCTTCGATGCCTTCATCAGCTAAGGCCGAAAAGTTTTAAGTTTGATCTTGTTAAGAAGAAAATCACCACTCTTGTAGAAGCATTGAAAGAGGCCAAAGCATCCATACATTGCCACTGAGGTGCATACAGAGGCAAAGCACCCTGAGTCAAAGAAGCTAGCCTGAAGAGGTAGCTCAACCAAAAAAGAGCAACCCTAAAAAGGCTGAGACTTAGGCTATAACCTCTACAACCATTTCGTCCAGGCGAGGCAAGAGGAAAGAATCCGAGTCTTCAGTTGATCCCATTGAATTTAGCAAAGATCAATATTCTAGTTTTATGGAGATAAATGATCAATATGAGCTAAAGGCTTTGGCTGGAATGAAGCTCCTTACATGTTTAAGAGCAAATACTGCCATTTTCACAAAGACTGTGGTCATGAGACCAACAAATGTAAACACCCTAAGAGGGCATTGGAGAATTTAGCCCGAAAAATGAAGATGAATTCATACCTGCTCCAAGGGGGAAGGAAGTTTCAGAAGAAGGATGATCGTCATAACAAGAAAAAGATAGTGAAAGCACTGACAAGGATGTTGTACTTGTCCTCTCAAGAAGATTTGCAGATGGGGGACCAACCAATAGGGGGAACAAAAACTACCTCAAGGAGCTCGGCCAAGTCTTATTGACTGATTCAACAAAGGCAGAGCCCTTCTCGAAGGTGGTAGTTAGTGAGCAAGATCGGGGGAGGCTGGAAACCCCTCATGATGACCCCTCGGTTGTGGAAATGAAGGTAGCAAACTTGAGAGTAAGAAGGATTCTAATTGACATTGGAAGCTCAACGGACATTATTAGTGCAGATTGCTTGTCTAGATTGAAGTTTGATGGGAAGAACATGGTCCCTGTCTACCACCCTGTTGAACCCTAGTTTTGATGATGACAAAGAAACAAAGATGCAAACTAAGTAGTAAACTAATGAGTTATTTAAGTGTATAATTTTCTAAGGTATCATTGAAAGGAACAAAGAGAATACTAAGTCAAGGAAGAAGTCAAGTAAGGATTTCGAAGGCTAAGTGAAGATGTTTCCCAAAAGTGATACTGGAGCAGCATTGGATCAAGAAGAATAAAAGCAAGGCGTTTTATTTTCTAGTTCCATTGTAAAAGGAACAAGTAAGGATGGTAAGGAATATTGGTAGTCTTATTTGAGAATGAGAGTTTGTTCCTTTGTAAGGAACAAACTAAATGGCACTATACGAATCTGTTAAAGGAACTTAACATGTAAAAGGAACTAGACTTAGGCTTGAAGCAGTATAACGGTTCGATTATGAAGTTGAGTAAGTCATGCCTAAATAACACGAAACCGTTTTGATCTAAGTAAAAATAAGTTTTAATAGAAAAACTTTTTAGAAAAGATTTTATTTTTCGAAAAAGAAAAGGAAATAATTATCCGGTTTTTAAGAGGATTTTATTTAAAAGATTTCTTAAAGATTAAAATTCAGTTTTAAATCTGTTTTAAAGTTAACTGATTTTCGGATAAAGCTCAAGAAACTCCTAATCTTTAGGAGCAGTGGCTAAAACATGTCCACGTCCAAAAAGAGATCATGGGATCATGGGATATGTTAAGGAACGTGTTCCTCAAGGGAAGAAACATCTTGGGATAATGGATTTAACATGAACTCGATTTTAATTCCCACGTTCTATATGTTTGTCACTATAAATATTGAAGTCTAAATAAGTTCCAAAGTGCGTCTGGCTAAGTAATTAAGTGAGTTTAACTAATTAAGTGTCAGTGCCTTCATTCTCTCATAATAGCCATTTGTTCTTTGCTTTCTTACTCTAATTCCACTAAGCTTATTTCGATCAATTGTATTTTGGTTTTTGGGGTAAGGGGACTTTGAGTGAAGTTCTATAAGAGAGAAGCTTTGAGTAAAGCTAGTAAGAGTGAGAAAACTTCGAGTGAAGTTGAGAGGAACTACTGTTAAGGGAACAGTGGCTCAGGAACTTTTTAGTTTAGGAACTCAAGGTGTGGCTCGAGAATAGAATTAGGTTGTAACAAAGTTGTTTGGCCTAATTAGTGAAAGAGTTGAGTTTAAAATCCCTAGTGGTCGAGGTTGTTTCTTCTTGTTGGGCACAAGAAGTTTTTCCTCGTAAAAATCCCTTGTGTTCCTCTAGCTTGTTTATTTGTTTAAGTTTAAATTTCCGCAAAAAGTTACGTTTATTTCTACACATATAATTCACCCCCTCTTGTAGTGTTCCTAGGGAAATAACAATTGGTATCAGAGCTAGAACTCACGACAGATAGGAAACCCTATTGAGAAAAAGATCCAAGGAACAATGAATACCACCGAGAAACTTGAGGAAGGTTACTCTACTCAAAGGCCTCCTATGTTCAATGGGAAGTACTACAACTACTGGAAGAATCGCATGGAGATATTCATCAAAGCTGAAAACTATCAGGTATGGTGAGTCAGTGAAGTTGGTGATTTCGAAGTCACAACTACAAATGACAAAAATGAGGTAACTCTAAAACCCTCTCTGATTATGACAAATCTGATTTTGAAAAGATGGAAGTAAATGCCATGGCTATTAAACTGTTGCATTGTGGACTTGGACCCCATGAACATAATAGGATCATGGGATGCAAATCCGCAAAGCAAATATGAGATTTACTAGAATTAACCCATGAAGGAACTAATGAAGTCAAAAGATCCAAAATTGATTTACTTATGAATTAATATGAACTGTGCTCCATGAAAACTAAGGAAAGCATTCGAGATATGTTTACTCGTTTTACTAACATTATTAATGAGTTAGCTTCTCTTCGAAAGTTTATTTCATTTGAGGAACATGTTCGAAAGGTTCTTAGGAGTATTCCTAAGGACAGATGGATGGCTAAAGTCACTGCTTTTCAAGAAACAAAAGACTTCACTAAGTTCAACTTTGAACAGCTGGCAGGGTCACTTATGACTCATGAGATTCACCTTGATACTGAATATGGTGAAAGCTCCAAATCAAAATCCATTGCTCTCAAAGAAGATGATGAAGATGATACAGACTCAGAAGAAGAAGAAGCAGCCCTCATGGTTCGAAAATTTCGAAAGATGTATAGGAACATGAAGAACGGGAACTTCAAAGGTAAAACTAAGAAATTTTCTAACAAAGCTGCTTGTCATAAATGTGGTAGCACAGATCACTTCATCAAGGAATGTCCACTTTGGGAAAATGACAAAACCAAAGAAAGGAACAAGGAACGCTTTGCTGAAAGGAACAAAGAATCCAAGGCACCTTTCTCTAAGGCAAACGTGCGCAAAGCAATGATAGCTGCTTGGGGAGACTCAGAGACGGAAGAAGAAGAGGAACAACAAACTGAAGAAACAGCAAACCTTTGCCTCATGGAAAACATTGATGAAAAAGAAGATGAAGAAAAGGTTGAGGTAAGTCAACATGGTCTTGAGTCAGACTTAGATTGTAAAACTAGGCTTGAAATATATGATCTTCTTTATGATGCAATTCTTGAATGTAGAGATGAACGTGAAAAACGTGAACAAACTGAACAAGCCTTAAAGGTCTGCAAAGAACACATAGAATGGCTTAAGAAAATGAGAACAGATGTTAAAACAAGAGACTTTGATTTATTTGATAAAAACTTAAAAATCAAAGAATACTATGAAAGTTTGAAAAATGAAAATTATCTAATCAATTTAGAGATTTCACACTTGAAGGAGTTTGTCCCAGTTCTAAGTTCCTTTGATATAAGATCAACTCCTTTGAAAGGTTACAGATCTGAAATTGAAAATTTGAATAAAGAAAAAATTTCTTTAAAGGAACAGATCGACAATCTTAAAAAGGAACTGGTTGTAGCAAGGAACAAAGACAAAACGATGGCTGTTCCTAAGTGGATTGAGAAACCACAGGCCAAACGAAAAGAAGGTCTTGGTTTTGAGAACTACAAGAAAAGGAACAAGACCAAAAAATATGTAGATCTACCTAGTGACAAATTCTGTATGTACTGTGGAAAGGTAGGTCACTACATAAATCAATGCAAACTAAAATCTGAAATGATTGGCAAGAATGTGAAGATAAGTAACAAGAAATGGGTTGTCAAATCAAGTCCGAGTTAAGAACAGGAACCCACGAAAGAAGGGGTTCCTACAACTAACAATTAGTTGATTTTTGCAGGTTGGAGTGAGGGGGAACAACACATGGTATCTTGATAGTGGTTGTTCCAAGCACATGACAGGAGACAAAACTAAGTTTCTCTCACTCACAACCTATGAAGGTGGTAGTGTAACATTTGGTGACAATAAGAAAGGTAACATAGTTGCCATGGGCAAGGTTGGTAAGTCACCACTACACTCCATTGAAAATGTATTTTTAGTTGAAGGTCTAAAACATAATCTATTAAGTATTTCTCAATTCTGTGACAAGGGAAATACTGTAAAATTTGATAAAGAAAAATGCTTGATCATCAACATTAAAACTAAGAAGGTTATATTGGAAGGAACAAGGAAAGGGAACTCATATATTGTGGATCTTGACCTTGTTCCTAAAATCAATTTAACTTGTCTTAGTGTTATTGAAGATGATTCACTTCTTTGGCACAAGCGTCTAGGACATGCTAGCTTTTCAATACTTGAGAAACTTAGATCAAAAGATCTTGTTTTAGGATTACCATCCATAAAATTTCATATTGATCAAGTTTGTGATGCATGTGCACGAGGTAAGCAAGTAAGATCCTCTTTCAAATCTAAAACGATAGTAAGTACCACTAAACCATTAGAACTAATTCATATGGATTTATGTGGACCTATGAGAATTCAAAGTAGAAGTGGAAAGAGGTATGTATTAGTAATTGTAGATGACTACTCTAGGTATACTTGGGTTATTTTTCTCACTAGCAAAGATGAGACTTATGATGAGTTCCTTGTCTTTGCTAAAAGAGTTCAACACTTGAGTGGTCATAAAATAATGCATATTAGATCAGATCATGGAAAAGAATTTGAGAATTATAAATTTGATGACTTAAGCAGAGATAATGGCCTAGATGATAAATTTCGTCCCCTAGAACACCACAACAAAATGGTGTTGTAGAAAGAAAAAATAGAAATTTGGAGGAAATGTCTAGAACAATGTTAATTGCTAGTGAGCTTCCAAGGAACTTTTGGGCTAAAGCTGTTAATACTGCTTGTCACATAATTAATCGTGCCATGATGAGACCTATCATTAACAAAACTCCTTATGAACTTTATTTTGGAGAGAAACGCAATATCACTTACTTTTAGAACATTTGGTTGCAAGTGTTTTGTGCATAATAATGGAAAAGAAAATCTTGAGAAATTTGATGCAAGGAGTGATGAAGCAATATTTTTAGGATACTCTTTTTTTTTTTTTTGACGGAAAGAAAAGGGATTTCATTAATATTTCGCCAAACGGCACTTACAAGCCATTTCTGAAAAACATAAAATTCTAATAGAAATACATATCACCCTAGAAATGTAAACATCGCAGATTTGACTTAATTTTGCCTTAATAAAAATCTTCATCTGAAGCAATGCAATCTGTGAGTTCGCTCTGGTTCGGCATACGATCTGCAGATGCGGAAATTTTGGGATGAATGTACTCCAATAGTCTTCCATAATTTTACAGAAGTTGTGAAACCCTAATTCTTCAAAAACCAACACAATCAACATACTAGAAAAAATCACCATCTAAAAGATGGGAACTTTTATTAAAAGCAAATAAATAGGATTTTTCGGGGCTTACCACTAGTTAAGACACCAGTGGTAGCCCCTAAGAAAAGGATGAAGGAAAAGAAGAGGAAGAAAGAAGGAGAAAGCTTTAAAAAAGTGAAAACCCTAACTACGGAGGCTAGGAAGAAACCCTCCCAAGGAAAAACCTAGAGGGAACAAACTCTCTCTAGGATACTCATCACATAGTAAAGCTTATAGAGTATATAACAAGAGAACTATGTGTGTTGAAGAAAGTATTCACGTAATCTTTGATGAATCTGACAAATACAATCCAAGCATACAGGTTGATGACTATGAGATTGGGTTGGTACAACCAAGTGAAAAAAAATGCAGATTCAAATGAAGAAGAAGAAGTAAAAGAGGAAAGGAATGAAGAAATTGGAGATAATCACATTGATGATGTTCCTGTTCCTCAAGGAGGAGAAGATGCTCTTGTTCCTCAAGATGAAGGAACAGAGTCTACTGAGGCTAATAGAGGAACAACTGATCACAGTTCCTCATCTACTCAAGGAACTCATGAGGAACAACATGTTCCTATAAGAGAGTTTCAACCAAAACCTTGGAAACTACAAAAGTCACATCCAATGGAACTCATAATCAGCGACATATCCAAAGGTACGCAAACTAGATCTCAGTTAAGGAATTTTTTGCTATTTCATGCGTTCCTATCAATGATGGAACCAAGAAATCATGAAGAAGCCCTAACGATCTGATTGGATCACTGCATGCAAGCTGAATTAAATGAGTTCGAAAGAAACAAGGTATGACATCTAGTTCCCTCATCTAAACAACAAAAAGTAATTGACTTAAAACGGGTGTTTAGAAACAAACTAGATGAATATGGAACCATTGTGAGGAACAAAGCTAGACTTGTAGTAAAAGGTTATAATCAACAAGAAGGAATAGACTATGAAGAAACCTTTGCTCCTAGTACTAGATTAGAAGCCATTAGAATTTTAATTGCATTTGCTGCTTACATGGATTTAAATTAATCAAATGGATGTTAAGTGTGCATTTTTAAATGGCTATTAAATGAAGATGTATATGTTGAACAACCCCCAGGCTTTGAAAATAAAATCTCCCAAACATATCTACAAGCTTGATAAAGCTCTTTATGGGTTAAAACAAGCGCCTAGATCTTGGTATGAAAGATTATCTAAGTTCCTTTTAGAAAACAATTTTAAAAGAGGAAAGGTTGATAAAACCTTGTTCCTAAAATATAAAGGAACTGACATATATATGTTGATGACATCATATTCGGAGCAACAAATGAAACATTGTGCAAAGAATTCTCAAATCTCATGAGTAATGAATTTGAAATGAGTATGATGGGTGAGTTAAATTTCTTTCTTGGTTACAAATCAAACAAACTGAAAAGGGAATAATTGTTCACCAACAAAAATACATAAAGGAACTATTAAAGAAATATGGCCTCGAAAACTCAAAGATAAATCACACTCCTATGGGAACTTCAACTAGATTAGATGAAGACTCATAGGAACAAGTGTTGATCAAACAAAATATAGAGGAATGATTGGTTCACTTTTGTATCTAACTGCTAGTCTCCAGACATAGCTTTCAGTGTTGGTTTGTGGTGCTAGATTTCAAGCAAATCCAAAAGAGTCTCATCTAATAGGTGAAGAGAATTCTTAGATATCTTAAAGGAACAGATGATCTTGGACTCTACTATCCAAGAAGTGATACATTTGAGCTTAAAGGATATGCAGATGCAGATTATGCTGGAGATCTTGTAAATAGGAAAAGCACCTCAGGTATGGTACAATTCCTTAGTCATAGTTTAGTTTCTTGGAGTACCAAGAAACAAAACACAGTTGCTTTATCCACTGCTGAAGCAGAATATGTAGCAGCGCTGCATGTTGCTCCAAATGCTTTGGATAAAAAACAACTTAGTGACTATGGAATAAACTTTGATTGTGTTCCTATTTATTGTGATAATACCAGTGCTATTAGTATTTCTAAAGATCCAGTGCATCATTCCAGATTAAACATATACATATCAGACATCACTTTCTAAGAGAAAATGTTGAAAAAGGTTTGATTAAACTTGAGTTTTGTCAAACTGAGAATCAGATTGCTGATATACTAACTAAGCCTTTGCAAAGAGATAGATATGAAAAATTAAGGCTTGAGTTAGGATTAATAAAATTAAGTGATTGTTCCTATTTCATTCCCCCATGTCTGAATAATTTGAGTGACTTTGTGGCTAAAAATAATTGTGTTTAATTGCCTAAGACCATTGCAAATTGAATGTTACAAAACATAAACATGAATTCAAAGGAATTAAACAACTCACAAATGTCACATAATACTCCCCTTACTGTTCCTAAGGTAAAGAAACATGCATGATATGAAGAACATTGATATGTAGTATTAATTGTTCCTATAGCACAAGTTCCTTAGCATTTATTTTCCTTCCAAAAATTAAAAACTCATAAAAATTCCAAAAATCCGAAAAATCCCAAAAATATAAGAATCAGATTTAATTAAATCTTGATTCTCATTTATCTTCTTTTCGTTTTTTTCTTTTATTGGTTTTATTTTTTTTTTTTCCGCGTGTACAAAAACACTGTTACATGCACCCCCTTCCCTCTTTAATTCATCTTTCTAGAAACCGTGTTCCTCAAAACTCCTCACACCTCTTCACAAACCATAAAATCCCAATCCTACTTCACATCATGGCAAAAACCTCACGAAATTCTCCTTTTCCAACCTCAAAAACTCCCAACTCCTAAAATGGAAAATCTCCTTCTCTTACCAAAACCTTCGAAATTGAACAAAATCAAGAAACACCCATTAATGAGCAAAAATTAGAATCTCCAAGAAGGAGTATGCGAAGAAGGAAGTTAATAGGGGAGATGATGAAGAAGAGTCCCTGGATCAAACTCAGGGGGAAGAAGAAATCACTCCTGTTCCTTCCAAAGGAACTGTTGCTTCTTCTTCAAAGAAACGGGTTGAAAGAAGCGAATCACGGTATGTGTTAGGTTTTTGCGTAGATCTAGAATGGGCAAATAATGTGAAATTTAATGAATTAACAGACATTCTAAAGGAACAGGGTATGGAATTCCTTTGAATTTGCTTTTAACAATGTCTTTTCCTTTAGCAATGGATGAATTCTGTGCAATTTTACCAACACTAATGGTCTTTGCACAACTGAAGTTAGGGGAAGAAAATTAAGTTTAATCAAGAAACATTGGAGAAAGTTTGGTAAGTTCCTTGCCAAGGAACATATTTGTATTTTAAAAGGAAAGAAATTGTTTCTTTCCCTAATTTTCCTCAGGATAAAATTGTTGAACTATTTGGAGGAACTGCTGGTCAGAACAAATTAAACCATAACCTACTCTCTCCATTCACAAACTGTTCAATTTGGTATGGAGAGCACTCATTCCTCGCACTGAAAAGAGGAATGAAGTGGGTCTCTTAGACATGTGCTATATGTTCTGTTTAGACCACCACATACAAATCAACTTTCCCTCTTTGTTTATCCAACACCTTACCCACTGTATAGAAAACAACTGCGTTGTTGGTTATGGCGCCTTGATTACATCCCTTCTTCATCATTTTGAAGTTTAACTTACTGGTTGGCCCACTTTAGGAGTTAAACAAGGAAATATCTTGAATGATAAAACTCTTAATGGATTGGATCTCTTTGTCCAAGAGGGAGTACTCACTCAAGGGAGAACAACTCCTAGTTCCTTTAGCAAGAGGAAACTGCCTAAGGTAGTTGTTGAGGAACTAGAAGATGTTATTCTGGAGGAACCCATTCCTATACCAAAGGAACCTACACCAAAGAGGTGCAAACACATTGCCAAAAAGCCTACCCCTCATGTTCCTAAGAAAGTGAGGCAGAGCACTAGATTGAAAATTGCTCTTTCTGCCTCTGTTCCTTCCAACAAGGACTCATCTTTAGTCCTTTCTGATGTGGAGGAACAGGAACACCACTCTCTCAAGGAACCACTCCACCATCATCTCCAAAGCTTTCTGTTCCTCTCACCAAACTATCCTCTATCTCTCCCTCATCCTTTTCTGTTCCTTCCAGTTTTGAACAAATTAAGGATGAGTTGACTGGACCTAACCCCTTTGCCTCCACCTCTACAACTCTTCCACCAACACCACCATTTCTCCCTTCCATCTACAACCTCCCCGTCTGTTTCCACTCCCGGAACTGATGGTCCTTCAACCCAACCTACTCCAGTTCCTCCACCAAAACCTCCTATTGCCTCTGGTTCCAAAGGTGAGGAACAAGTTCCTTCTGATGATTGTGGCTGGGTTAACGAGTTTGTCTTCCTGCACAACACATGATAAAATTTATAATCACCTTCACTGGACATTGGATGAAAAACTGACAAAATGTGGGTTTATGAAAGTTCTAAGTGATACGGGTGTTGAACAAAAAGAAAATGGAGACAATGGCCCTGCCTTGAAGTTTGAGAAGAAGGTTGGTGAAAACCATGGTGAAGTGATGAAGAAACTGGAGGATGTGGTAGAAGAAGAAGTTGTTGAGGAACACAATTCCCCTTCCCTTTCTTAGTTCTTAGTTCCTGTTTCCCTTTCGAGGAACAAGACTGTTGTTTAGTTTCTTTTCTTTTCTTTCTTTGTTTTTTTTTGGAACAAGTGCTATATAAAAATGACTTTTGCTATTATGTCTGTGTTTGTGTTATTTTGCATAATTTCTTCCTTGGAATGGCTAGTATTATGTGATTGATGTTTGAGCAAGTTTATCCTTTGCAATTCTAACTTAACCAAAATTGGTGCTTGCTTATGGTCTTAAGGTCTTACAACCAATTTATAACTTCACGCAGAGTTTACTCTTTTTGAGGATGACAAAGGGGGAAAAAGATTTAAGGAACAAACTGTAAATAAAAAAAAATAGGTTAAGGTAAATGAAAAATCAAAAATAGGTTAAGGTAAATGAAAAATCAAAATTAATTTCAAACATTAAGTAGGTTACTTAATTTTGTTTTATTTTTCATTCTCTGCTTTATTGTTTTATCTTTTTCATTCACTTATATTATTTGTTATTTCCTTAGTTTGTACCTTTGTTGTCATCATCAAAAAGGGGGAAATTTTGAACCCTAGTTTTGATGATGACAAAGAAACAAAGATGCAAACTAAGTAGTGAACTAATGAGTTATTTAAGTGTATGTTTTCTAAGGTATCATTGAAAGGAACAAAGAGAATACTAAGTCAAGGAAGAAGTCAAGGAAGAAGTCAAGTAAGGATTTCGAAGCCTAAGTGAAGATGTTTCCCAAAAGTGATACTGCAGCAGTATTGGATCAAGAAGAATAAAAGCAAGGCGTTTTATTTTCTAGTTCCATTGTAAAAGGAACAAGTAAGGATGGTAAGGAACATTGGTAGTCTTATTTGAGAATGAGAGTTTGTTCCTTTATAAGGAACAAACTTAATGGCACTAAACGAATCTGTTAAAGGAACTTAACATATAAAAGGAACTAGACTTAGGCTTGAAGCAGTATAACGGTTCATTATGAAGTTGAGTAAGTCATGCCTAAATAATGGAACACGTTTTTATCTAAGTAAAAATCAGTTTTGATAGAAAAACTTTTTAGAAAAGATTTTGTTTTTCGAAAAAGAAAAGAAAATAATTATCCGGTTTTTAGAGGATTTTAAAAGATAATATTTTCTTAAAGATTAAAATTCAGTTTTAAAATCTGTTTTAAAGTTAACTGATTTTCGGATAAAGCTCAAGAAACTCCTAATCTTTAGGAGCAGTGGCTAAAATATGTCCACGTCCAAAAAGAGATCATGGGATCATGGGATATGTTAAGGAACGTGTTCCTTAAGGGAAGGAACATCATGGGATAATGGATTTAACATGAACTCGATTTTAATTCCCACGTTCTATAGTTTGTCACTATAAATATTGAAGTCTAAATAAGTTCCAAAGTGTGTCTGACTAAGTAATTAAGTGAGTTTAACTAATTAAGTGTCAGTGCCTTCATTCTCTCATAATAGCCATTTGTTCTTTGTTTCTTACTCTAATTCCACTAAGCTTATTTCGATCAATTGTATTTTGGTTTTTGGGGTAAGGGGACTTTGAGTGATGTTCTGTAAGAGAGAAGCTTTGAGTAAAGCTAGTAAGAGTGAGAAAACATCGAGTGAAGTTGAGAGGAACTACTGGTAAGGGAACAGTGGCTCAGGAACTTTAGTTTAGGAACTCAAGGTGTGGCTCGAGAATAGAATTAGGTTGTAACAAAGTTGTTTGGCCTAATTAGTGAAAGAGTTGAGTTTAAAATCCCTAGTGGTCGAGGTTGTTTCTTCTTGTTGGGCCCAAGAAGTTTTTCCTCGTAAAAATTCCTTGTGTTCCTCTAGCTTGTTTATTTGTTTAAGTTTAAATTTCTGCAAAAAGTTACGTTTATTTCTACACATACAATTCACCACCCCTCTTGTAGTGTTCCTAGGGAAATAACACACCCAATCATTGGGTTTGGGGGACGAGTTATCCACCCTATGGGGACAATTACTTTGCAAGTCCGTGTAGGAGAGAAGGAAGCCTCCCGGACTTTGTTCATCAAGTTTCAAATTGGGGAGAAGGTATTTTTTGAAAATATCTTCAATGAAAGGAGTGATGCGATTTGGGAAGAGGGGAAAGTTAAGGCCGCAGCAGGTGTTAAAGAAGATCGGAAAAGTGGCATATAAGTTGGATTTGCCAAATGATTTAAGTCAAGTCCATGATGATTTCCATATATCTCAGTTAAGGAAGTATATTCCGAATGTGTCTCATGTTCTGCAACCTGAGACGATTGAATTAGATGATAGTTTGACTTACGAAAAAAGACCTGTACAAATCCTTGATAGTAAAGTTAGAAGTACTAAGACTAAGGATGTAAGATTAGTCAAAGTACTATGGTCAAACCATCATACTGAGGAAGCAACATGGGAAGCGAAAACAGATATGCGCAAGAAATATCCGACATTGTTTTTCGAGGTTACTTGTCGAGTTACGGGGCCGTAACTCCTTTTAAGGGGCTAGAATGCGATAGAGTTTCAAGATTTTACTATAGTTATTGCATTTTAGCATATTTTAAAGTCATTATATGCATTTTAGACATGAGCATTTGAGGTAAAAACTACAATTTTTAGATTTTAATCCGTTTTTGGAAAGTGTTATGACTTTTTATCTTAAGTTTCGAGGCCAAAACTTCTTTTAAGGGGGGGGGGGAAGGTAGACTGTAATAATCCATATTTTTTTAGTATTCATTTAAGTAATTAAAGATTTATTTCATATTTATTTTCTAAAGTAAATATTTTAAGCAAAGGGTGATACAGGAGTAGTTGATGCAAGTTTACTAGCTCTTGTACATAAGAATGTGTCAGTAGACCTTGGCTCAATTGATGTACATGGAGGACTCTTCATGGGGATGACTACTAAGGTGGTAGCATGATTGCTAACCAACCTAGGTAGTGTAGAGTAGGCGTGTGGTATGAACATGTCTAAGAGGGTTCTACATATGTTAGAACTCAGATCTTTATTGCTTTCCTAGTTCTGTTTGTATTAGGAATCATGGTTTTGTTTTGCCTACGTTCTTAAAACAATGGATTTTACATGATTGAAGGAGTCTAGAGAGTTTAGGACTTAGGGATTTGTCCTAAGCCTATTAGGATTAGTATAGATGTTTCCTATTAGGATTAGCATGATAGAATTAGTACAAATATAACCTATGTAGTTCGAATTTCATTCATAGTGATTAATAATAATTCGTGAGTTTTAAACTTGAGTGTTTACACAAATTCTCTTGGTTGTTGGTGGCTTTGCCTTTATACATTCAAAACCCTTAGATTTATTCCTTGTGGTGGTTGTGCTTTTATCATTGAATAATCTAAGAACTATCTTGTTCTTTGTTTCTTTACTTTGTTCGAACAATGTTGATTTAATTACACAAACTTCCACACTTGTTATTTGATCTTAGTAGATTAAATACATCATCTGGTATCAAGAGCTTTGGTGACATCCATTGAAGGGATTCGAGCATTCATCCAAGTTCATACTATTGCTCGAAATATTTTCCTCTAAGGTGGAGTAGTTTGATCTTCAAGAAACACCTAAAGATCAAATCTTTTTTCCAAGATTCTTGAATTTTCACAAAGTTTCTTCAAAAGAAATCATTATTAGTTGTCAAGTGGTGAAAGAAAATCATCCAAGATCCACAAAAACATCCAAGAAATCGATCAAACACACTTGTTCTTCATTACTTGGAGCCCAAGTTTTTACTCGTCCAAGCCAAATTCTGATTGGGTGTAGCATGAACAACGACCAAGGTGGAAGAGAGGGTGGAGAAGGGAGAGTCCCTAGGGGCCTAACCTTTGAGCAAGCCCAAAACTTGCGTAGAGATAGGCAGCTTGAAGACCTAACCACACGCATGGATGAATTGATACACATGATGCAACATGGCATACGTGACAATAGACGTACAAACTCTCCTAGTCCTGTTAGGAGTGCACGTACTAGCAACCATGAAGCTAGTTCTGATGAGAAGGCTAATCATCCAAGGCATAGACAACCACCAAGAGAGGATGATCGAGGCTTAAGACCCGGCCTACCTGAATTTGATGAAGCCCGAAAAGTTTCTAGAATGGTTGCAAAGGATGGAAAGAGTCTTTGATTACAAAGACTATGATGATGCTAATAGGTTCAAGGTGGCTATCCTTAAGCTTACATGGTATGCTAGCCTATGGTACAAAAATTTGAGGAACACGAGGCGCAAGGATGGTAAACCTAGCCTACGTTCATGGGAGAAGTTGAAGACTAGAATGAAGAAGCGCTTCCTCCCTTTCTGATTTCACATAAGATATGTTTCGAAAGCTTCAAGTTTTGCAACAACACTCACTAAGTTTTGAAGAGTATGTGGTGGAGTTTGAGAGGATCAACATGTTGTGTGATGTGCATGAAAAGGCCGAGCATAAGATTGCTCGTTTCATAGCTGGTTTGGACAAAAAGTTGGCCAAGAAGGTTGATCTTCAATTCTATATATTGGAGCTTTGAAGAGGTGGTGCAAGTGGCCATGAGGGCTGAGAAGTATGTTAAGGCCAAGAAAGCCTCCACCTTTAAGCCTTTTGTGAAGCAAGGAGACAAACCAAGTGGCGCCAAGAAGGATGAAGGA
Source organism: Beta vulgaris subsp. vulgaris (assembly GCF_026745355.1). NCBI lineage: Eukaryota > Viridiplantae > Streptophyta > Magnoliopsida > Caryophyllales > Amaranthaceae > Beta > Beta vulgaris. The sequence continues at coordinate 23,466,216 of NC_079203.1, forward strand.
AGTAGCTCCACATCCTCTACTAGATTCGACAAGTTTAAGAGGGATAAAGGGAAGTCTTCTACACCCTTAGCCACTGAAGAGAGGCGTATTTGCTTCAAGTGCAAAGGCTATGGTCACATATTGAAGGATTGCCCTAATAATAGAGTTTTGACCTTAAGGGACATCTAAGAGATTGATGCTGATTATACTAAGGGAAGCTTTGAAGAAGAGGAGCATGATGGGGAGAAAGAGCATGATGGGGAGAAAGAGCATGAAGAAGAGGCTGCATATGAGGTAGACTCAAAGGAAGAGCCAGTGTATGAGGGACAACAACTCATTATGAGGTGTATGCTACACACACAACCATCCCCTTTGGACCACACTCAAAGGGATAAGATCTTCTTCATTCGTTGCCTAGTGAAGCAAAGGGTATGTGATTTAATCATTGATAATTGTAGTTGTGCTAATGTTGTATCTACCACCCTTATTGATAAACTACAATGGCCTACTTCTAATCACCCACGCCCCCACAAGCTAAATTGGCTTAGTGATGATAATGGCATCAAAGTAACCAAACAAGCCTTGATTTTGTTCGAAACTGGCAAGTTCAAGGATGAAGTCTTATGTGATGTGTGCAACATGGATGCTTGTCATATCCTCATAGGAAGACCATGGCAATATGATTGTTTTGTGAAGTATGATGGGCGTTCTAATGTGTGCATTGCTACTGTGGGAGGTAAGAAAACAGCCTTGAAACCTTTGTCTGCCACTCCTACAAAAAAAGGGCTCATTATTGGTGAGTGCTAAAGAGATTGGGAAGGAGTTGGAGGAAGAAAATGAACGGTATCTCCTAATGGCACGTGAAGTAGAAGGGGAGCAGCATGAGTACAAGGTCCCTAAACACCTTGAGCATGTCCTTGATGAGTACATTATTGTGTTCCCTGAAGATATACCTCTTGGAGTACCACCAATCAGAGGCATTGAGCATCAAATTGACCTAGTTACAGGTGCCTCTTTGTCTAACAAAGGTGCTTACAGATGCAATCCTCAAGAGACACAAGAACTACAAAAACAGATTGAAGAATTGATGTCTAGAGGGTATGTACGGGAAAGTATGAGCCATGTGCCATTCCTGCATTATTGGTACCTAAGAAGGATGGTACTTGGCGCATGTGCATTGATAGTAGGGTTGTTAACAACATCACCATTAAGTATCGTTTTCCTATCCCTAGATTGGATGACTTACTTGATGAATTACATGGTTCAACTATCTTCTCTAAGATTGTTTTGAGGAGTGTTTACCATCAAATCAGGATGAGAGAAGGAGACGAGTGGAAAACTGCATTCAAGACTAAGATGAGACTCTATGTGTGGCTTGTCATGCCATTTGGGCTTACGAATGCACCTAACACCTTCGTGAGATTGATGAATGAGGTGCTAAAACCCTTCTTAAGCAGATGTGTGGTGGTTTACCTTGATGATATACTTGTGTATAGCAAGAGTGTAGTGGAACATGTAACTCACCTAAGGGAAGTATTTGAAGTGTTGCGCCAACAAAAGCTATATGGGAAGCTAGAGAAGTGCTATTTTCTAGTTCCTAGTGTTACATTCTTGGGCTATATTGTCTCCAAAGACGGCGTTTTAGTTGATCCATCTAAGGTAGAAACAATCAAAAGTTGGCCTATTCCTTGCACTATTTCTGAGGTACATTCCTTTCATGGTTTAGCCTCTTTCTATAGAAGGTTTGTGCGCACCTTTAGTAGTATTGTAGCTCCTATGACTGAATGTATCAAGCAAGGTAAGTTCACATGGACAAGGGCATCTCAACAAGCTTCTGACAACATTAAAGACTTGTTGTGCAATACTCCTATTCTTGCACTTCCAGATTTCACTCAACCTTTTAAAGTTGAATGTGATGTTAGTGGGATTGGAATTGGAGCTGAATTGATACAAAAGAAGTGCCCTATTGCATATTTTAGTGAGAAGTTGGGTGGTGCTAAACTCAATTACTCTACATGCACTAGTAGAATAAAACCTCAAATGCTCTGGTTGTTTAGGCCCCAAATGCTCCGTATTAAACGCGTAGCAAATGTCATACGAGCATTTGTGTATTTTACAAATGCTCCGGTTTTCCTTAACAACCGGAGCATTTGAGCTTTTCTTATAAAAAAAAATTCAGACCTGCTACCCCTGCTGACCAACAGCATGAGTAACAGGTCAAAAAAACAAAAATTCCATCTTATAACAGGAGCCAAAAAATCACAACTGAATACATGAGCAGCCAAGAAATGTATCAACTGTAACAAAATCTATGATTTATTAGTTTACATCAACAAAACAATAAAGCATAGCTCCATCTTTTACGCATGTCCAAATTCTTCCCCTCTTCTTCCCTATGCTCCATGGAGCACATGGGATCAAGAAGCATGAGAAGCATTCTAGAACTTAATAAATACAATAAAATATATGTGTCATTGGTTTACAATGTTTATATTAACAAAACAATTAAGTATAGCTAGCTTAGGTCTGTCATCGTTCTAATCATTTTCTGTCACTTGCGTAACAGGTTCACCAGAGTTCAAGCAACCTGTAGCATATTTATAATTATAAATCCAAGAGAAGCACATGTCAGAATCAGCTTATAAGATATGGAAGAAGTCTGCTGCTAACCAGACAGATAGCTACACAGAAAGGTCCAACACGAAAGCAAAGACATGAAGGAAGGAAGCAGAATTTACACGAAGGTAAAACCAAAAGCCAACAGACTGAAAGTACAAGCAAGTAGATGTAAAAACAGAGAATATTTACAACAATATGAAGAAAAAAATGAGTGATTTCTTTTATGATACACTAACCCAGACTTCAAAAAGAATCAGATGACAAATGAATCACCAGCTTGTGCGGAATCCCTGTGTTCACAGACATTTTCATAATCAGTTGACAGTAAGGAAGTATGCAGACCGTAGACTTGCAGAATAACAACTAGACCAGATGAGGGTTAGATATTTGAAGCATAATTTACGCATTACTGCAACTACCTTTTCTTTTCTTCTTCCTTTTTCTGTTTCTTTTTGGCTTCCTTGCGCTCAGCTGATGCAACACTTGGACTGCGGGACTTACTTGGAGGAGAGCGAGATGAACTTCTACTTTTCTTTGTCCTGTAATGCCGTGTTGTTGGAGAACGGCTCTTACGACGCCTTATAGGTGAATGACTTTTACGACGATGGGGGAGCTTGACCGACTTCTGCGTCTGCGAAAAATTATAGCCATCTCAATCCTGTTAACAATCCAACAAACATATTACTCAAAAAGAGGTCCTGCACACCTCAAACTCTTAGAAATAATCAAAAGGTTGGAACCATCATGTTGAACATCTAGTTCGAGTTGATTTTTCCAGTTTCACTTTATTTAGAAATAGAACTGCATCTTAATACTGATCATGAAGCATGAACACTGAATAACTTTGAGATAGGGGATATAGTACTTAATAGGGTAGAAACTAGATACATCGACATATACGGAATACAATATCTCTCACAAACTTTTTAGTTTTCAAAAAAAGCACTCCCACTTTCAGAGAACATACATGAGCAAGATGTTATGCAATACAGGTTCCAGACAATTAGCACTCATGGGACTAGAAACCATCAGCTTGAACACATGCAGCTATACTCAATAGTCCACGAAAAAACAAATCAGCATATGATACTTGATAAGAATGCGTACAAGAAAAAACTGACGAACCTGCAATATACAAGAAATAACAAATCACCATCTGGTACTTGATAAGAATGCTAACAAGCTTATATAATACTTTGTATGAAGTGACATTATTGACAAGCCGCTGACTGAGAAATCGACCATACACAAACAGCATTGCAGTAAAGAAGAAGTGCCTGAAAAAAAAGAATATATCGAATGATAATGTGCTTTCAACTGCAACAAATGCAGTTATGAAAAATTTGCTATAAATTTTCTTAATTTCAAACTCTCACCAATTTAATAGCCGAAAACCAGGAAGATCTCGATCTTCTCGAACCTTCCGTAATAGATTGAACAGTTCCTTTGCCATCAGAATTTGAATCACAACCACCATGGCACAAATATAAAGATGACCCATGTAGATGATGAAGACAAAACCCTCAATCATCCAAAGCGTAGAATGCGTGCGGATCCACATAGATTTGTACTTGTTATGATCATTAACAAGTAAACTGCCCCCATTTAGTTTAGTGATCTCAGCAGGTATCTGATTACAGACATTTTCGATTTGGGAATAATAGACGATTTAGAGACTTAAGAGTGTTTTTTAGATGCCCATACAAGCTAATAAACACAGATTTAGAGGCAAACCAATAGAAATTTTCATTAATTACAAGTTTAACTATCAAAAAGGGAGGAAAATAACAAAAAATACGAAGAAATAACCCATAAAAGAGCAGATGAAAAGGAAGGCAAGTTCCTCTAAAAGAAGTACAAGGAATCACATTTCAATAAATAAACCAACCTCATTAGACTGCTTACGGCATCTGAGCCTAGGAGTTCCAGAACCACCACCACTGCCAGAATCCTTAGTCATTAATCCAAACTTAATATCTTCTCACGCCACTGCCTGAAATTAGGTTCAAGTAACTATTTCATATTGTGTGGATATGGCAACTAACAATTTTGCCCCCAATTTCTTTGATGACAAGCCAAAGGCCCAAAAATCAAAGATCCTGAGCAGACTAAGACATGACGAAAGAAATAGAGAAGGCGAATAAAACAGACTAATGTCCAGTTGGCATTTAATTAACCACATGACCCGTAAGTTTAATTTTGGTGCTCAAAGCCTCAAATGGTTGACCTATCAGGTTAGCAGACTAGAAGGTGCTAACACAATAAAAAAATTCAAGCAAGGTTCCAGATTTTGTAAGTTGTGATAAACAAGACATTCATCCTCACTTAGAGGATTATTGCATTTCTCTCACTCTACAACTCTAATCGAACATCAACTGGAAAAGTTACACCAATCTATATTTAGTCATATTCATCACTCCACAATCTACAGTGTACACATGTTCAGGTGTCCATGAATACATCAATACACTAGGATGCTCCAAATAACACCTTAAACACAACAACAATCCTGCACATGCCGGGCGTGGAATTCCCTTATTCCAAATGCAAGTTACCATTGCTATGAAAATATTCAAGCAAGCACATAAAGTAAATGACAAATATTTATATTCCTTTTGTGTATGGGTCATCACAGATAACACCAAAAAGTAAAATTCATAAAATTATAAATAAATAAATCCCTGTGTGTTTGACATCAAAAGCTCCAATACACTGCATCAAGACTATTTGACTCAACAATTACCATATGCGCAAAAATACAAGAAATACACTCCTATAGAGAGCATTGTCAATTGCTGATTTGTTAATTCACCTTTTTAGTTTTGTTGTTCATTCATTCGATTATTCGAGTGTTGTGATCTGGCTTACTTTTTTTTTTCCTTTAATTTGCTTAGAGTGTGTGGCTTTCGTTTTCATTTTCGCCTATCATTTCGATTATGACTCTCATCCTGTCATGACACAGATGCTACATAGATAATGAAAGCTCTTGTCAAATTGATTTTGATCATTCTGGCAAAGTCATCTAATGACGTGAACTGAATTTTTGTTTGCTTTACTTTATATAGAAAAATTGGACCAAGAATCACTAGTTTGGACCATTTTTGCTAGCTCAGACAACGAATGCTAACACATTAAGGCCAAATCCATGCAGCCGCGACTTCAGCAAAGAAGCTCATCCGATAACATATTAACCTTATACAAACGCGTAAAAGCAAAGTTGAACAAAGTGATATAGGAATCTGATACTTCATAGCATGTGCAAGTTCTTAAATTGTGACAATAGTTCACGTACAGACAATGCACAACACCTTTCAGTTGATAAGTGTGATGAGTATTACCCTTCTCTAATAGTTTTATCATAGTGGTAATCGTAACTATAACAGTAGCATACTTTGCAATAAATACTTCATGTTAAGCTAATATAATTTGCAGCAGATGGTATATAACTTCAGTAATATTCACTTAGTCAAACCATGCCTCATCACTAGCTTCTAGTTCTACTTCCCTACAACATAATTTAAAAGGCTAAACCGGTAAAACCTATCACTATTATTGCTAGTTTCCCTTGTTAGGCATTTGTCCTCTTGTTTCATTGTGACCCTATTTCTATCACATTCTTTCAATTGACTAAAAGACATCAATGAAACTTGCAAAAAATTAGTTTGGAATCTTTTTACCTAAATTAACCAACAATTAAACAAGTAACAACCAATTAAACAACATAGTAAACATTAACACTCACCATAAAACTCTTAAAATCAGACTTGACTTCCCTCTCCATACCCAAGAGTCACTCCTCACCATTTCTATCCTTATTTTTCCTTTACATTACATAGTTTTACCTCTGTGAGCTAACTAGATATAAGCTTGTTTTTGTTTCAGAAATTTATGCTTCCGGGACATTTCAGCTCTTTTTTACCTGTGGAATCCTTTGACAATTCTTACATGTGTGGGATCATCGACAATACATAAATTAGGGCGAAACTTAATAAAACTCTCTCATTAACTATTAGCCATCCAAAACCTAATCAAAAAAACACAAATCCACAACAAATTTAATCAGAACATATATTAATAACACAGACAATGAGAATTAACGAAACAATTTACGAGAATTAACGAAACACTCTAATTCAAATCCGCCATAATCAACAAAATTGGCAACAGTTATAAAGACTAAAAATTGACTCTTGCCATGAATACTTGCATTTATATATAAAAAAAACATTCAGAGGAACATGTAGCAAATAAATTGAATGAATTCTGCAAACTAGGCGCAATTTGAATAATTAGAAGCACATTGAAAATTGCTAAATTAGGGTGTTTCACATAAATTTTTGGAGAGAGAAAAAAAGAAACCTGAGGGATCAACTGCTCGATTGACTTCGGTTAACTATGGTGGAAGCAGCAACGGCGGCAGATTTCGAACTCGATTGAACCTGAGCAAACAATTTTTCACCGGAATTGTCTAAAATCGATTGAACTGCGGCCAGGGATTTCGAACTGTGGCAGACTTCGAACGGCGTCCAGGGACTTGTGCGAAGGGAGTTCCAATTGAAATCCGGCGAGGGAGGAGGAGGAGGAGAGGGGGACGATGGAGGACTTGGGACTTTGGGAGGGGAGGCGACTTAGTAGATAGGAATTTAGGATTGATAACTGATAGAAGACTTGGGACTTTAATTTGGGACGGCTGATATGAGTAATATTAGAAAATAACTCGCGCCTAATTATCCAAATGCTCCGTTGATCAACCGAGCATTTGTATCACAAATGCTCGTGTTGATTAGTCAAGAGCATTTGGTATAAAATGCTCCAGTTGACTAATCAACACGAGTATTTGTGATACAAATGCTTGGGTTGATTAATCAACCAAAGCATTTGATAAGTAGCAAAAGCTGTTTTTTATACTACTGATATGATAAAGAATTCTATGCAATAGTTCCAGCACTTGACCACTGGAGTCACTATCTTCGTCCAAGTCACTTTGTGCTTCACTCTTATCATGAGGCATTGAAGTATATACGTGGACAACAAACGTTAAACCCTAGACATGCCAAATGGGTTGAGTTTTTGCAATCTTTTAACTTCTCTTCTAAGTACAAGGAAGGCAAGGCAAGGCAAATATGGTGACATATGCTTTGTCTAGAAGGCAGTCTTTACTTGGAGTGTTGAGTTCAAGACTCCTTGGTTTTGTGTTGGTGAAGGAGTATTACAAAGAAGATGAGAAGTTTAGGGAAATATTCAAAGCATGCTCCAAAGGATCACATGGTTCTTATGTGCTTCATGATGGTTTCATTTTCAAAGGAGAAAGACTATGTATTCCTACTTATTCTATTCGTGAGCTATTAGTGAGGGAGGGTCATGGTGGGGGTCTAGTTGGTCACTTTGGAATGAACAAGACTTTGGCTAACTACATGAGCATTTTTATTGGCCAAAGATGCAAGGTGATGTTCAAGGGGTTATCTCAAAGTGTGCTACATATCAAAAAGCCGAGAGCACTTTTCACCAAGGTTTGTACACTCCTCTACCTATTCCAAATGGTCCTTGGGAAGATGTTGCTATGGATTCTATTGTGGGACCGCCTCGAACAGAAAGGGGCAAGGATTCAATCATGGTGGTCATTGATAGGTTCTCTAAGATGGCACACTTTGTTCCTTGTCACAAGACTGATGGTGCTTCAAAGGTAGTTGATTTGTATTGTAAGGAGATATTATCGACTACAGTGTTCCAAAACTATTGAGTGATAGGGATACTAAATTCATGAGCTACTTTTGGAAGACACTATGGAAGCTCCTTGGTAGAAAGTTGTGTTTTAGTACATCACACCATCCTCAAACTGATGGGCAAACTGAAGTAACTAAGGGCCTGTTTGGTTCACTAAACTGGAATGGAATGGTATGGATGTCCATACCAGGATGGTATGGATCCAAAACCCCATACCAGTTTCAAACTGTTTGGTTCAATTTTGTAATGGATTCAATGTCCATTTCTACTGTTTGGTTCACTTTTGGAATGAATTATGCATCCAGTTTTTATTTTAATATAATTATACCAGATATATGTAGATATAATATAATTATACACTTATACATAATTTAACATAATTTAAATTGCTAGCTTGCACCTTTGACCACTTACAAATCCACATTAGACTAACCAGACAATAATTTTAAAAAGTGATTCAATAACATGATTGTACCAAATATCCAATAGATGATCCATGAAAATTATTGTGGATCAGGATGGATAATTATTAATAGTGTACAGCCATACAGTTGAATTATCATAAAATATTTTCTTGATAATTAATAATTCATCTTGCTCTTGATACAACGTTTATTTTCTTGATTCAAAATTAAAATTTCCCAGAAATTTCTATTAGTGGCAACGATGAACACTGAATCAGGTAAGCAAGCTTGTAAATTGGTGCAACTAGATTAATGAGATTGGTGCAGCAGATATCCAACAACATGATTGTGCAAATCCACATTAAATCAATGATAGAAGATTCCATCAAATTTGCCATGAAGACCACTACTGTAATTGAGGAGAATGGTGCAGCTAGATAGGAGATTGGTGCAGCTAGATTAAGGAATTGAAATAAAGCAGATTGATAAAGCAGATCGATAAAGCAGATATCAAATATGTCACGAAAATTCCATCAAATTCAAAAGTGTAATTGATAAGAAATTGGGGACAAAAAGAGGACATACTTTCTGCAAATAAGGTGGTCGGCGACGGTGGTGGTCGAAAAAGGGGGGTCGGTGACGGTGGTGGTCGGAAGTGGGTGGTCGGCGATGATTGGATTCTCTCTTGTCTAGGGTTTAACCCTTCTCTCTCCCCCTTCCACACAAATTAGGGTTTGAAACTTGAGGGAATGGAGTTAGAAACTTAGGGGGGACGGGAGATTGGGATTCTAGGGGGATGGGGTGGAGATAGAAACTCTTGGGTATGAGACTCTCCCCTAAATATGCCCAACCAAACAATGGAATGGATGTCATTCCATTCCATTCCATTAAAAATACCCCAACCAAACATCCCCTAATAGAACTGTAGGTGCCTTACTTAGAGGATTGGTAAGAAAGAGTACCAAGGATTGGGATGTCAAGCTTGCATATGCTGAGTTTGCTTATAATAGGTCACCTACTTATGCCACAAGATGTTATCCTTTTGAGGTTGTCTATGGTACTAACCCTGGGGTGCCTAGTGATCTTATTCCCTTCCCTAATGATGAAGTGTATCATGTGGATGCTAAGGAGAAGGCGCAAGCAATGTTAAAGCTTCATGCACAAGTAAAGGCCAGAATTAAGAACGTGAACACCAAGTATCAACAACTAGCTAAGTACAACACATGTTCAAGGTTGGTGATTTCGTTTGGTTGCACCTAAGGAAGGAAAGGTTCCCATGCCTTTGAAAGAATAAGCTAATGCCACGTTTAGATGGTCCTTTCAATATTGTAGCGAAGGTTAATGATAATGCCTTCAAGCTTGACTTACATGGAGACTATAATGTGAGTGCCAATATGAATGTGGGGGATTTGGCTCCATATGTCCATGATGATGAGATGGCTCAATTGAGGTCAATTGTTTCTAAAGAAGAGGAGGATGATACAAAAGTAGTTGATGCAAGTTTACTAGCTCTTGTACATAAGAATATGTGAGTAGACCTTGGCTCAATTGATGTACATGGAGGACTCTTCATGGGGATGACTACTAAGGTGGTAGCATGCTTGCTAACCAACCTAGGTAGTGTAGAGTAGGCGTGTGGTATGAACATGTCTATGAGGGTTCTAGTTCTGTTAGAACTCATATCTTTATTGCTTTCCTAATTCTGTTTGAAGTAGGAATCATGATTTTGCCTACGTTCTTAAAACGATGGATTTTACATGATTCAAGGAGTCTAGAGAGTCTAGGACTTAGGGATTTGTCCTAAGCCTATTTGGATTAGTATAGATGTTTCCTATTAGGATTAGCATGATAGAATTAGTATAAATATAACCTATGTAGTTCGAATTTTATTCATAGTGATGAATAATAATTCGTGAGTTTTAAACTTGAGTGTTTACACAAATTATCTTGATTGTTGGTGGCTTTGCCTTTATACATTCAAAACCCTTTGATTTATTCCTTGTTGTGGCTGTGCCTTTATCATTGAATAATCTAAGAACTAGATCTTGTTCTTTGTTTCTTTACTTTGTTCGAACATTTTTTATTTAATTACACAAACTTCTGCACTTGTTATTTAATCTTAGTAGATTATATACATCAAATGGTATTTTAATATTTTCATTGGTTCTAACTTATTTTGGCAGGAATATGGCGCCAAACTTTGATTTGTTAAGCTTTTGGTATTAAATCCTAGTCAAAATATTTCAGAAAACCAAAAAAAATAAAATTTGAGCCCTATTTTCCTACGGGATTTTATAGTGATTGGAAGGTCTTTTGTTTTCCTGTAACTTCCAAATTTATGATTTAGGTTACAAATCTTGGTTCAATCTCCTAATTTATGGTGAAGGTTACAAATTATTTAATTTTGGAAGTTCAGTACTACCTATTCTACTCATATAAATACTTCATACCTTAAACCATCTTTTTCACACAAAATCTTTGGAGAATCCTTACTCTCTAACTTCAAGGTTCTTCTTTCTTTTCTTATCTATTTCAGTTTTATATTTCTTATTCAAGTTCCAATTTTTTTTGGATTAATAAAAAAAAGATTTTCCATGTTTCTTACTCAAAAATATTATGATCATGATAGGTTATTCACGTTTGAATTCATGATTAAGTTCATGTGATAAGTTACTTATTAGATTTTTATATTATTAGTTTGTTAGGAGATTGTTCAAGATTAAGACTAGTGGAGATACTAGTATACTCTTTGTGCAAGGTCAAGGTATGTCATGTAGCTAGATCTTTTGAAATGTGTTTTATGTGATAAAGTTGTTTTTGATTTACTGGTTGGATTGGTCTAGAAATTTGGTTTTAAATGGTTACAATATTTTGTTATCCACTCTTGGAAGTGAAAAGAGGGAATGATTTTGTCAATCATTTTATATATAGAAGTTATGTTATCCTTTTTGGAAAAATAAATTATTTTTACAAGGAAAGATTGATAGGTTTTTATGAACTTTGAATGTTCAAAAATTTGTTTATGATAAAAGGAGGTTTATTCATGACTTACAAGTCATATTATTATTATTTTCGCTTGATTAACATCAAGAGCTTCAAACCACTGGTTGGCAATTATAATTACCCCTTGATATAGCTCTGTGATGGGATGTCTAGCTTGGGGGTGTGCACACTTAGCAAAATAGAAGGGGAGATAAGAAGATGAATTGTTTTCAAGATTAATTTTAATCGAAGTTGTTTTGAAAGAGTTTGTTCTTAAAAGGTTATTTTTGAATTATTATTCAAGTATTTGGAAAGAGTTCGTTCTTAAAAATTTATTCTTGAATTATTATACAAGTGTTTGGAAATAGTTTATTTTTAAAAGGTTATTCTTGAATTATTATTAAAGTGTTTGAAAATAATTTATTCTTAAAGAGTTATTCTTGAATTATGAGTGACGGAGTTTTCAAAATGCAAAAAAAAAATGTTGCGAAGTAACAAATGTGTTACTTATCTAGTACATATCGTACTCAGTTTTATACTAACGCGTATCTCCTTTTTCCTATTTGGCTTTGCCCTATTTACCTTTTTGGTAAACAGTTTTGCACGTGAATTTTGGATGTGCATGGGAGCATACTAAAAAGGAGATCTTCACTTAGATTAGGGTGTTTTTATTTATATCAAGTATTGAGACAATATTTACTTTTATTAATAAGAAGTATTATTATTTTTGGTTAAAGTCTTCCGTTGTAAGTTATTTTGTTAGTTAGTAGTTGGTTGTCGAAAACGTGTTAGTCATGTGGCGGTAATACTTCTAAATTACTCAAATCTTATTTACTAAATTATTTATTTAAAAGGGAGTAATTTGGGGGTGTTACAACCTGACACATGGATTTACGTATGACACGTCAACCTGCGCCTGGCGCAACTAGCGTGTGAAGCACAATCCTGTTTTTTCCTATAAATACACCTGATTTTCGTATCGATTTTAGAATGGATTTTTACACTTAACACTAGGGGAAAAAAGCAGAAGGGCTGCGCAAGTAGGGCTGCGCTTTTTAAAAATGCGCAGCCCTATTGTTGAAGGGCTGCGCTTTTTAGAACTAGCGCAGCCCTTTTTTCTTGAAGGGCTGCGCTTTTTGTCAACTAGCGCAGCCCTTCAAGTGCAGCCCTACTTGAAAAGTGAAGGGCTGCTATGGAAAGGGCTGCCCTCAAAAAGCGCAGCCCTACATGCCATTTTCAGCGCAGCCCTACTTCTTTTTTCCACTAGTGTAAACCCTTCGAACTCTACTAATATATTTACGAACCTCTCTACAAAACTCTTTCAGACATACAAACACATATTTTCATACATATATTCAAATCTTTCAAATTTTAGGTTTCAAGATTGCTCGCCTCGTAGGATGTTAATCTCGCAAACCCAAGCTACAATATAATCCTGAGGCTCCTTAAATAAAGTCTCTATTTTTAAATTGAAGTTACTAACCATTTATTTCATGATGTTTGATGTTTGATATAAAATCGTATTGTACATTCTAATCCTTCTTTTTATTTATTTTTATATATTATTATATATTAGGAAAAATTGACGATATAGGTCTCAACTTTGATTGATAATTTTTAAAAGGTATGAACTATTGATTAACCTATGTAGGTCCCAACTTTAGGGGGTATTAACTTTTAGCGGGCCTTAGTGACTTGAAACTACCTTAATAGGCCATAACTTGTAAAACTTGGGTCACACCAGAAGGATTAATTGAGGGAGGGAAGTAGGAACTAGGTGAGATTTTTAAAAAAATCGTCAGTTTTAAGTCACCGAGGCCCGCTTAAAGTTAAGACCCCGTAAAGTTGGGACCTACACAGTGTTGTTTCATTATTTTGATAATGACAAATAATTAAATTTTATTAGATTTTAGTTTCTTTTATTCGTATGTTTTTAGTTTATTTTGTTAGTTTTAATTACGTGTGTTTTAACTTATTTTATAGAGTAGATTTATTCTTTCAGTTTTAATTAGTGTATTTATTTTAGACTTCACAAATAATAACTTATGAAGAATTGATTAGGAGGTTAATCAAAATTAAGTTATTAACACTACTACAAAAAAAAAGGGCAAAGATAACTGTTAAATAAGGCTTTACATAACAGTTTTGAGGTGTTATCCAAGACAATGTAATGTAAAGTAAACATAACACCTGACGAAAGTGTTATGTTTGCTAGACAAAACATAACAGTTATTTATAATACATGTTATGCCATTAGATAACACATTTTATAAATAAGTGTTATGTTTGCTATTTATATATAACACTTATCTTGAATAACTGTTATGTTTTCCTATAATATATATAACATATATTACCTATAACTGTTATCTATTATATTTTTTAAAAAAATAATGAAATTATCATTTCACGCATATATTAGGCAGCACGCAAACATTGACGGTACAATACCTGTACCTGTTGTATAACTAATACTCAACCCATAAGATCTTAACCAATAAATTGAATTGATATTCCAAACTTCCAAAATTCTTTATATTACAAAATAATTCAACTAATAATATTCATAAATCTAAACTTCTAAAAAAACTACTATATATACATATCAATATTAATCTAAATCATAAACAAAATCAAATTTATCCTATACATAGCCACATCCACATGATATCAATATCCAAATCCATAAATATAATGTATGTCCAAAAGTGGATTAAGGTTAAAAAAATTAGGCGGAAAGTTACAACTCATTCATCATTTGTGCTTCGTGTTGATCTCCGACATATGTAATCCACAACTCCCTGAGTTCATCAATCTTGTCCTGAGAATAGTTTGGGCCAATGCCTTGATAGTACTACAATAAAGGTAATTACAAAATAAGTACTCATATACAAAAACTTGAAAAGTAATAAAACTTTATAATTAATCATGCACAAATTAATTTATCATAATTGTGGCAAGATCATTCAGATATAAAATAATAATCAAGTATTTTCAACCAATTTAACCAAATTGCTCTTCATATCTCTAATATAATATAGATACAAATCTACAGTCTAAAAGATTCGTAATCACATAGAAATTAAAAAAAGCCAAATTATAACTAATGTTCATGTACCTTATCAGGAATAACTAGTCGTCTCAACTGTACTGTCTCAAGCATGTAGCGACACACATAATATCCACAGTCTAGAGTACCAAGCGGTTGACGAGGGAATATACACAAGAAATCACAAATACTTTAATATAGACAATGAAAAATATTTTTGTGTTATCAAAATAATGAAATGAAAGTCAGATACCTCTATTTGATTCCATCTAATTTCGGGATTCTTTTTTATCTTCTTGATATCTTTGAAAATGCAGAATGTAATAGCAGCTCGCGATAAGATATAACGTTTACGACCTTCTAATATTGTGAACCCTTTCTGCATAATGCAAAGGTCATTTATTAATACATTATCATCAATAAAAAGGTATACATTAAACACAATAAGACCACTTGCTTCTGTATAAGAGCCAGTGGGAATGTGATAAAAATCTCAAAAACATCACAGGAAACAGGAATCCACATGTAAATAAAATGTTTTTGTAGATTTACATAGGTTTAAGAAGACCACTACAAAAATTAACCTCCTATAACAAGATTAACAACAAGCAAGGTACTGATAACTTTTGAAAATCCATCTGTAGCTAAGGGACTTGTCAATAGCATAGAAGAGAATCAACAAGACAGCGACACCAGCCCACTAATGATTTTGCAAATGATTTTCCCTTGTACGTCAAGTAACAACCTTCACAATAGCAGATGACCAAATGTCCAAATCATAACATATTTATTCCCCTGCCCCAAAGGTGAACTGTTTAACAAGATCATCATTCAAATCACTACTACAAAAAAGGGCAAACATAACTGTTAAATAAGGCTTTACATAACAGTTTTGAGGTATTATCCAAGTCAATGTAATGTAAAGTAAACATAACACCTGATGAAAGTGTTATGTTTGCCAGAGAAAACATAACAGTCATTTACAATACACGTTATGCCACTAGATAACACATTTTGTAAATAAGTGTTATGTTTGCTATTTATATGACAAATTGAAAGAAGGAAAATTAAACACTTATCTTGAATAACTGTTATGTTTTCCTATAATATATAAAACATATATTACCTAAAACTGTTATCTATGATATTTTTTTAAAAAAAAAAAATCAAATTATTATTTCACGCATATATTGGCAGTAGGCGTTGCAGCACGCAGCATAACAATGTCGTACAGTACAATTCTCTTTTTTTTATACAGGATAGTACAATACTTGTATCTGTTATATAATTAATACTCAACTCATAAGATCTTACAACCAATAAATTGAATATGATATTCCAAACTTCCAAAATTATTTATATCACAAAATAATTCAAACAATATTCATAATTCTAAACTTCCAAAAAAATTACTATATATACATATCAATATTAATCTAAATCATAAACAAGATCAAATCTAGCCTATAGCCACATCCACATGATATCAATATGCAAATCCAAAAATATAATGTATGTCCAAAAGTGGATTAAGGTAAAAAAAAAAATTAAGCGGAAAGTTAGAACTCATTCATCATCTGTGCTTCGTGTTGATCTCCGACGTATGTAATCCACAACTTCCTGAGTTCATCAATTTTCTCCAAAGAATAGGTTGGACCAATGCCTTTACTACAATAAAGGTAATTACAAAATAAGTATTCATATATAAAAATTTGAAAAGTAATTAAACTTTATGATTAATCATGTACAAATTAAAAGGAAACAAATGCAAGCATCGTGAATTTAACCCCATGACTGTTCGAACTAGTCAAAAGATCAAGTAAGAGAAATTAATGTACCATCTCTACTATTGTGTCATGGGATTAAATTCACGATGCTTGAACTCACATCATTCTTCCTCACTTGTCAGGCATGCTTGCATTTGTTGAACTCAAAATTCACGATGCTTGAACTCAAAATTCAAAGTTGTACAATAAAGGCATGCTTTTTGACACTTTTTGAGGAATAGAGAAGATCAAAAAGTGTCAAAAAGCATGCCTGACAAGGAGTGAAATTCTTATAAGATAGTAATCCACAAAACATTCAACAAGTCAACCACATACTCAAATGCAAGTGAGGAAGAATGATGTGAGTTCAACTATCAAAAAGGAAGACGGTCTGCCAATTCTATGCTGATGGTTAAGGAACTCAAACACAAAGAAAGTGGGATGTACCAATATACAAGCATACCCTACAAAGGTCGTCAAACATCAACAACCATTTCAAGCAAGATGAAACTGGTATAAAAAAATCGGGCAATGACAAAGACGACCATCACCACATTGCATCTTAAGGTTTATTGTTGAGTTGCTTCTAAATATGTGGGATTGGCTTTGATATTTTACATATTACTTTCTGATTTCTAGCATTTGTGTTTTAGAGGAAATTCTGATTGGACAAATGGAGTTTATTTGGTCCTTTGTTTTAATAATTGTTAGGACTTAGGAGTTGTAAAAAGCGTTTCATTTAGTACACCTTTTACTTTCTTTGTTAGTTACTCATGTTTAGTTTTTAATCTCCCTATGTCCACAAAAGAAAAATGTGAGTTTGCCTTTTGGTAGTCAAAGTAGGATATATTTCACGATAAACTCTAACAAATATAAATATCATATAAGGATTCTTTTTATCCAACTCAAAGCGGGAAAGATGTTAGGTCAGAAACCCATTGTATATACATTAATGAAATGAGGTTATGAGAGGCTACCTACATAAAATACTTTGTCTAGTACTATCAATGCGTTTAATATGGTGCCTTTTCAACTTAGACAGCAGTTCTATGGTCAGACTTGGCTATAAACGATTATGTTTATTATGTCCTAGATAATATTTAGAGATATTCAGATATTCTAATATGATGTTTATAATAATAACCCCAACACATAAACTACAGGGTGAAAGAAAATAAATAAGCATTAGTATAAATACAGTAATCAAAACAAAATAAAACAATTAGCAGAACCAATATGAGAAAGAGTCTAGGAAATTGAGCAAGGAGCAGTAGAACTTGACTGAAGAGAGGAGATAAGATTAGCACAACCCGTTTTAGTGACTTTATTCCACACAGCATCAATTTGAATTTTAAAGTTGAAAGAACACAAGGAGTACTACATCAAGAGAGACAACACCTTTTGTTGAACATCACAAGATAACTAACAATCATTTCCAGGACACAAATTACGCGGAAAAACTCAAAATAATCAAATAAAACTATAACAATCAACAAAAAAAAATTCAAAAGGTTTACCTGTCAGCACCAAAAATGAGCTTAGCAGACAACTTATAGAAGTCCACCAATCCGAGAATCGAAAGATACTTCTTCACACACGACCTTAAAATAATTTGAACCACAAAGTTATCAATTCTCACAAATAAACACACAACAATCAAATGTGGTACCGAAATCCAAATAATCACCTAATTACAACAACACTTACGGATCATTAACCAATTTTTGCTCAGCTTTTCTAACAACATTCAACACAAGAGGTTTTCCTTCCTACCATTCATAATAATCACAACTTGAAATAAATTTCCCAAAATCATACAAATATACAATTAAAATAAATTAATTTATTAATGAAATTGCAAAAGAAACGCACCTCAGTTCGATAAGCACCAACTCCTAAATTCAACTTTACATGACTAGGATCCTTGTTATAAGCAACAGTGACCTAATATTTCACAACAATTCATCATCTCATATAAAAATAAATTTGATCAATCATATTAACAAACAAATCAAACGGAAAAAAAAAACAAATTCAGAAGATCAGCAAGCGAAATCGATGATAGAATAACAAATAGAGTATAGAAATTAAATTACTCCTAGAATAGGGTCTTCGGGAGCTTGAACGACATCCGGGAAAATGGAATCCAAGAGTTTTGCAGCGATCAAATATGAGAGAGATTAAGAGATTTTAGAAGTTTAAGGGCTTAAGTAGCAATCTTGAGGGAACCGGAGGTAGCAACCGCCAACCGTGAGGGGAACCTCGTTGGAAACTAAAAGTGGAAATACATGTTGATGATATTGGAAGAAAAAGGGTCTCTGTCTGTGCTAGTTGTTAAAATGTTAAAGAAACTTGACAGGCGTTGATTCCCTTGAAGTGTTTCAGGTGGTAAACCATACTGTCGCATTGCAAAAGCAAATCAATGAATGAATACGTCGAAAAGCTATTTAAAAGAAATGTATGACAAGATCAACATCACAAGGTGAAACCGGATATAAAGATGTAAGTCATGCAACCAAAGACTATGATTCATATAAGAAAAAAGGCACATGGACTGGCAGGACTGCAATCACAAGTATGCATGGACTCAAGAAAGTACATGAACCAAAGTTGCCCTCAATCGAGTAGCTGACAAAGACCAAATGCCATCTCTAGTTTTTGACTTCAAGATCTGGGGTTTGAAGATAAACTCACTTTATGGTTTTGCATTACAAGGCAATATGTATTCAACTTCCTCAACAACTCAGGAGGAAACCTGCAACAGCAAAAATTGAGGATTATCAGCGCTGGTATTGCAAGGTAGTTTTAAAATAAACTTTTGTAAAAGCTTCTAAATCAAGTCGTCACAGAACTTGAAAAAGGCGGGTAGTAAGTGCTCCTAAATTTCAGCCGTGACAGTTTTTTTTTTCAATTTAATTATTTTGACAAATTTATTATTATTAATAATAAAACAAAGATAACATTTTGTATTATTTTAATAAAAAAATTAAAGCATTACATAATAATTTCATAGAAAAGATAACACACATCAAGATAAGTGTTAAGTGATATATTATCAATACAACCTAAGATAACAGTTACACGGTTAAAACGTTAAATTTAGACTTTACCTAACGTTTGCTTAAATAAGAGTTAATTTAGGGGTCTTATGTTTGCCCTTTTCTGTAGTAGCGAAAGACGAGTATTTATGTACATTGGTATTGAATGGTACATCAGTAAGAGTATTTATGTACACTCGACGAGGATCAATGCTTACAACAACAGCCTGCAAAATAATGCATAGGCCTATCCATCGTCATTTAAAGAAGCATTTTTATCTATGTATCGATAAATAGAACCTGAGAGATAAACATAAGAGGGTTCCAACTTCAAATGCTTGACAATAAAACTCTAAAGACAGCCCCAAAAGTAAGACATATATCCACTACTGGAAACTAGTGAAACAACAGTATGGTGGGGTGATAATCCCTTAACACTTAAAGACATATGGTTAGAATTTAGCTGAATAAAATACTTAGATACCTTCAAACTTCTAAAACCAAAAAAATGCAATTCTATGTGTTACTGCAAGCATCAAGAATCCACTATCAACTGAAACAAAAATGAAACGAGTTACATTAACAAGCAAGTTGTGAATGTACCTTATGCTTTTTTAGCGCATAAATAGAACGCCACAACAATAAAAACAGGACGAGTGAAATCAGTGCTCCCTCGCCTACTAGCTGGAAGTGAAGCAAAGAATCGGTCCTTATAACTGAAAATTATATCAATAAAACAACATGAGAAAAACCCTTAAAGGCAGCATTTTCACACATTAAACTGACCCCCACATTCAACTACATCCTATGAGATTCTCATCCCAACATAATCATCAATTGATCCAATGCACGATACAATTATCAGTCTATACCTTTACTCCAACCGAAAAGGAACAAAAAAAGCTCCCAATTCAGGCAATTTAACAAACACATAATGTGTAAAGCAAAATCGTTCAAGAATTCTCAAAATCACATCAAATCTAACCAACTTTTCTTTCATTTAATCAAATTTCGTCGGGAAAATAGAAATACTTACAGTCTTAATCCTTTCTGCACAAATGGGATAATCCTAACGCATCCAAATTTAATCGCTAGTTCTCTCACATCCAAATTATTCCTGCAAAAGTGAAATTTTAATTAATGAAGACATGAAAATGCAATTAAATATAACCCAAAAAAAAAAACATGAACTCCACAAGCATACGACATTCTATATACAGATTTGGCAATTTCAGAAAATCAATATAGTAACTAAACAATTTAATTTAAAATTACCAATCAAAGAAATAAGAAAATTGATTCAATGAACAAAAATTTGAGCAATAAAGCCACCAAAATCAATTTCTTTGAGTAGTAGGAATAACCAAGGACTTGAAAATTAAGAATTACCCATAAATTGCTGGCAACAAAGGCAATTGTAGTAGTCGATTTCTCCCAAAACAATTGCTAGGTAGATTGAAATTGCGAATTCCTCACGGGTCGAATGAATTTGTCTGCTGCAATGGAATTTGTCACTGGCCGAATGAATGTGCGAATTGTGAATTACCGTCAGAGATGAGAGCCGAAGGTAGAAAGGGGAACCAGAGGTAGCAATGATGAGGGGAACCTGAGGTAGCAATGGCGAGGGGAACATAGCAACTGGCAACTGTTAACTGAACTTGAAAAGGGCGGTGTTGACCAAAAAAAAAATCAAGGATACGTATAGTGCTCCTAATTTTTAGATGTGACAGTTTTTTTTTTTCAATTTAATTATTTTCACAAATTTATTATTATTAATAATAAAACAAAGATAACATTTTTTATTATTCTCATCAAAAAAAATTAAAACATCATATAGCAAAGATAACACACATCAAGATAAGTGTTAACTGAAATATTCTCAATACAACCTAAGATAACAGTTACACGGTTAAAATGTTAAATTTAGACTTTACATAACATTTACTTAAATAAGAGTTAATTTAGGGGAGTTATGTTTGCCCTTTATTGTAGTAGTGAAAACTTTATTTGCGACAAAACCGTTGATATTATGGAGGTAAAAATTATGATATGTTATGATTCCATAATATTCTGTTTAGTTAGTTTGTGTGCAGCCTTTTGATTATTCCATAAACAAGGAGCTGCCAAAATCTAACCTAAACAAGCGCATAAAAAGGAGGCGTTATGGTAGTTCTATATTTTAGGAACCACAACAACTAACCTACTAACAAGGCGTGGGAAAGTGGAGATGCGCGTGTTAGTGGCTGAGGTTGTGGAGCATAACTAACCAACTGCCAACGGTAATATATCAACGGACATATTAATGGGAGAAGTGGCTGAATTTAAGCTGCGTGTGATCAGAGAGAAGATCATGGAGAAGATCGTGGAGAAGAACTTGAGAAGATTGGTCTCTACAAATAGTTGTTTGTAACGATCTTTTATGTATGTTTAGAATTTTTGTGTAATATTTTAGTGAAAGTATATTCGGTTTTCTTCTTCTTGTACTTAGTGTATTATAGATTGGGTTAGAGTGAATCTAAATCTGTAATCATTTTGAGAGAAAAGAGAAAGAGAAAGAGAAGAAGAAAGAGAAAAGACTTCGAGTGAAGTCAGAGAGAAAGTCAACTGTTCAGGGGGAACAGCTGACTGGAACCAGTTCCGTGGAACAGAGTAGGTCTGAGTTTAGGCTGTACAAAAGTGAGTCTTTTGGCCTAAAGTTATTAAAGGAAATTGAGTCAAAATCCCTCGTGGTCAAGGTTTTTCTTCCTATTGGGCCTAGGAAGTTTTCCTTGTAAAAATCTCGTGTTCCTAGTTCTCTCTTGTTCATGAAGTTACTTCTTTCTTATTCAATCATTCTTTTATTTCCGCAAAAAGTTTGAAAATCTCCCAACTACAATTCACCCCCCTCTTGTAGTTGTTTAAGTGTTCGTCCTAGACTAACAATTGGTATCAGAGCGAGGTTCCTCCAAAATCAGTTAGCACTGAGGAGCTAGTTCCTGGAAATGATGAACACATCAGGAGAAAGATTGGAAGAAGGTTACTCAACTCAGCGCCCACCCATGTTTAATGGAAAGTATTATCCATACTAGAAGAATCGTATAAAATTTTTTATTAAGGCCGAAAATTATCATGTTTGGAGAGTAATAGAGATTGGTGACTTCGAAGTCACAGAGAAAAATGAAAAAGGTGAAGACATTCCCAAACCTCCCTCAAATATGATAAAGATGACTTCGAAAGATGGAGATGAACAACTTGGCCAAAAAGATTCTCCACTTGGCTTGGTCCCCATGAACACAATCGAATCATGGGATGCAAATCAGCCAAGCAAATGTGGGAATTCTTCAAGTTACTCACGAAGGAACAAAGAAGTCAAGATCAAAATTGACATGCTCATGCACAAATATGAGCTATTCAAATGAAGCCTAAGGAGTCTTTCAAGAGATGCTCACAAGGTTCTCCAACATAATTAATGAACTTGAATCTCTAGGAAGATCATCACTCCGAGGAACAAGTACGAAAAGTTCTACGAAGTCTACCTCAGGATGAAAAATGGATGGCAAAGGTCACTGCCTGCTTGAAACAAAAGATTTCACCACATTCAATATCGAGCAACTTTCCGGTTCCTTGTTGACTCATGAAATCCATCTAGGAACTCATGAAGTTGACTCTAGTAGGCCCAAAGCCTTGACTCTCAAGTCCGATGATCTGGAGGATTCAGAAACTGATGATGAAGAGGCAGCATTGATCGTGAAAAGATTCAAAAAGTTCTTCAACAAGAACTACAAAGGAAAGAACATGAAAAAGCAGGAAGCTAAGCTTCACAAGTGTGGAAGTCCGGATCACTTCATAAAGGAATGTCCTCTCTGGGAAAATGAAAAGAGCAAAGGAAAGTACAAGGAGAAGGAAAGGAACAACAAAAACCTTTCAAAAGTTGATATGAGAAGGGCCATGGTTGCTGCCTGGGGAGAATCGATTCAGACGAGGAGCAGGAACAACCAGAAGAGGAAACAGTATTTATGTCTCATGGCAAAAGACGACGGGAAGAAGACTTGCCAAACAACAAGGTACGCATTAATGTTATTGAAGAAGAGTTAAAAGAACTTTCAAAGAATCAATTAATAAAACTACTTTTGGAAACTTTGGATGACTATAAGGCCATTTGTGTTAGAGAAGAAAATTTAGAAAAAGCCTTAGAAGTCACCAAAGGACATTCAAATTGGTTTAAATAGTGAATGCAAACATTGAGGAAAGATTCTTTGAAGTTTTTGATGAAAACCGACGTATTCGAGAAGCTTTTGAAAATGCTAAAAATGAAAATTATTTCTTGAATATGGAAATGGCTGAATTGAAACTATTCGTTCCTGAAGGAACCAGTTCTCATAAATACAGATCCGAGTTCGAAAAGTTAAAATTCGAACATGAAAAGGTTTTAAGTAAATATCTGGTACTTAAAGAGAAAATGGAATCTTCAAGAACGAAATTCCTGATCCAGTGAGTTGGATACAAAAATATAAAAATGAAGGAAAGTGGGTTAGGTTTCAATCACAAGAAGAAAAATAAAATGAAAAAATATGTTGATCTTCCAAGCATCCGAATATGCTCTTACTGTGGGAACAGTGGACACCTAGTGTCTGACTGTTCCTCCAGAGAAGAACATATTGAGATGAACACTCACTTAATTAAGCAAGTGTGGAAAGTTAAGAGAAATACTAGCCCGACAGAGGAACCCAAGTCAGACTGGGTTCCTACCACTGACTGATTTTTTGATACAGGCTAAAGTGAGGGGGAACAACCTGTGGTACCTCGATAGCGGTTGTTCTAAACACATGACAGGAGATAAAATTTCCTCGCTTTCAGCCTATGATGGAGGAACTGTGACCTTCGGAGACAATCTTACCGGTAATATTGTAGCAATAGGGAAGGTAGGAAAGTCTAAGTCACATTCCATAGATAATGTATTTTTGGTCGAGGGTTTAAAACACAATCTGCTTAGTATTTCTCAATTTTGCAACAAAGGGAACAGTGTGAATTTTACTGATGAGTATTGTAGTAAGTAATGCAGGAACAGGTACCAAGATTCTGGAAGGAACAAGGAAAGGGAACACTTACGTTGTTGATCTCAACCTTGTTCCTAGGAACAATCTAACTTGTTTAAGTGCCGTCGACAATGAACCACTTCTTTGGCATAAAAGATGTGGTCACGCAAGTATGGCATTGCTCCAGAAGCTAAGTGGTAAGGACTTAGTTGTTGGATTACCAACATCAAAGTCTTAAATCATGAAGTTTGTGGACCATGTGCAAAAGGTAAACAAGTTAGATCCTCGTTCAAATCAAAGAAAATGGTAAGTACACAAAGTCCTCTTGAATTGATTCATATGGACTTATGTGGCCCTGTTCGAATCCAAAGTCGATCTGGTAAGAGATATGTGCTTGTTATAGTTGATGATTTTTCAAGATACACTTGGTTATTTTTCTTCATAGCAAAGATGAGACATTTGATGAATTTGTTAACTTTGCAAAAAGAACTCAAAGAATAAGTGGTTTTAAAATTAAGCACTTGCGTTCTGATCATGGTAAGGAGTTTGAAAACTCCAAATTTGATGAGTTTTGCAGAAATGAAGGCTTGATCACAACTTCTCAGCTCCTAGGACTCCACAACAAAATCGCATGGTAGAAAGGAAGAATCGCACTTTGGAGGACATGGCAAGAACAATGATCATAGCAAGCAATCTTACGAAGAACTTTTGGGCTGAAGCAGTGAACAGGCATGCTACATAATCAATAGAGTCATGCTAAGACCATTGTCTGAAGACCCCTTATGAGCTATCAAAGGAAGAAAACCCAATATCTCATACTTTAGAATCTTTGGTTGTAAATGCTTTGTACATAACAATGGTAAAGACAATTTAGGAAAGTTTGATGCTAGAAGTGATGAGGCTGTTTTTATTGGATATGCTTTAAGTAGTAAAGCATATAGAGTTTACAACAAACGAACAATGTGTGTTGAGGAAAGTGTCCATGTTATTTTTGATGAAACTAACTCCTGCAGGAACTAAGTCATGAAAATGACTTTGAAATAGGACTGACTCGTTTGAGGAGTCAGTAACATTGATGAGGAACTAACACCTGCAGGAACCAAAAAAAGCATATTCCTGAAGAAGAGATATTGTTCCTGATCCTGTTATACAGGAGGAACACAGCAAAAATTTCCAGTAAACGAAGAATGAAGCTCCTCAAGCTGGAGGAGCAGAGACAAGGATATTTGAACCAAACCATGGAAACACTGAAATCCTCCATTGGATTTAATATAAGTGATATTGAAAAGGGAACTCAAACGAGATCCCACTGAAAAATTTTGTGCTTTCCATGCCTTTTTGTCTATGACAGAACCACGAGTCACAATGATGCCCTACTGGAGTCTGACTGGATAAATGCCATGCAAGAGGAACTGAATGAGTTCCAGAGGAACAAGGTCTGGCATCTTGAGACCAAGCCTAAAAACCAAAAGGTGATTGGGCTAAAATGGGTCTTCAGGAACAAGCTGGACGAACATGGAACAGTCATAAGAAACAAAGCCAGACTCGTAGCCAAAGGGTATAATCAACAAGAAGGTATTGACTTCGATGAAACCTTTGCTCCTGTAGCTAGAATAGAAGCAATAAGAATTTTGATTTCCTTTGCGACATTCATGGGGTTTAGGTTGTACCAAATGGACGTCAAATGTGCATTTTTAAATGGATATTTATTGAAGACGTCTATGTGGAACAACCTCCTGGTTTTGAAAACCCGGATCTTCCTAATCATGTCTATAATAGATAAAGCTCTTTATGGGCTTAAGCAAGCTCCTAGATCATGGTATGAAAGACTTTCAAAATTCTTACTTTCTAATGATTTTATACGAGGAAAGTTGATAGGACCCTGTTCCTTCGATCCAAAGGAACAGACATCCTAGTGGTTCAGATTTATGTGGATGATATAATTTTTGGTGCAACTAACGAATCTCTTTGTAAAGAATTTGCTGAGTTAATGCGTAGTGAATTTGAAATGAGCATGATGGGAGAATTAAACTTCTTCCCGGTTTGCAAATCAAGCAAACTGAAAAAGGAACAATGATCCATCAACAAAAATACGTAAAGGAGTTATTGAAAAAATATGGACTGGATCAAGCAAAAACAAACCATACTCCTATAGGAACAGACAAGGTTAGATGAGGACAAAGTGGTAAGTCCGTAGATCAGAAATTATATAGAGCATGATTGGTTCCTTACTTTATCTAACTGCTAGTAGGTCTGATATCTCCTTTAGTGTTGGTTTATGTGCTAGATTCCAATCAAATCCTAAGGAATCTCATTTGACAACTATTAAAAGGATTCTTAGATATTTGAAAGGAAGTGATGATTTTGTTTGTTCTATCCTCGAAGTGACATCTTTGATCTAGTAAGCTATTCCGATGCTGACTATGCTGGAGACTTGGTGAATCGAAAAAGCACCTCGGGTATTATCCAGTTCCTAGGATCAAGCTTGGTTTCTTGGAGCTCAAAGAAACAGAACACAGTTGCTCTTTCCACAGCCAAAGCTGAATATGTGGCAGCTGCTCTCAGGTATTATGGATCAAGCAACATGTACGTGACTTTGGCATAAAATTTAAGTGTGTTCCTATACTCTGTGATAATACTAGTGCCATTTGCATTTCCAAGGATCCAGTTCATCACTCTAGGTCAAGCATATTCACATTAGACATCATTTCCTAAAAACAATGTAGAAAGGGATTAGTCAAAGTTGATTTTTGTCCAACTGAAAATCAAATAGCTGACATATTGACTAAACCTCTATCTAGGGACAGGTTTGAAAAGTACGCTTGGAACTAGGAATGATAAAAATTATTTAAATGTACACATGATGTTGATTCCCCTCAAATTGTTTCTTACTAAGTATGTCCTGCAACTTTCATGAATTAAAATTCATACACCTAGGGTCAAGTATAAGGACTCACATATGTCTTTGAATATTACCCTTAGTGTCCTTGCACATATTTGGTACGTATGTAGTTTGTACATTATGGACAAAATTTTATCATATGCAAGAGTAATTTTTGTTTTCTATTTTTTAATTTTCCCTCCAAATTTCCTTGCTTCTCTTTCTTTTCACACCTTTCCTTCCAAAAATTAAATACGCTAATATGAATTATAGCCACTATTATGCGTTCAATTAATCTAAGTTAAATGAAAAAACTTCATTAAATGCCTTCCAAAAACCCATAAACCGTTTCATTAAACCCAACTCTCCACTTCTATTTCACACGGTATCATGATTACTTTATAACCTAACCCATCACATCAGTGACCCCTCATAATTTCCAACTATCACATCAATTCATCTCTCTCTCTCCCTTCGCTCATCTTCAACCTCTCTGCAAAACACTTTCAACATGTCTTCCAAAACCCAGAATACCGGTGATCACGAAAATTTCTCCAGAGAGAAAACACCATCCCTTGATGAAATCAGTGCTCAAGAATCATCCGAGACTAAAGAAGATTATGCCGGGTCAAAATTGGAATCCTCTGCTCCTGTTTCTCTCTCTCCGAAAAAAGAAGATGGTGAAAATGAAGTTGAAAGCAAACAAGAAAAGGATATTACAGTACCTACAAAGCGAGTCAGTTTGGATGGTGCAAAAAGTCGAAGTGGACTGAATTATTAAACATCTTAAAATTTCAAAAATGGTTGAAAATTGTCAGTTTGGATGAGGGTCTTTATGAAAAAGAAATTAAAAAGAGTTTTGTTCAGGTTTTACTATAACTAAGGGTGTCTCTGTGTCTGTAGTGAGTGGTTCCGTGGTCACTATTACTGAGAAGAAATTGGGGGAATGGTTTGATGTCCCAATTGAGGGTTACAAAGATTATATTAAGGGTAGGGCAAAGAACATAAATGGAGTTTCAAATGCTAAAATTCTTGCTTTCTTTAATGGCAATTCTACTGCATTATCTTTATATCAAAAAGAATTGTCTCCATTTCAAAATTGTTAGTCAGTTTGTTTGGCTTTCATTCTACCCCGTTCTCAAAAAGAACCCAGGCGAGTCTAATGGATCTTTCCATTATGTACTGCCTGTAACAAACATCAAAATCAACTTCCTCTTTGATTATTTCACATCTCTCTCACTACATTCCATAACACCAAAGTGGGTTATGGAAATCTTCTCTCTCTGTTTTCAAACACAGCAAAGTTAAACTGCCTGCCAGTCCCTCCTTTTTCCCTTGAGCCAGAAAATTATCTTACAAAGGACACTCTGACCAGGCTTAGTTTAAGGTTGGTCAATGGGAAGATAGACTTTGAGAGGGAGGAAATGCCTGTCAAGGTTGAGGTGGGTAGTAAGAGGAAGATGGATGAAGAAGGGGTTCCTAGTGGATCTGTGAGGAAGAGTCAAAGGTTGGTTGGGTCCAAGTCTCTGAAGGAGCAGGATCAAGGTGAAACAGTGTTTATCCACCTAGACTCGGATCCAGTTCCTTCGACTGCTGTGGATTTTCCGTTGATGTCTACTACTGGGCTCAACAAGTTACTCCGGGAAATTCAGGACTCCTTGACCCTTCTACACACCAGGATCAATGCCATAGAGACCACTGTCTCTGTTCTGGACTCTCAGCAGCAACAACAACTGATTGCCATCAAGAATGCTGATACGGGGATCAGGAACAAGGTGGATGGATTGCTCTCTAAGATTGATTCTGTGGTCTCTTCTCTCTTCAAACGCTCCAAGCCCTAACTTTCTTTAACTTTGGAACAATTGAACAAGTTTTTTTTTTGTGGCTGTAATTATTAAACAATTTCTTTTGGATTTCTCTTCTTGTGTCCTTCTGAGACACATGAAGCACTTTTAATTTCTCTTTTAATTTCTTCACTTTCTTCTGCTTTACTCTGCATATTGCTTATCTGTTGTCCGTATTGTTGCTTTCTGCATGCTTATTTTGTTTGTGTGTTTGGATGGCTAATATTATGAGATCTATGTTTGAGCAACTTGCTTGATGCCTAGACTGTTGACTCTCTAGTGCTGCAGGTACATTCCTTGGTTTTGATAATGACAAAGGGGGAAGAGATAATATTGTGTCTAAAATTTTTTTATCTTAGTTCCTATGCATGTTTTTCTCATCCCTGTTCCCAGTCAAGTCTGATCCTGTTCCCAGTCTTAGTTGAGTTTACTTAAGTCTAGTTTGTGTATTTTTTTGTTTTGTGAGTTATAGTCTTAGTCTCTAATTTTTTTTCAAAACATAAAAATATAAAAAAAATTTCAAATTATTTGTCATAATCAAAAAGAGGGAACATTGTTGTGTCATTATTTTGATAATGACAAATAATTAAATTTTATTAGATTTCAGTTCCTTTTATTCGTATGTTTTCAGTTTTAATTACGTATGTTTTAACTTATTTTATAGAGTAGATTTATTCTTTCAGTTTTAATTAGTGTATTTGTTTTATACTTCACAAATAATAACTTATGAAGAATTGATTAGGAGGTTAATCAAAATTAAGTTATTAAACTTTATTTGTGACAAAACCGTTGATATTATGGAGGTAAAAATTATGATATGTTATGATTCCATAATATTCTGTTTAGTTAGTTTGTGTGCAACCTTTTGATTATTACATAAACAAGGAGCCGCCAAAATCTAATCTAAACAAGCGCATAAAAAGGAGGCGTTGTGGTAGTTCCTATATTTTAGGAACCACAACAACCATCCTACTAACAAGGCGTGGGAAAGTGGAGATGCGCGTGTTAGTGGCTGAGGTTGTGGAGCATAACTAACCAACTGCCAACGGTAATATATCAACGGACATATTAATGGGAGAAGTGGCTGAATTTAAGCTCCGTGTGATCATGGAGAAGATCATGGAGAAGATCGTGGAGAAGAACTTGAGAAGATTGGTCTCTACAAATAGTTGTTTGTAACGATCTTTTTATGTATGCTTTCAGAATTTTTTGTGTAATATTTTTAGTGAAAGTGATATGGAAATGGTAGTCATTATATAGAATTCTAGTTCTGTTAGGATTCTATGTAAATTAGGGTTTTAATTTCAGTTTTATTTTAATTAAGTGTTTAAGTTGATAAAGGAATACTATTATATTTAGGAGTCTAATTCCTTATCAAAGTCGAATTAGGAGTCTTATTTTATTAATAATAGGCGTGTGAAGTGTGATAAGTATATGATAATTATTTATCTTGATCCTTAAGATAAACATAAATAAGTTTATTTGTTTTACTAGTTCTAGTAGGTTTAGGAAATCTTGTACTATATAAGGGGATTTTCGGCCATAATAATAATTAGAGTGATTTTGAGTTAATTATTGTTTCAGGAGAGAATCCACCATTGTTTCAGGAGTGAATCCAAAAATCCTAGTTGAATTGTGAGTCGAAATACGCCTGAGTTCTTCATATCCAGTTACTAAGTAAATAAAAACAAATAAAAATACAAACTTACATAAACAAAGCCACTAAACTACATAAAAGAGCCCTAACTAAGTGAATCTTACATTAAGAATCACATCAAGTGGTGTGGCTGCTGCTTTACACCCCTATCCGTCGCTGCTATTACCCCACGCACACCTCGACTTCGCCTACTGCCTTCGCCCAGCCTTCGTCCACATCGCGCATCACTAGCGCACCCCTCCTTCGCCAAGCCTCGCTACTGCCATCGCCTACGACTACGGTCTCGCACACTATGCCTGACGACTTCGCCTCATTGCAAGCTACCATTCAGGCGACCAATGATCACGTGCAACAACTTGTTGCCCAGATGGCTGCTATGGCCACGCGGTTCAATACCTTTGAGCGCGACTTAAATTTTGCTCGACCACCTCCACATAAACCTCGACGTGAAGATGATTTACGGTTGGCTGACCTACCAACCTTTGATGGTGACCTCGATCCCGAAGCATACTTGGAGTGGGAAAACCGATTGGATAGGTTCTTTGATCACAAGAATTTGAGTGATGGCTCCCGGTTTTCTTACGCAATCCTAAAGCTCACTAAATATGCGTCCTTATGGTATGAATCCACACGCACAAGACGTACTCGTGAAGAAAAGCTTCCTATTGATTGTTGGTCCTCTCTAAAAGTCAAGATGCGAAAAAGATTTGTGCCACGAACATACCGCCAAGAACTCTTTGTGCGTCTCAATTCCTTGCGCCAAACCACCATGACAGTCGAACAATATATCAAGGAGTATGAAAGACTACATATGGCGTGTGATATTAAGGAGGAGGATGAATAGAAAATTGCGCGCTTTCTACTTGGTTTGCATCGTTCCATCGCCAATTTGGTGGAATTACAATCATATGCAACTTTTGATGATGTTTGTGTGCTTGCGTCCAAGGTTGAACGTCAACAATCCAAGCGCACCCCTTGGTTTATTCCCCCTGCTACCTCAACGGATCCTACGTCCAGCCAAGCTTCGAGTGACAAAGCTTCCCTTGACTCATCGAATGCCCAACCCAAGCCTGCCGCACCATCCTCGACCGCAACTCCCTCGCCATCTGCTGCTAATGCTACGATTAGGTCCAAGAAAACACAAAGTTTTCGTTGCTAAGGACTCAGCCATATTGCCAAGCATTGCCCTAACACCACTGTAACCACATGAGAAGAATTAGTACTCTATTTGGCCGAAGAAACGCACCATCCTTCTACTTCTATGGATGAGGATGATTTTTGGTCGAATCAACCTATATGTGAACCAGAACAAGAGCATCCTTCCTTACTAATTCGTCGCTCTTTGTTATCTTCTAACTATGATGATTCTGTGGATGAGCAACGTACCAACTTATTCCATTCAAACTGCATCATCAAGGGTAAAGTTTGTCCTTTTATCATAGATAGTGGTTCATGTACTAACGTTTGTGATGTGTCTATGGCTGAAGCATTAAATCTGCAAATGCGCAAGCATCCAAATCCCTATAAACTCAGCTGGTTGAATGATGATGGAATTTGGGTACGTAAACAAGCTTTAGTTGATTTTCTTGTAGGTGAATACATGGATCAACTTTGGTGTGATGCTTTGCCTATGACTGCATGTTCATTATTATTAGGAAGACCATGGCAAAGTGATAGACATGTGATGCATAATGGGAAAACTAATGCATACTCAGTTTTAATGGGGGATAAAAGAATGATTTTGCAATCCTTACCACCTAAATCTAGGCGCCCCAAGGAGAAGGAAAAGGATAACCTAGACAAAGCTCATGTATGCATAAGTTCATGTCATCATGAAGTTATAAAAACTGCACAAAACAAAAAGGAAGGGAGACAACAAGTTCTACAATTGCGCCAAGGTTCTAAGATGGACTTAGGAGACAAAGTATGGTTGTCACTTGCTGCTCAAAAACTTCATGTGAATCATAAGAATGGAGAGCCTATGGATGAAGGACCATTTGAAATTGTGGACAAAGTAGGCTATGAAACATTCAAAGTGCTGCTAGGAAATGACATATGTGCAACATTTCCTTCATGTGATTTGGTTCCATGCTTCCCAGACTAAAACTTGTGGACAAGTTTTTTTTCTAGAGGGGGAGTTTGATATGGAAATGGTAGTCATTATATACAATTCTATTTCTATTAGGATTCTATGTAAATTAGGGTTTTAATTTCAGTTTTATTTTAATTAAGTGTTTAAGTTGATAAAGGAATCCTATTATATTTAGGAGTCTAATTCCTTATCAAAGTCGAATTAGGAGTCTTATTTTATTAATAATAGGCGTGTGAAGTGTGATAAGTATAGGATAATTATTTATCTTGATCCTTAAGATAAAGATAAATAAGTTTATTTGTTTTACTAGTTCTAGTAGGTTTAGGAAATCTTGTACTATATAAGGGGATTTTCGGCCATAATAATAATTAGAGTGATTTTGAGTTAATTATTGTTTCAGGAGAGAATCCACCATTGTTTCAGGAGTGAATCCAAAAACCCTAGTTGAACTGTGAGTCGAAATACGCCTGAGTTCTTCATATCCAGTTACTAAGTAAATAAAAACAAATAAAAATACAAACTTTCATAAACAAAGCCACTAAACTACATAAAAGAGCCCTAACTAAGTGAATCTTACGTTAAGAATCACATCAGAAAGTATATTCGGTTTTCTTCTTCTTCTATTAGTACTTAGTGTATTATAGATTGGGTTGAGTGAATCTAAATCTGTAATCATTTTGAGAGGAAAAGAGAAAGAGAAAGAGAAGAAAGAAAGAGAAAAGACTTCGAGTGAAATCAAGAGAGAAAGTCAACTGTTCAGGGGGAACAAGCTGACTGGGTACCAGTTCCTAGTGGAACAGAGTAGGTCCGAGTTTAGGTTGTACAAAAGTGAGTCTTTTGGCCTAAAGTTATTAAAGAAAATTGAGTCAAAATCCCTCGTGGTCAAGGTTTTTCTTCCTATTGGGCCTAGGAAGTTTTCCTTGTAAAAATCTCGTGTTCCTAGTTCTTTCTTGTTCATGAAATTACTTCTTTCTTATTCAATCATTCTTTTATTTTCGCAAAAAGTTTGAAAATCTCCCAACTACAATTCACACAGGTTAATCAATAGTTCAAACCTTTTAAAAATTATCGCCCAAAGTTCAGACCTCTATTGTCAATTTTTCCTATATATTATTATATGCTTACCTGATTGTTCTATACATATTATGTGATTGTTCTATGCATGAATTTTACCACCCACATGTTAAAGTTTTTAATCAAAACCTAAAGAACTTTTTTAACATTAATCAAATTAATTTGGACAACCTGCTAGATATCCTGTAATATTGATTGCATAATATCATGTCGCTAGAAAGTAGTCTTTTATGTGTTTCCTAAACCAACCTAAACTAATTTTTTTTAGGGTGCTTAAAATACTATATGATTATTCTTTGGTATAAAATTTGTTGTGAATCGATATTTAGTAGAGGCCAGCAATGGGCAACATGGTTCCTGACTTTGTTTCTACCCTCACCCCCGAACTCAATACCATCTATGGAGTCTAGACGGGAAAATCTACATGGGATAAGTTCCTAATTTGTCCCTATGATTTCATATATCCAATTAATTTTTTGAGTCTTCCTTTAAAGACTTGTTACTGACTTCAAAATAATTTTCAATAAAAGCTTTACAATGGTGTAGTCAAATCAAATACGCGCTCATCCCACTTAGGCGAAATAAAAACACGCCTTCACATTAGGTGTGGGTTATTATATTTGGCTTATGTTGTTTCACCCGATGGTTAGATTAGTACTCTTTGATGTGAAATAACATACATATATTATCTTTGCTTAATTATTTAGGTTATCATCTAGATGTTTTCTATATCCTCCAAGATAAGAAAGAATCATCACTTGAATAAAGGTGAAATCATGCTAAGTTGCCAGAACCAGGTGCATGTTGTTCTTGTAAGAAATAGCTGAGAAGAACAACAATAGTGCACATATATGTTTTGGGAAGTTGGCGCTTTCCGAAAATTAAGCGAGTTTTAAATTGAGATATGTTAATGCAGTTATCTTTCCCTAAAAAGACGTGTCAACTGGACATGTCTTGCACATGCCTTATTTATTGGCAATTGAGGTACTTATGGGAAGTTATGATTCTAAAAATTTGAATTGCTTTTGAAATCTCAACTGATACCCTTCATATACTTATTCTCTCAGACATAATGCATATTTTATTTGTCCTCATTTTGTTATGCAATCACTTTAAGTCACACTCGATCAATCTTTCTTTCTCTCTCTCTCAAAGTGGTTTCTCCAAGGTTCTCTATTTTCTCTACAACGAGGAAGAAATATGGGAAGAAGGGTGGAAAATCGAAGCGCTATACAGAAATGCCTCCATCTCAAAAAAAAAAAAAAACCCCTCTGTCACTCAACCAAAAAAACCTCTATAATCCACTGCAATATCCGATAATCCTCCCTCCATCACTCTAACTCCAAGCACCACTGCTCCACATAATCAACCTTTGCCACCATAAAATCAGCCAACTCCATCACAACCACCTCCATCCGTAACTTCATCTCCTACGCCTTCTTCTCATAAACACAATCCCACTCTAGCCAAACCTGTAACCACCTCATTAATCGAAAACCTAGTTGCCTCTGTTGTTGCCCATAACTGAATTTTCACTCGGAAGGGTGAAGCTCTTTCCTGATGAGGAGCATAAGAAGGATTCTCTCACCGGTGTTGTTGAAAAGGTTCTGGATGAGTTATCTACTGAAGATCCTGTTGAGAAGGAACAAAAGGAGGAAGAAGATCTGGTGGATACTGGCCACAATAAACGGTCTCTATCTATCTCTACTAGGGCTAGAGGAATGAGAGTGACCACATCTGCTTTGAAGAAGAAAATAGAAGAATTTTCTAAGGAATTGATCTGTTGGTTCTGCTAAGGGAACCAAGAGGGAAGGCGTGCCAGCTAGGCCCCCTCACACTACAAAACGTAAATTTGTCGAAACTCCAACTTCTACTAGTTCTACTCCTCTTGTGGAATGAAGTGTGTTGTCTAGATTTCATGTAGATGATGGTTATTTTGATATACCTACTTTGTATGAGTTTTGTAATTTATTAGAATATCAAGGTTGGATGCCTTTGTTTAAGGATGTTAAGAATGCTTTCATGGATGCGGTTAGAGAGTTTTATGTGAATTTGAAGCAATTACCTGATTATATCTTTGGGATTTACTATTTTTTGGAGTGAAATCTCCATGTATGTCTCTTTCATGGCTTCCTCGCTTAGTGTTCCAAGAGATGGGTTTAATAAATATGCTAGGGACGGTTAGCCTACTATTGTTGGGGTAACAGTTGAGGAGAGTTGTATGTTTTTGCTTATGTTATTCCCTATTCCAAGAAGGCTAGTTACCAATATGCTAATTTTCGTGATCCTATTATGCTTGTCCTCCACTCCATTTGCAATAAAGTGTTAATTCTTAGGGATCAAGGCAGGGGAACATTTCGTAAAATAGAGATGGTCTTGATTTACTTAATGAATAAAAAGATAAAGATCAATCTTACTGGCATAATCATTAATCATATCATGAATTGTTGTTCTTCCTCTTATCATGCCTAGCCTATGGATCAATCATCAACCTCTTGCTCAAGACGCAAAAGATTCCTCTCAATGGGGAAACAGTTTCCATTCAAGTCTTTACAAAAAAAATATTAGGCAAAACGGGTTGAATGTTTCTCCGGTATGTTAGGTTTAAGGAGTTAGGAGTACCACTTAAGAAGAAAAATTCAGAGAAGAAGAAGAGAAAGATGGGAGAGGAACCCTCACATATGTTGCTATGATTGAAGGGTTCGACAACCAGGGGAACACTTTGAAGAAAATGTAAAAGTTGGTTGAGGGTATGTCCAAGTCCTACATGTCTAAGGTTACTAAGCTTCAAAAGAAGCTGGCCAAGACGGAGTTGTTGGTTATCTCTCTTCCAGAAGTAAAAGCTCAACTACCTACTGCTAAAGGTGTTACTGGTTCGGCTAATTCTTGTCTGCCAATTGATCCCTATCTTCTTGTCGATCCTATGGTTGAGGATTAAGATGATGATGATAAGGAAGATGAAGAAGGTGTCGGATCCTCACATTCCTCCTCCAACCAAGAACATGATGCCTCTGATGGATAAGAAGAAGAGGATGACGAGGAGTGATTGCTATTTCCAATTGTTCCCCCTCCCACCCTATTCTGATAAACTGCCTTTGGCATTACTGATTTCCCTCGTTATTACAAAACATTCTCTGATGTAATTTAGGTTCCCGTTTAACTTTGCTGGTTTGTTTTCGGATAATTTTTGTTTGGTTATGGAATGTGAGTTGTGTGACTAACTTGATTTCTTGCAAGATGATGACTTGATAGGTAGTTGATGCTACTATTTTTCAATTAGGTGATAACTTATGTACAATGGATTTGTCTCTTAGTACTTCTTAATGATGCCAAATGGGGGAAATGAGTTAGAAGTTAAAGCGCCTAAGTTTAGTATAGGTTGACCGAGTAGTCAGTCCTAGTATAATTTTGTTGTCAATTAAAAAAAAGAGTCTTATGAAATAGATGAAAATTTTAACTATTTCACCCCGCGAGTCTTGTGTCATGTAAGCTCCCTTAATGAGTTATTTGAGCTTTGGTTGAAGTTATCTATATTTACTAACTTGTTTGTTGCGAAAAAATTCAAAATAGTTTGTCATCATAGAAAAGGGGGATTTGAGTCCCCTAGGTTTTGAATGATGATAAACAACTACAGGGAGCAGTTGTTAGTACAGATGATTCAAGGGAAGCTTCAAGGATTGAAGTGCATGCAGTTAGTTTAGTGTCTTTTTACGATTCAATCTTAGGTCTTTATGTAGTGTTTGCATATTTAGAACATTACTAAGTAGGATAACAAGTTTCCGTACTAGTTACTATATTGGGTGATTGAGCTAGCGTTTCTAGAAAAGATTTTCGGAAAAAATACTTTCTTAAATACTTTTTGAGAAATGTTTGCCAGCCTTTAGAATCATAGTTCAATATTTACTTGCCTTAGAGAGTGTGCATATATCTTGGATAATATCTTTCCTCCAAGAAAGATATTATTCAAGATATACTTTTCATAACTAAGGAATATCATATATTTGATATCTTGAGTTAGGGACGCTCAAAGGTTAGAGTTACGTCTGTAAATATAGAAGTATGTGTCTCCTTGACCCTTGATACTCTTTCGAGTTTTATTGAGTATTTTCGAGAGCCTTCACATAGAGAACAACTAACACACAATTTCCTAAAATAGAATATACATCTCATAGAGCTTCATATTACTCTTTGTTTACTTTGTAAGAAAGTGTGAGTTAAGAGAAACTAATTGAATTGAATTTGTAATGGAGGGGTTAGAGATTCGGTTGCGTGTTTGTGACTTCATTCGCGAGTGCTTGTGAGTTCAAATGCGAAGTAGCACACTAAAGTTAGTGTGTGGGTTGTGTTGTTTCCCTAAAGTAATGGAAATATGAGAGTGCAAGAGTATTCTTGTTGTTCATAGTCGATTAAGTAGAAAACTAGTGTACTAGAACATATGCCCTTGTTTGGCTAAGCCTCATTAAATTTGGTGTGTTTATCACTGCTTTCAAGTTTTAGTGTTTCCTCTGTCAGGAACTAGCCTAATTGGTCCCCCTTTAAATCGAAAGAATTATGAATTTGTTCCCAGATCTCTAAGTACTTGATTCACCCCCTCCCCCTCTTGAGTACATTGCAAACCTTCAGAGTATAACGTCAAGAAAGATGAAATTGTAATAAAAGAAACTCTGCCTTATAGAATGTGCAGTGGGGAAAAGGGGGAAAGTGTTGGATAAGTGATGTCGGAGAGAGGTTGCACTGGTGGCGGTTATTAGTGTTGGGGTTATGGGTTTAGTTTTCATATTCTCATTTTACATATTGTGTACGAGAGAGCGGGGGTTATAACACTTTTTCTACTTACTTTCCTGGGGTTTCAAACACTCTTTTTCTCATTGATTTGTAATGTTTAACATGTCGATTCTACTGTAAACATCTTCTTGGAATTGATTGATTCTTTCAAGCATTTGTATGTGCGAAATTCTTTTGTCTTAATATCTCCTTTGGTTATTGTTAAGTCCCTTATGTTTGTTTTAATGATATTTGCATAATATTTCTAGGAGCACTACTAGTATTGTTGTGTGAACAATCTAATGCTAGAATCAGGAGCAAATCGAATTGCTATTTTTCGTTGTTCATTGGTAGCATACTAAGTTCCTCATTGCATGCCGAACATTGATGCTAGAACTTGGAAAGAATAATTTATTGCTTACATGTTGTTGCATAGATAACATTGGGAATCCTATTGTTCCTCGGTTTTAATGCTATTATTGGTTTGAACTTAAGTGTTTATCGTTTAATTTAAGTAATAGTAAAGGGTTTCAAACCACGCTTATTATGTTTGTTGAACCACAATCTAGGATGATAGAAGTTTAGGCTTTACAATAAGTGACCAAAGGATTTGTCAGGATTGTGTGTTCAATGATCAAGAACTTGGTTGGAAGTGGATATTTAATCGAGTCCAAAGCCTTTTACTATTGTGTTTATCTCTGATTTACTAATTTGCATATTATAGTTCATGGTGCATTGTTCCAAATCCCCCCATATTCTAGTTACTTTTCCCCTAGGGCACGCTAGGACTATGCTTGCATTAATTATCGACTTGTATTATTGCTCCTAGTGGGTACGATG
This sequence comes from Beta vulgaris subsp. vulgaris, assembly GCF_026745355.1. Lineage (NCBI taxonomy): Eukaryota > Viridiplantae > Streptophyta > Magnoliopsida > Caryophyllales > Amaranthaceae > Beta > Beta vulgaris. Next base: position 23,505,944 of record NC_079203.1, read on the forward strand.
CTTACTTCTGCTATATATTGATTTGTGAGGGTAAGTAAGTTAATTTACTTTGGTTAGGGGTGTACGGCAAACACATACCAATAGATAACTTGTACTTTAAAGAGTGAGGAGGAAATTAGTGGAGGGAAAGGAGAGAGGGAAATGAGAGGGCAAAGGAGGGTAAGGGAAAGGGGGAAAATGATGGAGGATATAAGTCTGGGAGGTTGTAAGAAAGAAATAAAGAGGTAAATGCCAACTATTGAGTGCATATTATAATTGTTACTTGTTGGTTCTTGATCAAATTTAAATTACATTTATTAGTTTAAGCAATAGCCCATTATTTTTTACTAATGATGTAACAAGGATGATTTGTTAGATTTATTTGTTTGTGATTATATAATGATATGGGACATAAATTATAAGTACATGTAGTTTGTATTTAGTTTTGTAATGAATCCCAACATTCCAGGAATTGGTTAGGTTCCTGATCTATGAGCTTACTGATAGATGAACACTATTTTTAGATAAAAAGAAGCCCAATGCCATATTAAGTTGTATTAGTTAATTTTCATGAAAACGCCCAAGTGTCCCATTTAAACTTTTTAATAGGGGAAAGCAACCTCATTTTCAAGTGTTATTATGTTGCAATGAGAAATGTTTTTGTCGCGAACTCTTTGATTAGATTACCAGTTGTATATATAAGCTTTTAATTAATTACATGAAATTTATTGCGCTTGTTTCTATTTCCTATTTACTTACTAGATTATTTGACAATTTTTCTTTTCAATTTATAGTGTATTCATGGAGACTCATAAGTTGTTGTGCTACTACCCAATAGTCTTGATGGATGATTGACTTGACATGTTGTCAACAAATTATCTTGTAAGATTAGTCTCCCTTTTATCTTAGGAGATTAATTTCATTAATCTTGAGGGAAGACCTGCAATAGATACGACATGACCCATATTGTGGCGTAGTTTCTAGAAAGAATCTCGTCTAAACCATCTTCACAACTTACAAATAAAAAAAATGTTGTTTTTTCATCAAGTATTCCCGAGTTTTCAAAAAATTTATGAAATATCCCGCTTTTTAAAATACACGGGGTACCACTAAATTTCATATAATACACTCAACTGCCTTTAATGACTAACGCCGTTAACGTCCGTTAGTCATTAACCTTAATTTTCTTTCTTAAACGTACACTAATTAACCCCTAATCCAAATCCTAACCCCTAATTCTAACCCTAACCCCTAACCCTAAACTCTAACCCTAACCTTCTTACCACCCCCTCCCCCACTCTCCCACCACCCCTGCAGCCACCTCCCCACCTTTCACAACCCCCATCACGAGCCAGAACCCCACCCCCTATCGTGAGTCTAGAACAGCCTAGTCGCGACTCCCTCGATTTCGGAACAGTCCCCCTCCCCTCGCAAAGCCCCACCCCCTTCTCATCGACGAATCTGGGCGTCGGCGAGTCGAATCGGGGGTTGTGCGGGTTGGGAGGAGTAGGGGGTTGCATTGGGGGTGGGGGGGCTGCTGGGATGGTGGGGGGAGGGGGATGCTGGCATAGTGGGAGGGGTAGGGGAGTGGTGGTTAGGGTTATGTTTAGGGTTTAGGATTAGGGTTAGAGGTAGGGGTTAGGATTAGTATTAGCATTAGGGGGTCAATTAGGGTTTAAAATAGAATATTAGAGTTAATGACTGGTGGTGGTTAACGTTGCTAGTCATTAAGGGCATTGAATGTATTATTATGAAACATAGGGGTAGCTCATGTATTTTGAAAAGTTGGGGGGTAACTCGTGCATTTTTTTAAAACTCGGGGGTACTTTGTCAAAGAAATCGAAGAAAATATGAAGGCAAAAAATTGGGAACACAATAATTTTAATTTTCTTTGACCTATTAAAAGTAAGGATTACCCAAAAAAATCTTATGAATAGTGTTTCAAGTCTATTTTTCTTGAGAAACACAAACTGGTTTTCAAATGGTTTTCTGATTGTAATGTACAAAATATGGACAAAGAAGAATTTAGAATATCTTGAAGCACTTCTAACCCTACAAATTAAAGACTGTTTTTAGACATTTTGCTGTGACGAAACTCCAAGATTTTGAAGAAATTTTGTAATGGTTTTGAAACTTTGGGTAGGATGTTGAGCCTTTGCCTATTTTAAACAAGATGTCTTTTTTCTTTTGCTGCTTTTAGCTCGTGTACTACTTTGGTTAGTCCAACTCTAAGGTTACATTATTAAAATATTTTCGCCACGATAATCACACTATTAACTAGTATTTGGGATCGGGCGTTACCCCGGCTTGGTATTGTTTTTCGAATATGATATACTTCCTCCGTTTCAAAATAGATGCCACATTGTTATTAAAACGGACTCCTAGGCAAAATTTCCTAAGCATGTTTAAGTAGTATAAAGTGAAGTAGATTAATTGTAGTGGTCCCCATGTGAAAGGAGAGAAAATAAAAAACTGTTGGGGACCACATATAAAGTGAAGTAGATCGATTAGTGTACTTAAAACAAGTTAGTAAGGGTATAATGGTAAAAGTATAAGGCAAAAGTTACTAAATAAGGGGAAAAAAACATTGTTGCATATATTTTGAAACACCAAAAAATGTACAATGTGGTATCTATTTTGAAACGGAGGAAGTATTTTTTTTCCATTCTCATTAAAATATGTTAAGGAAAACTCAACATTTAAAAGGTACAAATATAATAATATGGACACTTAAAGCATAACTAAAAGTTGGTTGAGATTTAGTAATTGTATCATGTATAATAGCAAGAGGTCACATGTTCAAATTTTGTTGCAAGGTAATTTTACTTTGTTAATTGACATGAGTTATATACACATTGAACAATTTTAGTATAGTAACAAAGGTGTCACGTGACGTGTATACAACGTCATACACACATTTTAATATATTTGTATAGATTTAACTAATTAGATTTTGCTTGAGGGACCGCGCGTGAGTCAAAATCTAGTATCTAATAAAGACAAAAAAACATTCCGACACTGAAGCTACGCAATTTATACAACTATGCCAAATAGTCCCATAAAAAAAAAAAAAAAAAAAACGATAAAGTTGCACGAGTGTGACAAATGGGAAAGGACGAAAGGTTAATAAATTGTCCTTGAATAATGAAGATACAAATGAAACTTCCTGCACGCGTATCTCACGCCATATTTGGCACGTCAACACAATCCAGAACCGTTACCCAAATACTAACCGCCTTTCCTCTCATCATTCCTTTCTTTTTAAAACCAAATTGATATACTAATTCCAGCTGCTATGCCACCACTATTTAATTTAAAGTTTAAACCAAACTATGTGCTATCTTTTCATTTTTATCTATAGGCTAAAACTTCCAGCTCTTCTCCTTTCTATTTTAAGCCCATCCACAAAAGCGTTAGTTGCATATATAGATACACATTCTCCTTCCATACACATAACATATTTCACCTCCAACTTTAATTTCATTCAAAAAATATTTCTAGCTCTGATTACTACAATTATTCTTAAAAATGATGTCTAGCATTTTAAAGAGGTTTAACAAGAACAAGAAGCGCCCGCCACTTGATGTCTGTGTCTCCCCTTCACCATTACCTTCTCAATTGCCGTCGTCTTCGCCATCGTCGTCCGTCGATTCTTTCGTGGAGAGAGATTCCAAGAATATGGAGAAAGTCTTCAGGTATTATTATTACTCATGTTTTACATTATCCTATAGATTGCACGTATTTCTGTATTTGCTACGTACCTTATACTGTTATACCATTGCCCTAATTGTTTCCTTTGAGTCTAAACATAAAGTCATTACTCTTTATCCTTGATTCCTTGTTATGTATGTCATCATCATTTGGAACTTTAATTTTTTTTACCATCTCTGATCCTATATATGACTGGCTTCTCCGAGGAAAAATAATCGAAGAAACAGAAAAGGAGTGAGGAAGTAAATAGAGAGTAATATGTTTGTTTACCATCAATAATGAGGTAAAGATTGTTGGACAAAATTAGTTAAAAAGTATCTGTTCACATACAATTTTACGAGCTACAAAAAAATGATATGAAATTTTGTCATGAATTTATAAACTATTTTTATTTTAAGATATGTATTTAATACTTATATGTAATACCCAGAAAGTTTAATTGTGTTCAATGTTTCAACCCATATATTTTAATCTAATTTCACCCTCTTCTTTTTGGATGGTAACTAATTCCCGACCCTCTCTCTATCCCTTAATAAATTTCTCATCTTTTTGCATGGTGTAGTACTAACTACTAGACACATCTATGATTTATTCACCGTTCATATCTGTAATTATGTTGTCGCACTATCTGTCAGATACATAGATGAAGACGGAGACGGCAAAATCTCCCCAGCGGAGCTACGACGATGCGTGAAGGCAGTAGGCGCGCAACGACTGTCAGTAGAGGAGGCGGAAGCAGCGGTGGAATGCTCAGACTCAGACGGCGATGGGCTGCTGAGTTTGAACGATTTCGAAAGGTTGATGAAAGGCAATGGACTATCAGAAGAGGAAAAGAAGGATGAATTACGAGAAGCATTTTTAATGTACAATGACAATAAGAAGAAGAAGAAGAAGGTGTCATCAGGTGTCATTACACCTAAAAGTTTGAAGAGAATGTTGAGTAGACTTGGCGATCATAAATCTATTCACGACTGTAAAGATATGATTCGCGTATATGACCTCAATGGAGATGGGGTTCTTTCTTTTGACGAGTTTGCTATTATGATGCGTTGAATTATTTACAATTTTATTTCCTTTGCCAAAGACTTTTATTGTATAAGGGCCGATTACTAAGTCATGTTGTATTTAATGGAGTTGGAAATTGGCGGCTCGCCTGAAATCAACTACAATAAGTAAAGGGTGTGTAAATTATTAATATGTATACGTTGTCGTTGACTAGGCTTCCATTTTAGGTTGACAATCATGTACATTTTTTTTTTTTTTTAATATTGTAAGATAAATAATCTTTGGATTACAGTGCAAAAAGTTCAACCAAAAGACCCCGACACTTAGATAAATGGGGAGTTATAAGAAAAATTCTCCTACAAGTGCTCCTCTATTGGTAGAATTTGAGGTGAAATTCAAAGTATAACTCCTACCAAATAAGCCAAGTTAAACTGGTTGATAATCATGTAAATAGAAATATAATAATAGTCCCTTCTTCACGTGTATTTTTTTGAGTTTTGCATTGTAAACAAAGTTACTGATGTTGACAGAAGAATTTTACTAACATATTAATATACTATTAGTGTATATTTTCTAGCTCCATCACTTTATAAACTTTTGATTTGCTGTAAAAAAAGTCAAATTTTAAAATTTTATTATAAATTATTTCGCAATATGTAAGATGCTTTTTGAAAGATTGTGAAAACTCCTCAAATAGAAGTGTATGGCATTGATTATATTAAAGGGATTACAAACTATATTCCTCATTATATTAGAAAACCTACGTTAAGTCGTTAATAATATTTACTATGTAGGATTTTAAATTCAATAGATATTTTCAATCACACCTTCGCAGTTATAGGAGAGGGGAGTTTACATTAAGTATGGATTTGTAATATTAAAATATAGTTGGTGTAGGCGTGTTTTTATTCGCCTATGCGAGATGAGCGCGTATTTGACTACGTCATTATAAAGGTTTTGTATTGAAAGTGTTTTAAAGTCGCCAACAAGTCTTTAAAGGAAGACTCGTAAAGTTAATTGGATATTGAAAACCTTGCGACAACTTTAGAACTTATCCAATGTAAATTTCCTGTTATGAGTTCGGCAGTAAGGGTACAAATTAGATCATGAATCAAATTATCCCATTGATATCCTCTACTTAATATCGATTCCTGTTAAGTTTTATGCAAAAGAAACACCCAATAATATTTTCAGTCACCCTAAAAATATTAGTCTAAGGTTGTTCATGAAACACATAAACGAATATATTTAGTGATATGTAATTTAGCAATCAATATTATAAGGTTTCTAGCAAGTTGTGCATATTATCTTATTTAATTAGGATAATTCCTTAGGTCTTGATTAGTGATAATAACATGCGCGGTGGTGAAAGCATAACAGGGCAATCATTATAGCATGCATATGTATGTAAAATTAAAAAAAGGAAAAGGTTAAAATGTACAAAATGAACATTTTTATATTAAAGATCTGCATAAGGAAAGAATGGTTAGTAATTTCAATATAACAATGATAGATTTATTCAAGGACACTTAGGATTATATCGTAGCTTGGGTTTGAGAGATTGACAACCTTCAAGACGAGCAATCGTGAAGCTTAAAACGTGTATGTAGATCTAAATGTATCTCTTCGTATGTGTATTTATTTGAAAGTATGGAAGTATGAGTTTTTAGAGTGGTTTTGTAAGTGTTCGCAGAGTATTTTCATAAACTATGAAAGTTGTGAAGTAATTTATTTAATTCGGAAAATCGCCATGTATTTATAGGAAAATACTAAAAAAATATAGAAAAGAAAACAGCGCGTCACACGAAGAAGTGAGCTAGGCGCACGACTCTGTGTGACGTACAATGCCACGTGTTAGGCGTAGATTGGTGCGTTAGATGCACCAAGACTTGTGTGCTGGACGCACGTGGTTACCATGCTTTTGACACGTCTTGACAACTTTTTTATAAAACGCATTTTAACGATTTTATCTTTTAAATTTGGAAATCCAGTTTTACGGGATAAAATTATATTTTAATTATAAAATATAAATTAGTTATTGATTAATAACTAATTATTGGGCTTTTTAAAAGGATTTGGCTCAAAATACAATTTATGTGCAGCTTCCAACTGGGGAGCTTCCTTTTAAATATTCGGGGTCCCTCTTTCTTCCAAGAAGCTAATTTTTCCCAATGCAAAATTCTGATTGATAAAATTACAGAGAGAGCCCAAGGTTGGATTGTCAAGTCTTTGTCTTATGCTGGTAGATTGCAATTAGTGAGAAGTATATTGAGCACAATGCAAAATTCTGAGGCTCAGATTTTTCCCCTCTCAAAGAAGATTATAAGAGCTGTGGAGTTTGTGTGTAGGAAATTCCTTTGGACTGGCAAGACTTTAGATTAAAGAAAGCTCCCATTGCTTGGAGCTAGTTCTACAAATCAAGAGCTGCTGGGGGATGGAGTTTGATAAACATGGAGGTCTGGAACAAAGTTGTTGTTCTTAAGTTGATTTGGGCTATTGCTTTCAAAGCTAATAAGTTGTGGGTGCAGTGGATCAATTCTTATTATATGAGAAGAGCTGATGTTTATACTGTAGCTATTAGTAGCAACATGTCTTGGCAGCTGAGGAAGATTATTGAATCAAAAGATAAATTGCAAGACATGGGAGGGTGGAATGTTGTTATTTACAATGGTAAGTTTTGCATCCAAAAGGCTTATAATCAGATGATGGGTACCTTTGATAAGGTACAATGGAGAAGAATTTTGTGTAACAACAAAGCCAGCCTTAAGACTAAATTCCTGCTTTCGATGGTTCTGCAGAACAAGGTGGCTACAACAGATAGAATTCTCAAATGGGGGATTGCTTGCTCTATCACCTGTAAGCTTTGTAACACTGAGAATGAATCATTGCACCATCTGTTATTTCAGTGTGGTTATTCTGCTAAAGTGTGGAAGGAGATTCATGACAAACTAAGGTGGAACTATCAGTTGCTTCCTTTCTGTGAAAAAGTGAGAAAAGCTACTATGAAATCTCATGGGCATAACAGACAAGCTAAGCTTTATGTTTAGGTTTTTACAGAGACAATCTATGACATTTGGCTCCAAAGGAATAACAGGATATTTAATAATACTTTTGTTCCTCCTCATGTCCTGGTGATAAGTCATATTTATATATAGTTTTTAGGTGCATTTAGGTTGCATTTTAGAGCATTTAGTTTCATATTTAGGTTTATTATTGCATTATATTCTTAAGTTATGATTTTCTACTCCTATTCGGTATGTTTTCTTGTTTTTGATGAATTTCAGCATTATAACGCATTTTGGAGTATGATTAGCTAAGCTTGAGGATTAGGAGCACTTGGAAAGAAGCTACAATGATAAGGATCGTCTGGATATGCATAGTACGAGTTTGAGCAAAAACGAAGGGAAAATCATTAGAAGAAATGTGAAAAAGAGTCACGTCTACTCTTCTGATCATAACTTTTGATGTGATCTTTATAATCGATTAATTCCACCAGATTTGGAAACTAGACTTGAAGATCTTTCCAACGATAGGTGGCACGCCCGAGGAGACTTCTAGTCAAGGAGTTATGCCTTTCGGAAGATTGCACTGTTTCTGCTGGAATCTGCCACGCGTACGCGCGGATCACTAATCCGCCTATTAATGATTTATTTAAGACTTTCCTTATTTGTAAATTACTTTCCAATCATATTAGGTTATTGAATATTCATTTAGATAGGTTTTCATTCTTTCTCTCTCCTCGTCCCTCTCACGTTATTTTTTAGGTTTTAGGTTTAGTTCTCTCTCTCTAGTTTTGAGTGTAAACCCTAGTTTTTATTCTTTTTCATTATGAGTTTCATTAGTTTCTTTCCTTGATTTCTTTGATTATGTTTTTTCGTAGATTTAGATTTCATTATTTATTTCATGATAGAGTAGTTTCTTTTATCTATGGCTAAGTTGAAACCTAGTATGATTTAATTCATGATTGTTTCTTTAAATTCTCATATTAATTGTTTATTGTTCTTGCTTAATTGATTGTGTATATTCCAATACTAGATTAGGGATAACTATTATTGTTGAATTCCATTGTCTTGATCACAACGGGAGTTGGATTTTGACGGATTTGAGTATTTCAATTAAGGACATGAAGTTCTCCAGGAGTAGGTAGAATGGATTGTTAGGAAGTTAAAGTGTCGTGTTTAATGTCTTTAATTTGCATGATTCCACGGGAGTAATATTAGAGAAGCCATAGATACTCGGGAGAGGTCTATGGTACTTTATAGGGTGGACTTTTCCTTGTGAACATTTAATTGATTAGTTTGGGGTAGGAATTATTTTGTATTACTTCGTGCTAGTGGGGATACTTAACTATAGAGTCTTTTATTTATATATTGATTAGTATAGTTGATTTGATGATCATTGTTATTAATCTCCTTTAGTTTTACCATTATTTAAGGACTAATCATAGAACAGCTTTCTCTCTGTGGGATCGACTATGACTTACCCTACTACATAGTTAGGAGGATTAGTTAGGTTATTTATTTTTTGTTAGGTGCGCGACACGCCTATCACCTGGTGAAAGAAATTATTTTTAGAGCCTACAGAAATTGTACTGATGAAGAAAAGCCGGCTTTCCTAGCCTTTCTGATGAGTAGGTGTTTTGTTTTATGTAGGCCTTCTTGACAGCCTTTGTGTAGGCCTGTTTAGGGTGTTTTCCTGGTAACTCTTTTTTTTTGTTGTCCATAACAATTTTGAATTGCCAAAAAAAAAAAAATTATTAGGAATGATTAATTTGGCTTAAAAACACGATTTTGGATCATTAAAATAAACTTTAATACTTCTTAAATATTTTTGATTCTCCGGACTGCTCTCCCCTTGGGTTGGACAAATTTAACTCGTGGTATGTTTCACCATTGGATCCTTAAATGTGGAGACACAATTATGTGTCTACAGTTGGCGAGGTAGGTCTTTCGTGAAAATGTCATCAAATCGAGACATGTGAGATCTTTTTAGGTACGTCTCAATTAAAAATAATGTATGTACAAATGCAAATTCTTTTTTTTTTCTAAAAACATAGTAAATATGCATTTTTGACCATGTAAATGAGAAGTATATATTTAATAGTTATTTTAAAATATCTACATTTATTAGTAGCAACACCTTTTGGTTACTTAGGAAAATTATTCAATCTAGGCAGTTGTTCGCTACATTTGGTGGATGGGGACTAGAGGTATCAAAAAAGCTTAATCTTTGCTGCAAGGTAGTTACTATGATAAGGTTGATTGAAGAGTTTTAAGTATTAGGACGGTGTTGTGTTTGATTTATATTGCGGAATAATAATCAATATTCAAATATAAGAGAGAAAAAATAAAGAAGATTTATGTGTTTCGGTCAACGTGACCTATATTTCATAGGTGGGAGGTTCGGGAGCTGTTCTATAATCTTCAATGGAGAAACTTAGTGGATTACAAGGAGTCTTACAAAAGGCTTATTGGACATATAGAACCCTAACACTAGTGGAAATAGTAACAGATTTGGTTTTTGTAAAATCGCATCCGAAAATCAAATAAAAAATGGGAGGGAAAGATGGGAGGACAATATGATGGTCCTTTTGTGGACCGGATCAGATTTCAAAAACTAATGTGGTTTTTTTATCTGATTCGGTTTAGAGGACCGCATCAGATTTTTGTTATTTTTTCGCTCAAAACCCGCGTTTCCAACCTTTGGCCTAGCACGCTGAATTCAAATGGCCCAGCATGCACGCTTTCGAACCAGCACGCTGAAATGTAACCAATTCGGCCCTGCACGCACACTTTGTGGATATAAGGCTCCTAACCCTAACTCCCCTCCTCACTCTTCTCTCCTCCTAACCCTAACTCCCCTCCTCACTCTTCTCTCCTCCTAACCCTAACACTCTCCTCTTTCTCATCAGATACACCCAAACACGCCACCACTCTAACCCCTCATCACCCTAACTCTAACACTCTTCTCTCTCATATGTCGAATCCATAATCGAACCCTAAACAATCGAATCCACAAGCGCCTCAATCACACTTCTTCTCTCCCTCATATGTCGAACGCTTCATTCAAATCCACAATAGAAGCCACGTCATGAAAGAAACTCGAAGAACGAAGTGCCATTAAAGAAAATCGAAGGAAATGCGAAGGAAGAAACGCGAAGTGAATTTAGATCTGAAAGTAGTTATTTTTCGTTTAATTTCTCTAGTTTTTTCGTTTCAATTTTTTTTTCATTTATATTCTCGTTTTCTAGTATTTTCGCTCAATTTATTTTCGTTTAATTTCGTTTTTATTTTATTATTAGTTTTTTTTGTAATTTATTTTCGTTTTGATTATGTTATTAATTTTATTTGTAATTTTTTTTCTTTTTTATTCTGTTACTAATTTTATTTGTAATTTATTTTCATTTTTATTCTACTATTAGTTTTATTTGTAATTTTTTTCATTTTTTTTTATTTTCACTTAGATTTTCGTTTATTTTTTTGTTTGATTTTTGTATTTATTTGCGTTATTAATTCGGTTCTAGTTTTATTTGTAATTTTTTTTAATCAGTTTTATTTGTATTTTTTTTTGCATTGATATAAATATTGTAATATGTTTCATTAGTTTTATTTCTGTAATTTTGTTGTTATTGTTGTAACATGTTTATGTTATTTTTGGTCGGTTCTTTTCAAATGCTTGTTGGCTAGATGGGGCTTGGGATTGGGAACTACATTTTCTTTAAGAAAAAAATTAAGAGCAAACTGATGCGGTTGTTTCTAAAAACTGGATCAGTTTCACAAGTTACTAATCTAGTTTTCACATAAAACTGAATCAGTAAGTTGTGAAACTGATGTGGTTTTTAAACAAACCGCATCAGGAAATAATTTACTGATCCAGTTTTGGACCGGATCAGTAAAAAATTTGGATCTGCTGTGAGCCCCACCCGACATGAACCAAAATCGGATCAATAAGCCGAATTTTGACAGCACCGGATGAGCATTTTCCACTAGTGTAGTTAACCTAAAAAAAACCTTAAATTAATATGAACAATTCCCGTGAATTAATTTAGGAAATATTTAATAAATGGAAAAATTGCCAAAAATCACAAGATATAAAATTATTGTTCATGCCCACCGCGCTCTTTTTAATCTCGCCTGGGCGGGCAACACACCAAAAACAAGGCACTGAGTGTGGAATATGAGCCACTTGCCCAGGCCACAAAATAGCCCGCCCGAGAGATCTCAAATCTTCTTCTCGTCGATTTCAAAGGAAATACATACAATTCTCCACCTTGACTTGAAATCCACGAAACCAAATATTATGAAGTAATGCTCACCCGAAAATAACTAATTTGAATCCTCCAACTTAAACAAAATACCGTATGTCAACTACCTTTAGACTATCAAAACATAAACTTCTTTAACTTATGATCCGATGCCTTACCGAACACAGATGTCCGAAACTTGAACCATCAACATGGCCTAGATATAGAGAATAAGGCCATAACGCTCAAGTATGCATTACCCGAATTGGCCCAACTCCCTTCAAACACTTCTTCATCTAAAAAAACCAAAGGAAAAATTGTTTTAAATAAGTCAACCTTTACACGATCTACCCAATTTCAGTCTACCTTCTGATTATCCCTAATTGAGTTAGGCTTGTATGTCTGTTTTCTTCTATTGAGTTTTAACTTGTTTGTGACTTGTTTAGTAGGTTATTTATGATACATGCTACAATTCACTACTACATTTTTAATCAAACACAATGGTTAAAATAAGCTAATGCAACAATTATTTTTTACACCGTTGCAGTAGAATCATCTATTGCAACGGCCCATTTCAATTTAGGTTCATAGATTAAGCTATTGCAACGACTTTATAGTAACCGTTGCATTAGATATATCTATTATAACGACTTGAGAGGAGATTGAGTAGCGTGAAGATGAGTTGAGTATAGGGTGAAACTTTTAGATTTGAGAGAGAGAGAAAAGAAAACGTGTATCCTTTCAGATTTTAAGAAAAATGTTTTCAGTTAGACTAAAAATAACTTTCTATTGTATTATAGAGAGATTTTAAACAAGATTGGAGAGTAAGCTCTTGTTGTTGTGTTATTCATTTTCTCCCGCGAAGTGCGGTATATATAGTGCCGGGTGAATAATTCACCTGGTGATACATCATATCACTACATAACTGCAGTGTAGTGTCTAATCATGGACGGCGCCGTTTTATCCGTTCACTGTTTACATAGAATATTACAACACTCCCCCTTGAACGGATCTTAAAACATATATTACGGGGTGACAACTGCCTCATTAAAAACTTTACATTTGAAAAACCCTAATGGGATAAAAACAAATATAAAGAAAAAATAGTACAGTTAGGCTTTGATATGCCTATATGCTTTTCTGCCTCGTTAAAACCTTGCCAAGAAAAACCCTATGGGATAAAAACTTGGACGAAGGAAAAAGAGTACAGAGCATATGGCGCTCCTCCTCAATTTAACGTATATCACGAAGGCGACGCAGACCAGTTAGGTGTACAAGCTCTTGGAATTGCTTTGCTGGTAATACCTTTGTGAGTAGGTCGGCTAAATTGTTGCATGATTGAACTTGTGTGACATTAATTGTTCCTTCCTTCTCCAAATCATGAGTGGAAAAGAATTTAGGATCGATATGCTTTGTTCTGTCACCTTTGATATAGCCTTCTTTAATTTGTGCAATGCAAGCGGTATTATCTTCATGGATTATAGTTGGACCTTCTTGTGTCTCTTTGATACCACTTTCCTTGAGTATATGATGAGTCAAAGATCTCAACCATACACATTCTCTACCAGCTTCATAGAGTGCGATTAATTCCGCTTGATTTGATGAAGTAGCTGTTAGAGTCTGTTTTGTTGACTTCCAAGAGATTGCTGTATTTCCATAGCTAAAAATATAACCTATTTGCGATTTTGCCTTGACTGGATCTGATAGGTAACCTGCATCGGCATGTCCTACAAGGGTAGGATTTCCGTCTCGTGGATAGAATAATCCCATATCCGTTGTCCCGCGTATATAGCGGAGTAAGTGTTTCACTCCACTCCAGTGCCTGTTTGTAGGTTCGGAGCTGTATCTAGCTAATAAATTGACCGAGAATGCAATGTCTGGTCTAGTATTGATGGCTAAGTACATTAGGGCTCCAATGGCACTTAGGTATGGTACTTCGGGACCGAGTATATCCTCACCTTCTTCTTCCCCTAGGGCGGAAAGGATCTTCATCAATTTTTAAGCGACGAACAACCATGGTGAACTCAACGGATGTGATTTGTCCATATAGAACCTTTTTAGCACTTTCTCGGCATAATTGGATTGGTGAACAAGTTTCCATCCTTTAGGTGTTCGATTTGTAATCCAAGACAAAATTTGGTTTTTCCAAGGTCTTTCATCTCGAATTCCTTCATCATGCATTTAGCGGTTTCTTCAATTTCATCGGGTGTCCCGATGATATTTAAGTCATCAACATATACTGCAATTATAACGAACCCTTTTTCGGTTTGTTTGATGAAGACACATGGACAAATTTGGTCGTTCTTGTAGCCTCGATTTATGAGGTATTCACTAAGACGGTTGTACCACATCCTTCCAGATTGTTTTAAACCGTAAAGTGATTTTTTCAATTTTATGGAATGTAGCTTCCGAGGTTTTGACCTCAAGGATTCAGGTAGTTCAAGTCCTTCTGGGACTCTCATATGGATATCAGTGTCAAGCGACCCATAGAGATATGCTGTCACGACATCCATAAGGCGCATTTGTAGTCCTTTGCATGCAGATAGACTTATAAGGAATCTTAGTGTCGTGGCATCTACCACTGGAGAGTATGTTTCCACATAGTCAATTCCAGGTCTCTGGGAGAAACCTTGGGCTACAAGTCTGGCCTTGTATCGTACGATTTCATTTTTCTCGTTTCGCTTTCGCACGAAGACCCATTTATATCCAACGGGTTTTATTCCCTTTGGGGTTTGGGCTATAGGGCCAAACACTTCTCGTTTTTTGAGAGATTTCAATTCTACCTGAATGGCCTCTTTCCATTTAGGCCAATCACTCCTTCGTCGACATTCATCCACGGATCTTGGTTCGGTGTCCTCGATATCAGTGGTGATTTCTGTGGCTATTGAATATGCAAATATTTCATCAATCGGGGTTTTTACCCTATTCCATTGCTTTCTAGAATGGACAAAATTTATTGAAATTTCGTGATTGTCGATGCTAGCATTTTCATGCTCCCCCTCAGATGAGCATCTGATTCTTTGAGTTCATTTTCGGGATTCATGACGTTTTTTCGTTTGAAAATTGTTCCACTTTAGAAGAATCATCAGTTTTCTCATTATTGTGTCTATTTTCTCTAGACTTCCTCGGTTTCAAGTCTTTGGCTCCGAGTGGTCTTCCACGCCTTTTGCGTGTTATAGATTCATTTGCGAGTTGATTTTCCGCTTTTTCTCTTGGAATTTCAACCCGTGCAGGAGCATTTACAGCAGGTATATGTGATTTTATCACTCCTTTTGAATCAGTGAATGCATCTGGCAATTGATTGGCAATGTTTTGCAAGTGTATAATTTTCTGAACTTCCTGCTCACACATATTTGATCTTTGATCAATATATGATAAATTTTTGGCATTCCATGATATTTCATTCCAACATGGGCCTGCTTTATCTCCCCCTAAGGTTGGGAAAATTGTCTCATCAAAGTGACAATCCGCGAACCGAGCGGTGAAAAGATCACCAGTTAACGGTTCTAGATATCTTATGATGGACGGTGATTCAAATCCAACATAGATTCCCAACCTTCTTTGTGGGCCCATCTTAGTACGTTGTGGTGGTGCTATGGGAACGTAGACTGCACACCCAAAATTCGTAGGTGAGCAAGGCTTGGTTCCTTTCCAACCACTAACTGTAGTGGGGATAGATCATGCTTGGCGCTCGGCCTTAGTCTCAGTAAAGCCGCAGCATGTAGTATGGCATGTCCCCATGTAGAAGATGGGAGTTTTGATTTCATGAGTAATGGCCTCGCAACTAATTGTAGTCGCTTTATGAATGCTTCCGCTAGGCCGTTTTGTGTGTGAACATGGGCTACTGGATGTTCCACGTCTATCCCAATTGACATACAATAGTCATTAAAAGTGCGGGATGTGAATTCTCCGGCATTATCAAGCCGATTTTCTTTATAGGATAGTCTGGGAATTGAGCCCTTAGAGCGTAATTTGTGCTAGCAGTTTTGCAAAAGCAACATTCCTTGTTGATAGGAGACTAACGTGAGACCAACGTGTTGATGCGTCTATCAACACCAGAAAGTATCTGAATGGTCCACATGATGGGTGTATTGGCCCGCAAATATCTCCTTGGATTCTTTCTAGGAATGCAAGATTTTCACCTTCAAGTTTATTTTTAGAAGGTCTTATGATTAATTTGCCAAGGGAACAAGCCTTACAATTATGCTCATTTGAGTGTGGGGCCCGTATGTTTTTCAACGGATGCCCATTTGAGCTTCGGACGATTTTCGTCATCATGCTTGTTCCTGGGTGACCCAAGCGATCATGCCACAGAGTAAATATTGCTTGGTTGTCTTCCTTATGGTGGGACACCAGATTTGTTTCGACTGGACTTATATAAGTAAAATACAGTCCGAAGGAGTATGATGGCATCCTTTCAAGGATTATTTTCTTGCCATCGTCACATTTAGTGAGATACATGTACTCCTTTCCGTTTTCGTTAATGGTTTCCACATGGTAACCATTTGTGCGCAGATCTTTGAAACTCAATAGATTTCTTTGAGTTTTACCTGAATACAATGCGTTGTTTATAGTGACGTGTGTTCCTTTTGGTAACACTATGCATGCCTTTCCTGAGCCCTCAACCATCTTTGCAGTGCCTGCAATGGTGTTGAGGTCGCCTTTTCTTGGCTTGAGGTGAGTGAAGTATGACTTGTTCTCAGGATGGTATGTGTAGTGGCACTATCAATCAGGCATTGTTGGGCGCCTTTGTTTGTCATTATCTTCATTAAAACATAAATTTGTCAAAATCTAAAAATTTATTCATAGAAAGAGGTCATTACATGAATGATAAAAGGAAGCAAGATACAAGAGACATCAAGTAAGGCAAGAGTACATGAAGTAAAGTGATAAAACAACATCACAGGTTGATCTAAGGGGGATAAGAGGGCTAGGCATTAGAAATATCTTCCATGAGGTAATCAGCTACATCGAGGTCCGGGAGCGGAGAGTTTCAGTGACTAAATTTGTTTCGCCACGTCTACCTTGACCCTTAGTAGAGGCCACATATAGATCCACAAGATGTTTGGCTGTGCGGCATTCATTTGCCCAATGCCCTTGAATGCCACATTTAAAACATTTTTCTTGTGTTCTTTGTTGGGAGTTTCTTCCTCCGCGTCCTCTATTTGGGCGCCAGTTTTGGCGTCCTCGTCCTCTTCCTCTTCCACTTCCATTGTCATTTCTTCCTCCATTACCCTTATTTTTGAACTGGCCATTCCAGTTTGAGTTCCTCCCCGCTTATTCCAGCGCTTACCACCTCTAGTGGCATTTGTTTCAACTGCGCTGCGCTGGTACCTGCTGGCCTTTGATTATGAATTGAGAGGAGGATTTGATTGTTCTGTTCTGCAACCAAAAGGATGGCAATTAGGTCGCAGAACTTTTCAACGCCTTTCACGATATTGTTCTTGCTGAACAACATTATTGGCATGCATAGTAGAGAGTTTTCTCAATCATGGCTCGTTCAGACACAGGTTCTCCGCACAGCTTTAAGCTGTGAGGTGATGCGAAGTACTCAGAATTGTATCGCTACTGATGCAAAGTCCTGAAACCTGAGTACTGACCATTCATGTTGGGCCCTTGGAGCGATAATTCTTTGCAAATGCTCAAATCTATCCTTTAGGTTATCCCATAACTCTTTGGGATCTTCCACAAGGATGTATTCAGATTTGAGTTCTTCATGTATATGGTGTTTGAGATACACCAATGCTTTCGCTTGCTCCAAAGGGGTAGGGGCACCACCTTCGACAATGGTGTGGTCGAGGCTAAGTGACTTTAGGTAAGCTTTTGCATCCACCCTCCATTCTAGATACCTTTGGCCTGAGGTTTCAAGGATCTCAAAGTCTCGGTTTGCAAGTCTAGCCATTTCTGAGTTCATGTGATATTTTAAAAGTATTAGTAGAAAATTAATATATAAAGTTCCGAAAGAAAATCACACTGGGATGTAAGCCATAGTGGTCCGAGAATCCTTAACCGTTCAAGAGGTTAAGGGTTCGAAACATGATAATAACATGAAAGGTGAACAATAAATATATATAAAAAGGCTACATTTTTTTTTTTAACCAGAATTGACTATCATGTCTAAAAATAAACCACATGTGTTATAAGCATATAATAGAAAATTTACATAATTAAGCATTATAATTGCGTTTTACAATATGCAGAAACAGAATTACAATAATTCCTACTAAAACTGTTATAAGTATCATTCCCCAGTAAACATGACCTTCAACTGTCTGAAAGATTCTAGAAGATCTGGTGTGTCGTTTTGAGGAGGCGGTTTCCGGCATTGTACATGGTGGCCGAAAATAGTGGAGAATAATTTGTGAAGTTTTATGAGAGAGAAAATTTTATGGGGTAGAAGTGAGTGAGGGAGGCGGACGAGAAAATGAGAAGGGTTAAAATCCCTTTTATAGTGGTGTAAAAACACTATTCACATTTAACAGGTAAAATATATACTAGTGAGTTATACGTAAATTTTGACAAAAACCAAAAGAGAAATAGAGTATATGTAATACTTTACAAAAAAAAAATTGTTTGCGCCTACGATACATATTTCTAACACAGGACTCCTCTTGACATTGTTTTGATTTATACATTAGTATAAAAAAACATGGTCCATAAAAATAAACTGAGCAGTGAGCACCAAAACATTTTTTTTTTTTTTGTGAACTGAGTATGTGGTTTATAAGGTAGAAGGCGACTTATGAACCTAGGTGGTCTCATTACTCAAAATTAATTCAGGTTCCTCTATCATAGATAAGATTTTGTTTGATGCTTTATCTAAGCTATAATATAAATTATGTTCAATACTTAGCTCACATTCAAAAAAGGAGCTACAATTCCTATTACACGAAAATATAATAACATACTGACAAGATGCTCTCTTGCCATATTGGATATATGTAACTTCATGTAGCTGCCCATGTACTAAAAAGCAAGCGAATTTGCTGCTTTATAAATGACACTAACAAACTTATCAAAAAAAAAAACATACTGACAAGATGCTTTTATAATGCATTGGAACTATCATATATAGCTTGCAACAAAACTTCAGAATATGAAACATAAGATTTAATGCCCACTTGGTTGCTAGATGACAAAATTTCAAGTTAGCATGGGAGAAGTTGCTGACAAGCATTAACAAGGCACAAGTCATCAGGTTGATGTGTCATCACATTTGCATTGGAACTAGTAGTTTTGCAATTTATAGGAAATCTAAAGATAGATACTACTTATAATCTATTTCATTTCGGTGCAAAGAAGATCTAGCTACTTCTTTCACCATTTCTTTCAATGCTTTCTCCCCCCCCCCCCCTTATTTTCACAGTTAAAAAAAAATACAAGACATAAATATCAAACAAGAAAAAAAATAGCAGGTAGCTCCACCATTATAGCTATTTTCCGGCCAAAAATTCATCCTCATTGTAGTGTAAGCCGTCCATCTAGGCGGTGGAGTCCGTCCATTTAGGCGACAAGTGTGCCATAGCCCGTCCATATAGGCGGCTTTAAATGCAAGGTCTTTGCCCTCCATGAAGGTGGCGCGACTTGCTTGGCGGCCAGCCGAGCTACCGCCAGTTAATTACTTTGCCGTCGCTTGTTGCTGACGGAATGACCCTCATCGTCCCTACTCCTTTATTATTATTATTAGGAGTTTGCCGGATTTCAGTTGGTGGTTCCGGAGGAGGGTTATCATTGAGGTTAGGGACGGTGGTTTGTCGGCGTTCACCGACGTGGCTATTAACGTTAGTATTATTGGTTTGGGGTGTACTACCAACTCCTCGTGTCGGGTTTGTGGTGCAAGGTACACTATTACGTTCTATGATAAAATATATACTACAAAGAGATACATTGTTTAGAATAGTATTGATCCCATTACACTGGTGATCCATATTTTTTTTTTTGAGAAAAAATTAGTAGCAATTGAGAAGAACACCTATTTGATAGTAGAGCGAAATCGTGCTGATAACGTATTGTATTATAGAGAGATTTTAAGCAAGATTGGAGAGTAAGCTCTTGTTGTTGTGTTATTCATTTTCTCCCGCAAAGTGCGGTATATATAGTGCCGGGTGAATAATTCACCCAGTGATACATCATATCACTAATACATAACATGCTGTAGTGTCTAATCATGGGCGGCGTCGTTTTATCCGTTCACTGTTTACATATAATATTACAACACTTTCCAACCCAAAATTTCTATTTTATTATCCGGCCCATAGAAACAATATAAAATAGGGAAAATTATTTCCTAAAAAAGATTTTCAGGCCTACCAAACAGAGCCAAAATATATGCCAAATCTTCGGAAATGGAAAAACCACGTACATGTACAGTAATACGTGCAGTCTCCTACTTGTGCAACTGTAAATGCTAGTGCAGACTTGCACTGCTCCTGGTGGTGGAGGAATATATAATTTGTTCTTTCTTCTCACAATCTAAATCACCTACAACTTCCCATTTTCATCACTCTCAGTTTGCATTCTTCGATTTCGCTGTTTCCGAACTACGATTTTTTCTTCGCTTTCAGCTGTCGATCTTGCGGTCTTCGAACTATTGCTGTGCTGTGGTTGTCTTTCATTATCTATTAAAGAAGTTGCAATGAGGTAACCATAATATAACTTAGTTGTAATTCAGGCTTATTGTTTTTGCAGTTGACAAATTAGGGTTTCATACCGTTACAGTCGGTATTACTTCTGCATAAATGTACGCAATCTGGAGATTCTTTGCATAATTTCTTTTGTTTTGTTTGGGGGTGGTTTTTAACGAAAGTAGCTTCACCGAACCTTTATCATATCTAGGCATGGCATTTTAATTAATTTTTTTGAGGTGGCAAATGATTAAATCTGTCTAAAATTAGGACCGGAATGAAAGCGGACGGGATTCTGAAATTTTCTGTACCGATTCCAGTCTGCATTTTGATATGTAACCATCCAGAAATTTTTGATCATAAATGTATGGTGGTACAACATTTTCTTGATAATTTATTCTTGTTGCTGATGAAATTACAACTGGAAAGTGAAATTGTATAAGCAAGGTCTCTTGTAAACCGTACTCCATTTTGCATACATTTTTACCCATCCAATTGAAATTTGTTAATAGTCTCAAAAGAATAATCAGATAGGATTTCTATATTTTTTGATGGATGAACGACTTTGACATAGTGTTTAGGTTCTTATTTCATTTTCTCTCTTTTGAAGATCAACTGTAGCAAAATCTCATAGTTGTTTGATAGCAATAACGTCTCTTGGCAAGCTCTCATGTGTTGTATGATTTAATGTTGCTACTTGGCTCAATATTAGACCATACATGAGTTAGAAAATTACTTAAAATTGATGAATGATAGGATCTAAAGTTGAACCTGTAGCTCGGCGAGAATAGGATTTAATTTCGAGTCTACAGATTTTGAATATCAAAAATATCTATCTGCAAAAAGAAGAAAAAAAAAAAAGTATTCTGGCTGCTGTGTGCTGGACTGGTTGTACTCTGTTTGGAAGGATGTTTTTCTTTAAGAATGATGGCCTGTCTTGCCAATTTACAGCTTCATAGTAGCATTTTCCAAGCAGTTTCTTCAATGCTATATTCTCCATTTGCTATACTGAGTTCCTTATAACCATATACGTTTGCTGGGTGGTATATGGAAACGACCTTATATCTGACATTTTGGTAGATTACGATCTATCATCTTGTTTATATGACGTCTTAGTGGTTCTGCCATATGAATAAGAGCAGTTGGACCAACAACATAATCCTTAGTTTGTTGATGCTTTTCATTCTCAGATTTGATTTTGGGCCCCTCGTAAGAACTCTATTGTCTTTATTTTATTTTCCTCCATTTGAGTAGATTCTTGGAGACTGAAATCTGGAAAATTTTCGACTTTATACCTGTTTGTATGAAGACTCTGTTCTTTTGGGTTTAACTGAACTAAATTGAATTTGTCTGAACTGAAGTGAAATGTAATAAACAACTGAAGTGAAATGAATGAGAACTGTAAGAGGAAACTAACTTAAATAAACTGAACAGAACTAAAATGAATGTGTCTGAACTGAAGTGAACTGAATTTTTATTAATTCAGTCCAAAAGAACAGAGCCGAAGTGTTACTGGCCTTTTCTTTCTTAATTTCATCTAATGATAAGAAAGATAATGGAATTTCAAACCTTCTGTAGAGAAAGCTCTTCAGGTTATTTTCCAAAGTATGGGGCAATCTTCATGGCAAACAACTCCACCAGGAAAGAATGCTTTGAAAGAGAACTCTTTGGTCTTCCGTATGAGTTTACTGATTTTGTGATGGAAGTTAAAACCGGGATGCTTTTGTTTCTCTTTGATTACCAAGAGAAAAATCTTTATGGGGTTTTCGAGGCCACCTCAGATGGCGCGATGAATATAGTCCCAGATGCATACACATCAACATCTAAGAAGTTTCCTGCACAGGTAACTCCTGCTTCATATTTCCCTCTTAATTTCAGGATTATACTCTCATAACCTACATGGTTTCTTATACTGTATATGATCCCTCATGAAATTTTAAAATTAATTATCCTAATAGTATTTTATTAAATATTACTTCGATTTATCCCATAATTCTGTTCTCCAGGTCCGCTTCGGTACTTTCTGGCGCTGTGATCCTCTTCCAGAGCATGTTTTTCGTGATGCCATTGCGGAAAACTACTACTCAAAATCAAAATTCAGCTTTGGTTTGTCCAGAGATCAAGTATTCTTGCTCGCTTTTTGCTCTGCCTCACTTTCACAGTCCTTTCCCCACCCTGATGCTGCCAGTGTGTCATACTTCTTTTATTCACATATGATCAAAGGAAGAAATTTTAAATAAATTATGAGATTCTAATCTTTTCTCCTCGAGGAGGTTGGAGGGTTCTAGTAGAAATCTGTGTTTCTTCCGACTTCATTTATTAGACCAACTAATTTTTGAACCAATAACCTCCCTGTTATGCACTAAAAATAAATTGTTCGAAGTGCATAGCATAATTTTCCAATTAGGGAATAGGAAGAGCTTGTTGTGGCAATGTTAAATGGAGTGCTTGTTTTGATGCTTTGTGGAATGAGAAAAAAAGGCCCTAAATTTTCGTTTCTCTTCATGAAATTTCCCGCCATATTCTCTCCAATAATGAGGCAGTGATCCCTGTTAATGGGGCGATCATGTCACGCATTCCTCTCACTCCTCTCCCCTTAGCTATGTTAGAAGCAGATCTTTGATGCCATGAAGTTGGCTTATGGGGTTTCAATTTAATTTAGCTGTCACGTAAGTAAAGAAGGATTCTGGGAGGAAAGTGACTTATGTTTGTGATATGAAAGCTCCATTAATAAGCCCTTTTACAGTGTACTCATTTTGAGAGCAAAATGCGAGGGAAAGAAAAGTTTGGGAGAAACTGACGTATTAGGGGGCTTTTTTTATGTGATTTCACACAGCATTTTAAATAAGCACCAGAACCAATTTTAATTTTTTTTCCCAACAGTTTGATGCTGTTCACATGTAGCATATCTGGGACTAGGAGGTTATATTTGTGCTTGTAAATTTTCGTCAAAACCAAATAGAATTCCAAAAACACAATGGTACCTTGTTTCTTTGGTGTAGTTTTAAGTGGAATTATACCGTTTTGTGATGGATGTTTAATATGCTGTTGTTTTGCATTCTCTGCCAAATTTTGAGCTAGAAATATTGCTCCTCTTGCCTTCAATATGCAGGTAGGTAGGCTCCTCACTTTGTTTGGGAGAAGAAAGCTCAAGGTCCCTAGCTCTCCTGTTAGTACAAGACTATCTAAGAGAAGCAACAATACAGAAAAATCTGTGGTTGCAACTCATCCTGGTTCTCTGGAAAATTCAATATCATTTGCGGAGTCCATGCAAGTGTCAGTTCCAGAAAAAGTAAGCAACTTAGATGCTTCTGATCAGGGACATGCTGCTGACCTTGAAGACTATATACCCTTGCCTTCAGTAGAACCTGAAGAAATCGAAGACCCTCCTGGTGCTTTCCTTTGGGGTGCTAACTTCTCCGCCTTGTGGTCATCTGCAGAACAAGGTGGAACAGACGAAAAGAAACTTGATACTGATACTAGGTATCACGCTCAGGGGTGGGATTCAGACAGTTTAAAGCCAGCTAGCTTCTCTTCAGGTTCTAAAAGAAGCATCGAACAAGACGACCACAAGGAACTTGATGCTTTCCTGTGGGGTGCTAACTTCTCCGCCCTCTTGTCATCTGCAGAAGGTGGAACTGATGAAAAGAAGATTGATACTGATACCAGGTATCATGTTCAGGGATGGGATTCAGACAGTTTAAAGCCAGCTAGCTGCTCTTCAGGACCTGAAAGGAGCATTGCACAAGATAACCACAAGAAAGTTGATGAATCCAGTGATTTGCAGGTGCAAGGGATGTATTCAGACAGTTCAAAGAACAGAACAAGTGTGTTTCTGCGGTTAGCAGGGATTGAAAAAGTGATGGTAGAGGACCGTCATGGTCATAGGAAAAGTAAGGTGGACAGTCCGAGGGACATCCTTAAAAGATTGGACGAGAGACGGAAAATGTGGAAGTGCAAAAGAAGCACAGAAACTCCTTCAAGATCCGGGGTTAGTGTTTTTTCTAGGTTGAGAAGCAATGTAGGAAGAGCACTGGAAAGCCAAAAAGTTTTAGCTGGTGGGAGTGAACCCACAGGTGCTGCGGAAGAATTCACTCGTCAAGATTTGAAGCGCAAGACTAGTTGCAGTTTAAATATTAATGCGAACGATTGTAACGATTTACCAGGTAAAAAGGGGGAGAGAAGATCGAGGAGGAAGTGTTCCAAAAGTAGCTCAAGCATAACTAGGACTCCCACAGTTCTCTCCAATGTGCTTGATCTTTCTGACGGAAGTTCTGTTTGCACAATAAACAGTGCATATCATAAAGGATTTTAATGCTTTTACATAGACCATGGATTTTTATGCTTTTATCTTGAAATTTCTCTATCCCTTAATGTGAGACCTGTCATACGGTAATCATTTTCCTATAAATTTAATCCTTAAGAAATATAGGGACATGTGAGGAAAAGTGTGATTACAATTTAATCAAAATGGATTTACTTTTTGCTTAATTAAAGATACTATTTAATTTCTCATATTTACCTATTTTCAACGTTCTAAAATAAATGGATCACTTACATAAGATGTCATTTTAAAATAAATGAATCATTACTTTATTTGGTAATCACTTCTCATTATTTTTCTTATCACACGACTTCCTCTTTTTCTTTCTCTTTGCCTATCTCATCTCCTAAATCCTCATCTATAAGATACGAAATTTTACCCTATTTATGTAAAATAAATATAATAAGATATAAAAATGCATGAGATTTATCTTATTGTATTTATTTTTCAAATCACACTTTTCTCAAGGGTGAAATAGTGCAATGTGATTAAATACATGATGAATTATTTATAGTCAGACCTTTTCCCAACAATGAGTTAGGGTGCGTTCTCTTCACCTTCATAAATTAAGTTTCAGGTCCAATAAGTTCAGTTTAGTTTAGATAAGTTTCAATCAGTTCTAATCAGGACAATAAGTTCAATCAACTCTAATAAGGTCCAATAAGTTTCAATCAGGTACAATAAGTTCCAATCATGTCTAATAAAGTCCAATAAGTTTCAATCAGGTGCAATAAGTTTCAATTAGGTCTAGTCAGGTCTAATAAGTTTCAATAAGGTCCAAGTAGTCAATGATCAATAAACATTTGTATTATTGTTCATTATTTTATTATTAATATCGCTATTAACTGATTATTTTATTATTAGAATTTTCATTAAAGTACCACAATGATTATTTTGTATTATACTTGTATTATTATCTATTATTTTATTAAATATTTGTATTATTGTCTATAATTACTTTATTATTCATACTACTATTAGCTAATTATGTTATTATTAAAATTTTTAATTAAAGTACCACAATATATAGTATTATACTTGTATTATTGTCTATTATATTATTATTCATATTACTATTAACAAGACTATTAGATACTCCCTCTGTTTTTTTATTGTTCTCACTTAGAATCTTGGTACTATTCATACTTAGAGAGAATCTTGATAATTTTTTTCAATTTATAAGAAAAAATATAGTCATGTGGGATCTTGTTTGATTCGTCTCAATTAGTACATTATTAATATTCAATCGTTATAATTTTTACTAATATATAATGAAAGATATTTAAGTTCAAAAACGTGCGTTGGGAGATGTGCACAGAAAAGTGAGAAAGATAAAAAACAGAGGGAGTATATTAGTGGTGAAAGTTGTATATGCGCAAGTATATAAATAGTATATTTTTTTTTTTGTTAAATTGTTTATCGTAAGAGATAATCAATAATAATTATTTTTAAAGAGAAAAATTTAATATTATTATTTCATAATCAAGTTTGAGGTGTAGTATTTATGTTATAACTCATCAATTTTTTTGCCTAATAAGGTTAATAAGTTCTAATAAGGTCCAATAAGATCTTATAAGTTCCAATCATGTCCAATAAGGTCTAATAAGTTTCAATCAGGTCCAATAAGATCTAATAAGTTCCAATCAAGTCAAGAAGTTTCAATCAAGTCTAATAAGTTTCAATAAGGTTCAATCAGGTCCAATAAGTTGAATCATGTCAAATAAGTGTAGTTTAGGTCCAATAAGTTCAGTTCAGATAAGTTCAGTGTTATTCAGGTGAAGAGAACGCATCCAATGATAGTTCAGGTCCCTCAAATTTCTTGCTCGAATAATTAATTGCCTACAATATGAACACCAATAACAATCCACTCAATCCATCACCAATAGCCTGATTTGACATGTGAACCAATTAGCCATTTATGAAACCAATGATAGTGGTGACAAATTGTAGGAGTGCAAAAAAGACTTACTTATTAGGGAAATTCTCACTGGTACCATCCAACTATCGACTTTTTTCAATGGTAGGCATTATTCTTTTACCTTCCCAATGGTACCACTATGTTTATGACTTCTTAATTAAATTAATTTTTCTATTAAAAATAAGTTAAAATTATTAATGGCTATAAAGTAGAAATACAATCCTAGCTACCCATTATCTTAATTTTTCCTCCTATAATTCAGCATCCCAACAATTCATCACATTCCAATTAACAGAGAAAGGTCCAATTTTGATGAGAATGAATTTTTGGTGTTGGGTAGTGCTAGAGGTGTCAATCTGGGTCACTGGCTGGGTTTGGGTTGACCCAAGCTGGGTCGGAATGATTTGGGTCGGAATAATCTGGGTGACACCGTGTCATGGGTCGGAACTGGGTGGGTCGGGTGAACTTGGGTCGGGTGAAACTGGGTGAGAGGAGCTCGGAACTGGGTCGGAAATGGGTCGGGTGAGACTGGGTCGGTCGGTATCTGGGTTGGGTGAATTTGGGTCGGAATGGAATAAGGTGAAGTCGGTCCAAATCGGCTTTCGGAATGACTTGGGTCGGAAGAAATCGGCTTTCGGAATAACTTGGGTCGGAAGAAATCGGCTTTCGGAATGACTTGGGTCGGAAGAAATCGGGTTTCGGAATTACTTGGGTCGGAAGAAACCGGCTTTCGGGTTACTTGGGTCGGAAGAAATCGATATCGGAATAACTTGGGTCGGAATAATTCGGCTTTCGGAATTACTTGGGTCGGAAGAAATCGGTTTTCGGGTTACGTGGGTCGGAAGAAATCGAAATCGGAATAACTTGGGTCGAAAGAAAATCGGGTTTCGGAATTACTTGGGTCGGAAGAAATCGGCTTTCGGGTTACTTGAGTCGGAAAAAATCGATATCGGAATAACTTGGGTTGGAATAATACGGCTTTCGGAATTACTTGGGTCGGAATAAATCGGCTTTCGGGCTACTTGGTCGAAAGAAATCGATATCGGAATAACTTGGGTCGGAATTACTTGGAACGACTAAATATCGAACCGGCGGCTCCGTGGCGTATTGATTTGGGTCGAGATTGTTATAAACTTATAACATGTGGATGTGGTATTGAGGTATTGTGATATTGTGGTATAGATTATAGTCATTATACTTTATACTTATAGTGATATATTATAGTAATCTGTAATTATACTGATATTGTGAATTGTGATTGAGTCATTATTGTGAATTTTTTAATAATACATTGAATCAATAATACTTTGATACTTATATTCCTAATTTGAAATGTTACTAAAGTAAGACTTATAACTTATAAGTTATACTTATAATCTTATATTATTGGGCCATTCACCATTATTGGCTATTGGTAATTGGCCTATTGCCTAAGTTACTAAGTATCACTCATTAGTTATTTACTTATTTAGTTATTCTCATTCATGATTGCATATGTATTCAAGTAACAAGTAACAACTAACATCTAACAAGTAACAACTAACAACTAACAACTAACAACCATAAGGATTATTGATTATAGACTTATAGTGTTAGGGTTAATAGACTATTAAACTTAAACATTTTGTTAGTTAGTGACTTACTCACTCTCAAGTCTGAATCAGTACAGTTACTATTAGTTATTCACTTATTTAGTTATTCTTATTGATGATTGCATAAGTACTCAAGTAACAACTAACATCTAACAAGTAACAACTAACAATTAACAATGATCAACGTTAATCACTTATCACTTAATCGAATATGTCAATATATCATATGAAAATGATACATAATCAAACACTATGTTAGTAGAGGATGAACATGATCGAATTTCATGTAAATGTGACTATGTTTTTTTAAGTTAATCGTCTCTAAGTTAATCGTATAACTTAGTAGATTGGTTCAATATAACAATGTTTCATTTAAGTTAATCGTCTTTAAGTTAAATTCATATTGAAACTCAAAAATCTAATTTGAATAGAAACAAGTTAATATTGGATTAGATCGATGTATCGATGTAAGTCGATTAGCTAATTCAAGACGGCGTAAGTTCGTTTAAGATAATGGATATTGGATAATATCAACAAATGTATTAATGTAAGTTAAGTAATTAACTTAATAGAAGATAACAATACTCTATCTAAGGTAATCGTCTTTAAGTTAAATTCATTTCGAAACCCAAATCATCTAATTGAATTGAAACAAGTAGTTAATTATTGTTACTATGTCGTAGTAAACCTTATTGCTTATCAGTAAGATACTGATATGAAAAGCGAAAATTCGTATATGTAGTATACTATAAGCTACGGTCTAGTACTGATTAAGGCTTGTTATAACTTATATAAGTTCACTTAACTGAATACAATCAAATTATAGCTGAGTAAAATAATTGTATAAGTAAGGTTATAAGAAATATACCTTAATAGAAGAAATAACCATATATTAATATAAGTTTATAACCAATAACTTAAGTATTAATGTAAGACCTATACAAGTAGTAGTAGTAGTAATTGTTATTGTGTCACGTCTTACATGTTAGCATTAAATTAATCCCTAATCACCGCATGTAACATGTTCATATATTTCTAATTTATAAATTTAGAATAATAATTTCTTAAAAATCAATAATATTGGAGTATTTAATTTCGAAAGTTTTTGTTTTTGTTTTTTGAGGAGTATAATTTCTAATAATACTACTAATTTCTAAAGTTAGTAAACTAATAATATTAGAATTAGAAATTTAGAATACTCAAATTAAAATAATATCAAAATACAATACTAGTTCATTAGTAGTTTGGCCATTTTTTGAAAAGATGAAAATCCAACCATTAATTAAGTTAGCAATCCATGTGATTGGCCACTCTCAATTCTCATTGGTCAAAAAATAATGCCATGGATTCTAAATTAAGACCATTGATTTAAAAATAGATCAAAATCCAACCATTGAATCCCTCCCTAACCCTAAACCCTCCCTCTTTCCTCTCCTAATAATTCCTCACGCAGTCACGCCTCATAGGCTCATATCCTCCCTCTTCATCTTCCTCAATCATCTTCCATCTCTCTCGTACATCTTCTCTCTCCCCTGACTCCTCTCGCCCTCCCATCCTCATTCATCAGTAATAGCCTCCCTCTTCCATCTCTCTTGTCTTCTCCTCTTTCAGCAACGGCCTCAGCAACATCCACATATCCACTTCCTTATATTTTGTGACATGTAGAGACCATTGCATCACCCACATAATCCCTCATTGCTCCTCCAAGTCCATACCATCCACCTTGGAAAATTGCAGCATATGATTAATTTTGTACACGCCCATTTGAGGTGGTTTCCACACTTTTGGAGCCACTGTTTCACTTCGAGAAAAAGGTTTCACCATTTCAGGGAAAATCAATGGCTTCAGATTTAGTTTCTAGATCTCGCCGGTCGGTCTTCATCCTCTCATCATCTCGCCGGTCTTCATTCTCTCCCTCTCTTACTCTTCGTCACTCGTCACTCCTCTCACTTCAAATCTGGAAACGAAAATCACTGATTCACCGTGTTGACTTCTGGAAGCGAAAATCTGGAAACGAAATGAAGCACGCAAATCTTGACTTCATCTCGTGTCGCCAGCTTCCCTTGTTGTTTTTCTTTGTTACTGTTGATTTTTGTGGTCATTGGAGGTGTTGTATTTGGTGTGTAATTTTGTTATTTTCTATGTATTTTTGGTGTTTTTATTTTAATTTAATTGTTAATTTCTATATTAATATTCAGATTTCTTTTGTATTTCATCTTAATTCCTTTGTAATTTTTGTGATGTTATTTTCGTTGCTTTTTTATCATTATTTTTATGTAGTTTTGATATTTAGTTAGTTAATTCAAGTGATATTTGCTGGTTAATTTAAGTAAGATTTATGGCTAATTCAAGTAATTATTTTGGTTTGATTTTAATTTGATAGTGATAAGTCTAATAGGTTTAGTATTTGCTTGTCAATAATATAAGAGTGAAAGAAAATCACTTGCCTATCTTTCATACTATATCAAATTTATCAATTATATAATACTTAGTTTTATAAATGTATAAAATATAATGTTATTTAAAAATATAACAATAAATTGTACCAACTTATTAATAGTTATAAGGGAATGAATTTCATATCTGATTATGAGCTCATATGTTGTTGTTTAGTAAATGGTAATCTTATACGTCTTCGATCTTGCACCCCAAAAACAAATAAATGGTGTTGGGTCGGGTTTACTTGGGTCGGAATGGCATTGGGTCGGGTGGTAACAGGGTTGGGTCGAAACTGGGGCGGTGATAGCTGGGTTGGGTCACAACTGGGTCGGTGATAGCTGGGTTGGGTCACAACTGGGTCGGTGATAGCTGGGTTGGGTCACAACTGGGTCGGTGATAGCTGGGTTGGGTCACAACTGGGTTGGGTGGTAACTGGGTTGGGTGATAACTGGGTTGGGTGATAACTGGGTGGGTTTAACTGGGTCATTGGCGGGTGAAGTTGGGTGCGGGTCATTTTGGGTCGAAAACGGGTTGGGTCTGGATCGTTATTCACGGGTGCAACTGGGTACGGGTACAACTGGGTCGGCCCAACTCAGGTTGTGTTACTAATTCCACGGGTTAAACTGGGCACGGGTGAACACTGGGTCGGAATGGGTCGGCTTTCCAACCGACCACTCTCGGCTCGGAACAGGTTGGGTCTGGGTCGCATGCGGGTTCACCCGTGGGTCGGCCCAGTTTTTGACACCTCTAGGTAGTGCATATGGAAGCCAAGTATTAGATTAGGGTAAATATTTTTTTTTTAATATTTATTAGTTACATTTAAAGTTTAGCCTAATTTTTGTTAACAATAAAACACTTTAAATAAAAAGTCATAAATATAGTGGTATTATTGGGAAGATTATGAAAAAATGTCTACCATTGAGAAAAGTCGATAGTTGGATGGTACTAGTGAGAATTTCCCTACTTATTAAAACAACTGTTGCTCACAATATTTCATAGATTTTTTCAGATTACAGAGTAGACTGTCGAGAGATGACGTGGGAAGGTTAGCGGATAAGTTCGATAATGAAGTTCGACAAAAAGCCTGAAATGATTTCTACTAATCGGGCCGACGGAGTCCTATTGCTTATTGTGATACCTTTTCGGAAGCGGAACGAGCCAACGAGTCAAACTCACCGCTATGCCGTGACCTATAGGCTTTTTAAGCCATCCGAGTTCGACTAAGGCCCGAAATTAACTTTTTAATTATTTCCAGATTTTATTATTTCCTTAATTTCGTATTAGGGTTTTGCTTTACGTATTTAAACATTGTTAGGTCATTGTTTGGAGGCAGTTTTGACTTCTAATAATATCACAGAGTTCCTACTCTTTTCTGGTGGATTCCGGAGTTTTTACAGATTTATCACTTGTAAATCTGTCTGTTCTTGATCAAGACTAGCGCTTGCTTTTCTCCATAATTTTCAACTACGTCAAGAGAGAAATCCAAAGAACATTAAGCAGCATATAGATAGTATATATCTTCTAAATAAGCACCAGAGCTTAGCAAATATTGTATAGACCTAGTGCACAATATAGTAGAGACATTAATTTATGTCAAGAAACTTGTAAAGCACCCAAAAGAAGGTCACCTATTAAATATAATGTAATTTAAATACAATATAATAAAAGAGAATGTGTAAAGGAATTTATTAGAAAATGCTTATTTGAGCTTTGCTACCCACCTCTTGAGCTACAATAGGCCGTTAATAGGCACAAATCTCAACAACTGATGCTCATGAAGCCTTTTTTTAATGTCATGAGAAGAGGATACTCATCATCACCATCCTGTTAGACAGAGGGGGGAGGGGAAAAAAACTCAGATACAATCGCTGCATCGTAAAAAACATCTATTATGTTCAATGAGAATATTGCCACTTAAGCTTTGTCATTAGTAGTCGACTTCCCCCAGTTTATGTTTGCAGATTCTTGTATCTCTCTCTTACTTTTGTATGAAAGAAGTTAATAGCCTTAAAACAAGATCTAAGTGTGCGTCCTTATCATCATGTTTGGAAAATAACTCCTTCACCTGCAGTACATGGGAATTATAAATGGTTGACCAAGAAATGAATTTCTCATCATTTAGCATGTGTAGGAAAAAAAGATAATCTTGATTAACTTATTCTTGAGATCTATGTTTCCCATTCAGCAATACTACGACCTAAGCATGCAAAACCTGGACATATTTTGCAACATATATATATGAACAAATTAAACTTAAAATATTGTGTCTTATTGAGCGCTCTGTAAACAAACCTCTATTTCAACATAAGTCTCCCCACTCGCCAACTTTTCTTGCTTTAGAGTTTGCTGCTTTCCTCAGCTGCTAGAACTAAATTCTCATTGCTCGTTTGCTCAGCATCACCTCCAGTCCCTTTTGTTCCATAGATTATCTCAGAACAAGGGTCTCACTGCTTGCAAGAACTGCAACAGAGGCTGAGTCACTGCTCTCTTCAACATAAAAGGTGTTTAATTCTTCTGTTTTCCAAGCACAAACTATGATGTTGTTTTAGTCAGTTTTACTTCAGCATGTTTAATTATTTAACATGCCATTCATAATTTGGCAAACAATAATGCTAAGCATCAAAAGCTGTTGAAAGACCTTAGATGAATAGAAACGTGGATGATAAGGAGGTTAATCATTTCCTGATGTCCATAGACTTAATCCTAGTGAACCAGCATGTACATCTGGAAATATGAAAAAAATACAGAAGAACCAAAAGCAACACTATTTTACCCAATCACTAAGAAAGTAAGAAACTCCCATGAAATATCTCAAGTTACTTCACGAACACTCATATTTCATGTAAAATATTTCACAACAATCAATGATTAAGTTATATAATGAAAAAAACTTACGATTTTTTCACCATATATCCCTGAATTTTTTTTACACCGTATACCCTTTCAACTTTTAAAATTCACCATATACCCCTCACTTATGAAACAATGCATCCACTTACCCTTAATGATTAACAGCGTTAAACTCCGTTAGTCATTAACCCCTAATCCCCTCTATAACCCTAATTAACTAACCTAAATCTACCTCTAATCCTAACCCTAACCCTAATACCCAAATACTCCTAACCCTAATACCCCCACCCCTCCCCCACCCCCCACCACCACCCACTTACCCCACTAGCCCCACTAGCCCTTACCCCACCACCCCTTATCCCACTACACCACCACTCCAACAGCCCCCTCCCCCCTTCCCCTCCAACCCCTTCCCTCGCAACCCCCTCCCCTTCCCCTGCTGAATCCCCCCTCCCCTTCCTATATCCTCGTGCAACTCCCTCCTCTTCCCCCCGTCGTCGCGCAACCTCTCTCCCCTTCCCCCGTAGTAACCCCCTCCCCTTCCACCGATTCTTCGCAAATACCCAACAACTCAGATTTTTCGAAACCCAACAACCCAAGTTTTTCAAAACCTAGCAAACCAAATTCTTCGAAGAAACCCATTCAATCAGATTTTTCGTCGAAACCCAAATTTTTCGAAGAACCCAACCACTCAGATTTTTAGCCCTTACCCATTCAAC
Source organism: Beta vulgaris subsp. vulgaris (assembly GCF_026745355.1). Classification (NCBI taxonomy): domain Eukaryota; kingdom Viridiplantae; phylum Streptophyta; class Magnoliopsida; order Caryophyllales; family Amaranthaceae; genus Beta; species Beta vulgaris. The sequence continues at coordinate 23,540,348 of NC_079203.1, forward strand.
CCAGATTCTTCGTCAAAACCCAACAACCCAGATTTTTCGAAACCCATTTAACCCAGATTTTTCGAATTCAACCCAGATTTTTCGAAACACAATATGGCGGGGAACAACTTGATGGGGAAGAACCCAGATTTTTCGAAACACGACTGCAGGTGGGGAAGGAGAGGGGGGCAGCAGGGTCGCGGGGGAGTGCGGAAGGAGAGGAGGTCAGCAGGATTTCGGGGGAGTGGGGAAGGGGAGGGGGTCAGCGTTGGTGAGGGGAGTGGGGAAGGGGGAAGGTTAGCGTTGGTTGAGGGTGATGGGGCAGTGGGGGTAAAGGGTGGGGGAGGGGTGGTTAGGATTAGTGTATTAGATTAGGCCGGGTTATAGTTAGGGTTAGGTGTAGGGGTAGATTTAGGTTAGTTAATTAGGATTAGAGGGGGATTAGGGATTAATGACTAACATAAGTCTAACATCATTAGTCAAAAGGGTAAGTTAATGTATTTTTGAAAAGTGGGGGGTATATGGTGAATTTCAAAAGTTGAAAGGGTATATGTTGCGAAAAAAGAATTTGTCAGGGGTATATGGTGAAAAAACTGAAAAACTTATTTCCATTTTTCTTGGCATATGCTGCCAAAATGCGGAACATTAAGTAGTCAGGAACTTACATGCCATGAGTTTTAACATCTTTATTGAAAGATGAAGAAATTTATGAACCAAACATGTAATTTCTTAAAAGTCCTAAAATTATTGCACCAAACACATAACTTTGCTTCACTTATTCTGGGATGCTATCTAAAACGCAGCTAAGCATTACCTAGAACGGTTTATAGTAATAGATGATGAACTGCTCTTATTCATTCTTATATTTTTTTATCTTTATCTTATTTCATTTAATTTTTTTGGGGACAACGTTGATCAAGGCACGCATCTTTTCTTGTATTTTATGATCCACCTATCTCTGGTAGCTTCTAAGGATGTAGGTACATGAGATTAATAATGAAACTTGCTTCAAAAGTAGAATAAAGCAATTCCACATCAAGAGAAATCAAAACGTAGGAGCTGAGAAGCCAAGACCTCACTCTTACTCCCCTACCTCCTCACTCTTACCCTCCGCTCCCTCCCCTTTCACCCCCACTCTCACCCCTGCGCTCAATCCCCCATCACCCTACTCTCACTTCCACCCCTCTCAACTTCTCAACCCCAACTATCCACCTCTCACCCCAGCGATCAATCCCCCATCACCCTACTTTCGTTTCCACCCCTTTCAACTTCTCAACCCCCACTATCCACCTCTCACCCCACCCCCACTCCCTACCCTCTCATCCCCTATCACCCTACCCCCACTCCCTACCCTCTCATCCCCTATCACCCTCCGTTCCCTCTCCCTTCCCCCTATCACCCCCTATCCTTGCTTTCTCTCCTCTCACCCTCTTAACCCTCCACTCTCCCCCTCTCACCCCACCCTCACTCCCTACCCTCTCATCTCCTATCACCCTCCGCTCCCTCTCCTCTCGCCCCCACTCTCCCCCTCACTCCCGACTCCCCCTCACCTCTCATTCTCTATTATCGCTCCCTCTTTTCTTACCCTCTTACCCTCCACTCTTCGCTCCCTCCCCCTAACTCTCCCCTCCCCTCTCACCCCCCCACTCTCCCTTCCCCTCTCACCCCCTCAGCTCCCTCTCCTCTCACCCCTTCGCGCCCTCCCTTATCACATTATATGCACAATGTGAACTTGTATATCAATCATCACATTGCCAAGGTAAATAAAACTGTTTTATATTTCATTTTTGGGTTTCTGCTGCCTAAATTCCTCTATGGCCCACATTTTGTTTTCCTTATTCAAGGATATATCTCAAACTTATTTACATGGAGGTCCACGCTCTTACAAATTGGATTTGATCATCCTAAGATATCTTTTAAGTGCACACCTTAATCTAGCAATCTCAAGCAAAATTATGATATGAAGAGAATAAAAGGCAAAATATTCTACATGGCTTTTCATGGAATCAATGCTAAAGACGTCTCTATTATTTTTGGCATTAGTCAACCAAAATTTTGTCAGTCTATCTCCTCTTTCGTTCTTTCTTCTCTTACCTCTACTATTTTCTAATCCAAACCCAAATGTAGTAAGATGCACGCTTCTATGTTTATATTTATAATATATAGCATCAACAATAATCAACTAATTTATATGTTATAACTTAAAATAATCTATCCCAAAATTTTAATTAGTGTATATAGGCCTCAAATGATGAAACCCAATTCCCTTTTCCCTACCTCTCTCACCTTCACCTTCTCTCCCCCTGGTTCTCTCTTCCCGTCTTAGTCTCCTATACAATTTCGTAAATTTAGATCATCTATTACTACCTTTTCTTTCTGTTCTCTCAAAAGCTCTCATTTCTCTCTCCTCTCACTCAACTTTTCTGATTTTGCAAATTGTAGAAAGTATTTTCCACTTATTTCCCCACCTCTCCCATTCTGACCCTTTCACTCGTTTACTATGATTGAGTTTATATAGACTTATTTTTATCCACAATGGGGACAAGAAAGTGTTATTAATATAACTGAACACATTATAAATTTGAAGAAAATTCTCTTTCTAAGCTCTCTTTATGACTTCCTCCTCTCTTTTTGTCAGTCTATCTCCATCTCCTCTTCCTTGACTTCGTTCTTCTTCTCTAACATCTACTATTTCCTAATCCAAATCCAAATCCAAATCCAAATATAGTAATTTGCATGCTTCTATGTTTATATATATCTTAGCATCAACAATAATCAACTAATTTATATGTTACAACTTAAAATAATCGTACCCAAAAATTCCATTAGTGTTATATGCCTGAAATGATAAATAACCTAATTCTCTTTCCGCACCTCTCTCAACTCTCCCTCATGCTCTCTCTTGCCCTCTTATTCTCGTATACAATTTTGTCAATTTAGATCATCTCTCACTACCTCCTCTCCGTGCTCTCCCTAAATCTCTCTTTCCTCCTACTGTCACTCAACTTTTTTTATTTTGTAAATTTTAGAAAGTCTTTTCTACTTGCTCCCCCTCTCCCTTTTCTGACCCTCTCACTCATTTACTATGGTGGAGTTGATGTGATAAAGAATCATCTATTTGCATCGGACCTAGGAGCACCATTTGCGTCGGACATCGGTCCGACGCCACAAGTCTCGGTGCAAATTCTATGGACATAATCTCCGTCAGATAAGGAAATGACGTAGATGCAGAGCTATTTGCGTTGGACATAATTCCATGTCCGATGCACATGACGCCTCGCTAAGCCAGCATACATCAGTCATCTGCGTCGGACTCGACAAAAGATAGGACACAAATGAAAGGATTTGCGTCGGACACCATGCAACATGCGACACATATGATTCATTATTTATTAAAAAAATGGGATTTGCGTCGGATTCAATGCCATGTTTGACGCAAATCCTTCAGTTTTGTTAAAAAAAAAAAACAGAAACTCAATGAACAATAAATCTGCATTAATAATGTAAAATAAGTATTACAAACCACTATAATCGATACAAACCAAATTACATTGCAAATATGTAAGAAAGTAAAACTAAAACTAAAGCTAGAACAATAAAGGAACATTATTACAGCTGAAGTTTTCCGATGAGCTCGAGGAAGAAGACTTCGAGAAGAACCAATTCTAGATCTGACAATGAAAATAAGAATTTTGCAACTGAAAGTTAAAAAGAAAATCCTAGATCTGAAAATAAACCCTAGGCTAGGATAAATGCCAAAAAAGTAAACAAAAAAAATCAGATATAAAAAATAAAAACGAACGGCCAAACTAGGCTTGCGAAGAGGGCTCTTCCATTGAAGTTTTTTTGTTCTAAAAATCAGATATATTGTTTGGCCTATTGTTTTTTAGGTGTGCGAATGGATTATTTGGTTTCCTTTTTTGATTCCCAGTGAAATAAAATCCAAACTTTTCAAAAAGAAAAGGATTTTTTTCAGATCTGGTTGGCAATATGTGCATTGACTATATGAAATTAAATGTTGCCACCAATAAAGATCACTTTCCCCTCCCCTTCGTTGATCAGATGTTGGAAAGGCTAGCTTGTCACTCTTACTTTTGTTATCTAAATGGCTATTCCGGTCTCTTCCAAATATCTATCCATCCAGATGATCAGGATAAGACCACCTCTACATGCCGCTATGGTACCTATGCATATCGAAGGATGCCATTTAGATTATGCAAAGTCCATGCAGGGCCATCTTTTTTGAGTTCATTGAGTCCATTATGGAAGTATTTATGCATGACTTTAGCGTGTATGGAATTGATTTTAATGCATGTTTGATGAATTTGGCTAAAGTTTTGAAAAGATGTGAAGATGTCAATCATGTACCGAACTTGGAGAAGTGCCACTTCATGGTTACTGAATGAGTGGTACTTAGTCATATTAACTCTGAACAAGTCATCCAGGTGGACAAAGCAAAAATTCAAGTGATTGAGCAATTACCCCCTCCTATGAATGTCAAAGGAGTGCGAGACTTTCTTGGTCATGCGGGGTTTTAGCGCCGCTTTATTGAGGACTTCTCTAAAATTGCTAAACCATTTACTCAACTGCTCCTCAAGGATGCCCCATTCATGTTTACTGATGAGTGTCTTGTGTCTTTCAATAGGATCAAGCAAGCTTTGATTACTACTCCTATCATTCGATCTCCAGATTGGACTCTTTTGTTCGAGATTATGTGTGATGGTAGTGACTTGATAAGAGATTTTCAGTGTGTCGTTAAGACACCAAAAATCACTTTCCAAACAATATTTATAAATCCTAACAAGAAATCATTAAGAACGTAGCAAAGGCAAGTCAAGGGTCGATCCATAGGGAAAAAAGGACTAATTAAAGTCTATCAATTAAGTCTAGACCACCTAATTGAAGGGTATTTGGGGTTTGAAAATATTTGGTAACAGCTATGACTAGCTAATACAAGAACTAGCAAATAGGACGAGTTTGAATATCAAATAGGAAGAAACTAGAGTTAAGGTTACTAGTATGAATAAGAATGGACAATGGATGTTAATGCGATTATGAAGTAACGGAGATGATTATGCAATGTTTAGTTTTCCTCTAAAAGACTCGAGTCCTCTCTCGAATGGTCCTCAAGAATAATCACTGAATCAATCAACTAAATCCTCTCTCGAACGGTCTTTAGTCAATTTATTAAGAGATTCGATAAATTCGGACTACACCTAACAAAGGATCCCCTTAATTTACCTAATATCTTAGCCTAGAAATTAAGTTGATAAAAGAGTTCAAAATTCGATTCAAGAACATTTGAATTCAAAATACCAAAGCATAAATGTGATCAATATCTATCCTAAGGTCACAAAACACCAAGATCAATGCATAAACTTCTTTAAAACATTACAATCACATCAACAAAACATTTAAAACCCTAATCCATACTTTCACCCTAACCCTAGATATGAAATACTCACTAATTATGGATTCTCAGCAATTAAACATAAAATCTATGACTAATCTAAGGCTAAACATGATTAAGAGATAATTAAACTAATAGAAATAACAATTATGAGACTATAAGAATGATGAACTAATAACAAGGAAGAACAAGAACAACCACGAAAAGAATGAAATAAAAATTGAAACTTCAAATTTAATTGAATGAAAAGTACCTTGAATGTTGTCGAAATCACAAACTATGAATAATAAAATCTCAAATATCAATACAAGTCAAGTGTTTATCTCTCTAGTAATAATACTCTCCAAAAAAACTAGAATAAAGCATAAGTTCCTAATAAAACATAACTCTCGTTTTTAATTGACGCCACGATTTTTTTCTTTCCGGAAACAAAAGGTGCGGCCGCACCCAGCAGATGTACGAGCGCACCAGTATCAGGTGCGAGCGCACCTAACCTTTTTGCCTTAAACTTGGAATTCCTTCGTCAAATGGTGCGGGTGCACGTTTGTGTGGTGCGGGCGCACCAATGTGGTCTGTGTTCTGTCTCCGAAATTGCTGAAGGTGCGGGTACACCCGTTTCCATGTGCGAGCGCACCATTTTCCATGTGCGGGCACACCATTATGTGTGGGTGTCTCCAAGCGCACCTCAAGCTCCCTCGATTTCTCTAACTCGCCCCCTTAAGCCATATCTCGCAATACTCGTCCCCGAAAAGCGTTACCTGCAATGAAAACACGAGAAAACATAGTGAAAACATATGTACTAGAAATTCGATCAAAATAGATCGAAAATCTAGCAAAATATCACTATGATTAATCAATGATCAAGTGAAGAAGTAGAAAGGGAAATGAGGAGTAAAAGAGAGGAGAAAAGAGAATAAACAGGACCAAAATAAACCAAAAGGAGGTCATAAAGTGCGTTAGGAACTGTTATTTCACTAGGAACAATACAAGAGGGGGGTGAATTGTATGTGGAGAAATAAACGTAACTTTTTGCGAAATTTTAAACTTAAACAAATAAACAAGCTAAAGGAACACAAAGGATTTTTACGAGGAAAAACTTCTTGGGCCCAACAAGAAGAAACAACCTCGAACACTAGGGATTTTAAACTCAAATCATTCACTAATTAGGCCAAACAACTTTGTCATAACCTAATTCTACTCACGAGCCACACCTTGAGTTCCTAAACTCAAGTTCTTGAACAACTGTTCCCTTAACAGTTGTTCCTCTCAACTTCACTTGAACTTCTCTCACTTTATCTTGCTTTACTCAAAGCTTCTCTCTTACAGAACTTCACTCAAAGCCCCCTTACCCCCAAAAACCAAAATACAATTGATCGAATAAACTTAGTCGAATTAGATTAAGAAGGCAAAGAACAAATGGCTTTTATGAGAGAATGAAGGCACTGACACTTTACTTAGTTAAACTCACTAAATAACTTAGTCAGACACATTAATGAAACTTCATGAGACATTAGTATTTAAGTGGTAATAACTTAGAACGTGGGATTGAAACATATATTAGTGGTATTGAACCATCATCCCATGATGTTCCTTACCCGGAGGAACACGTTCCTCAATCATCCCATGATGTTCATGATCATTGTTAAACGTGGGAGAGAATTAAGTTACTTCTCCTCAATTTTAGCAACCACTTTAAGTATTAATTCGAAAATCTGATTTAATTAAAAATATTTTAATTAATAAAACCAAAATAAAATCCTTTTACTAAAAATATTATCTTTAAAATATTTCCATAAAAACCGAAAAGAATTTTTATTATCTTTGGAAAAATAAAATCTTTTCCTTAAAAAGATTTTCCTTAAAATCATATTTTTTTCCTTAAATAAAACGGTTACCTAGATTCTATGCATAATTTACTCAACTGATATAAATGTACCGTTGTAATGCTTCATCCTACGTCTAGTTCCTTAAAATTCTTAATTCCTTTAACGTTATAAGTTCAGCGCCAGTTCGTCTGTTCCTTACAAAGGAACAAACAATCATTCTCATTCTAAATTGCCATAGTTCCTTACCATTCTCACTCGTTCCTTTACAGTAAAACTAGAAACAAAAAGCCTCGCTTTAGTCTTCTTGCTCCAATGCTGCTCCAGTACCAAAAATAGAAACATCTTCACTTAGTCTTCAAAGTCCAAACTTGATTTCTTCCTTGATTTAGTATTCTCTTTATTTGTTCCTTTCATTGATACCTTGTAATTCACTCACTTAAACAACTTGTTAGTTCAATACTTAGTTTGCATCTTTGTTCCTTTGTCATCATTAAAACTAGGGTTCAATAATTTTCTCTTTTTTGATGATGACAACAAAGGTACAAACTAAGAAAATAACAAATAACATAAGAGAATGAAAAAGATAAAATAATAAAATAATAAATGAAAAGGCAGGATTAAGAATCTTATTTTTGATTTTCCATTTGCCTCTTGGATTAAGAATCTTAATTTTGATTTTTCACTTACCTCTTTTTGTAAATTTTATTTTTATTTTTATTTTGTATAGTTTGTTCCTTAATCTTTTTCCCCCTTTGTCATCGTCAAAAAGATCAAACTCTTGGTGATTTTATGAATATAGATCAATACCTTGAGACCATTAATAAACACCATAAAAAGGTTAAGTTAGGATATTCAAAGGGTAGACTAGCTCAAACATTAATCACAAAATACGAGCCATTCCAAGTAAGAAATTATGCACATAAGTCACAAAATAAGACACATTTAGCAAAAGTCATGTATTTATAGCACTTGTTCCTTAAAGTACCAAAAGAGACAAAGAAAGAAAAGAAAAGAAACAAAAGCTAAGAAGTCTTGTTCCTTGAAGAGAAACAAGAACTAGACATTAGGAAGGGAAGGGGAATGGTGTTCCTCAACAACTTCTTCTTCAACCACATCTTCCAACTTCTTCATCACCTCTCCATGTTGCTCATCAAGTTGCTGCTTCAAACTTTTAGTGGCTTGGGCCATTGTCTCCATGTTCTTTTGTTGCTCAATCACGGTATCACTAAGGACTTTCATTAAACCCAGCATCTTATCAGTTTTAGCATCTAAAGTCCAGTGAAGGTGATTATAAAACTTAATCATATGTTGAGCAAGAAGACAGACTTTATTAACCTAGCCACAATCATCTGAAGGAACTTGTTCCTCTTCCTTAGAACCAGAAGCAGTAGATGGCTTAGGTGGAGGAACTGGAGTGGTTTCTTGTGAAGTACCAACTGTTCCTGGTAGTGTAAATGGAAGGAATAAAAGGTGGTGGTGGAGGAAGGTCAGCAGATTTACATGAGAAAGGGTTGGGTTCATTCATCTCAACCTTTAACTGTTCAAAGCTGGAAGGAACAGAGAAGGATGAGGGGGAGATGGAAGAGATGTTAGTGAAGGGCACGAATATTTTTGGTGAGGGTGGAGGAGTTTGTTCCTTAGGGTGAGTTGTGTTCCTGTTCCTCTACATCAGATAGGACTAAAGGATAGTCCTTATTTAAAGGAACAAGGACAGTTTGAGCAATTTTCAATCTTGTGATATGTCTAACTCTTTTAGATATAGGAGGGGTAGGCTTTTTAGCAACAATTTTGCGCCTCTTGGGTTTCTGTTCCTTTAGTTCTGCGGGAGCAGGAACTTGTTCCTCCTGTATCACTTCCGATGGTTCCTCTTCTACTGCCCTAGGCAGTTTCCTCTTGTGAGAGAAACTAGCAGCAATTCTCCCTTGATTCAAAACCCCCTCTTGCACAGAGAGATTCAAACCAAGCAAAGTTTTTTCATTGATAATATTACCTTGTTTTATTCCCAATGTTGGCCAACCAGTTGTTTTTACTTAAAAGTGAGTAAGAAGAGAAGTAATCAATGCGCCATAGCCAACAACACAATGATTTTCAATGCAATGCGTGAGATGTTCGATAAAGAGAGAATGAAAGTTTATTTGAATGTGGTGATCAAGACAAAACATGTAACACATATCCAAGAGACCCACCTCATTCCCCTTCTCAGTTCAAGGAATGAGTGCTCTCCAAATAAGATTAAACAGAATTTTGTGAATAGGAGAAAGAAGGTTGTGGTTTATTTTGTTTTGGCCAGCAGTTCCCCCAAAAGATTCAACATCTTATCTTGAGGGAAATTAGGAAAGGAGACAGTTCCTTTCCTCTCAAAATACACCTCAGTTCCTTTGCAAGGAACTTCTCAAATTTTTGCCAACGTTTCTTGAGAAAATTTTATTTTCTTCCCCCTAACTATAGTAGTACATATTCCATCAGTGTTGATGAAATTTTTACAAAATTCATCCATAGCTAAAGGAACTAAGGCATTGTTAAATGCGGTTTCAAACGGGTATTCCATACCCTGTTCCTTTAGTATGTCGGTTAATTCTTGGAATCTCACTTCCTTGGCCCAGTCCAAATCAACACAAAATCCTAAGACATACCTTGATTCACATCTTTCCACTTGTTTCTTGGAGGAAGAAGCAACAGTTCCTTTGGAAGGAACATGTGTAGTTTCTTCTTCCCCCTTAGCTTGTTCCCGGGATTCTTCTTCATCATCTTCCCCAATTAGTTTTCTTCTTCTTACACTTCTTCTAGGTGATTCCAATTTTTATTCTTCTATCGCCATTGTTGTTTCTTGAGATTTTTCGATTTCTAGGGTTTTGGTTGGAGAAGAGGGGTTTTCCATTTGAGAGGTTTTAAAGGTTTTTGTTTTTGGAAAAAGTGAAGTGAGGCTTTTACCATGGTGTGAAAAGAATTTGGGGTTTTATGGCGTGTGAAGGGATGTGAAGGAGATGAATAATGGCGAAGTTGAAGCGACTAAGGACCACGGTTTTGGGATGAAAGAAAAAGAAGAAGATGCATGTAACAGTAATTATGAAATTACACGCGTAAAAATTAAAGGGATAAAAACAAAAATAAAAGGTAAAAGAAAAAAAAGGGAATCATGACTTGAGTAAATCTGATTCCTATCTTTTTGAGATTTTGAGATTTTTGATTTTTATGGATTTTTTTAATTTTTGGAAAGAAACTAAACTCTAAGGAACTTGTGCTATAGGAACAACCTATGCTAAATATCAACATTTTTCATATTATGCATGTTTCTTTAACTTGGAACAATTAGGGGAGTATTATGTGACATTTGTGAGTTGTTTTAATCCTTTGAATCCATGTTTATGTTATTAACACCTTAATTTGCAATGGTCTTAGGCAATCAATCACAATCACTTAATCTCTATTATATAAGCCAAGGGGGAGCAATGGTGTCCCCCTTCAAATTTACTTAAATGTCCCTCTAGCCACATAATCAACCCCAATTCCATGCATAAACTTGCCAAAATAAAAATATCAATCAAATCAAATTTAAACTCAATCAACTTATATAAGATTCAATCATATAAACTTGCCAATAAAAAAGATTCAATCAAAAAGATTTATAATCAAGAACTTACCAAATGTTAATACTACATACAATAACAAAAAAATTACGCGACATAACATCCTCTCAAATCAATTTTTTAATAACACAAACCCCAAACAAAAAAAATCAGTTCTCCTCATAGATTGGAGTTTCACGACGTTCTCAAACACGGAACTTTGAAATTTGCCGATTCTTTATCGTTAATCAGGTGTGCATTTCGTTATTGAAAATAAAATTATGCGTGTTGTTTTATGTTCAGTAAACCTTAAAAATATGTACTATGTTTGAATAAAATAAACTCAAATTACAGTAACTCTTATAAATATGTGTTGCATTATATTTTTTCTCAAAAAAATATTAAGTTAAATTACAGTTTATTTAATATTTAATTCGGAGATAGTTGAAATTCAAATTAAATTACATCATAAATGGTCGGAATTTTTTTTTTTTTTTTGCCAAAAATGACTTCAATATTCGTGCCTCGGATATAAAAAAAATTGAGACAAAATATGAGAACTCGAATTGTTTCTGTGCCTATATATTAAAAAGAATTTGAGAGAAAAAAAAATACTTAAACCCGTTTATTAATAAAAAAAAATCACATTTCATTAATATAACTTTGATACTCGTGCCCAAATACTAAAAAAAATTGAGACATAATATGAGAACTCGAATTTGGAGGAAATTAATAAAAAAATACTTAAACCTATATATTAAAATCAAAAAATGTGCCCATATTCGAATTTCAACATAAAATACAGAGCTTGGGCCATGACCGTAAGCAAGCTCGACGATCCATGACGGACAGAGCAAAAGCCAATTTCATGACCGCCAAAGCTAACTTTGCAACTTGTTTGAGATAATCCTCAGCTAATAATCGACGGTACGGTCTCAATTGAATAGAGAGAGAGAAAGTCGAGTGTATGGTTTGAACTGGGGGAAATTGATGAAGATGATGTTCAATTGAATAGAAAGAGAAAAAAATATTATATGAAATTCAGAAATATGGGTATGGTAATTAAAGGAGTAGTGGTTTGATTTGGCGGAAATGTCGTCGCACGCATCGCGTGCATTAAAAACTAGTATCACATAGAGTAAGACAAATTAATTCAGACACGAGGGATTGGAATAGGAACAATTACTTAAGTTTTATTAAACCTAACTCAAGCCTTAATTTTTCATATCTATCTCTTTGTAGAGGCTTAGTTAGTATATCAGCAATTTATTTTTTAGTTTGACAAAACTCAAGTTTAATCAAACCTTTTTCCACATTTTCTTTTAGAAAGTGATGTATGATATGTATATGCTTAACTCTTGAATGATGCACTGGATCTTTTGAAATACTAATGGCACTAGTATAATCACAATAAGTAGGAACACAATTAAAGTTTATTCCACAGTCGCAAAGTTGTTGTTTTATCCAAAGCATTTGAGAGTAACATGCAGCAGCAGCTACATATTCCGCTTCAGCAGTGGATAAATAAATTGTGTTTTATTTCTTGGTGTTCCAAAAAACTAAACTATGACTAAGAAATTGAACCATACCTGAAGTGCTTTTCCTATTTACAAGATCTCCACCATAATCAGCATCAGCATATCCTCTTAACTCAAATGTATAACTTCTTGGATAGAAAAGTCCAAGATCATCAGTTCCTTTAAGATATCTAAGAATTTTGTTCACGGCAATTAGATGAGATTCCTTGGGATTTGCTTGAAATCTAGCACACAAACCAACACTAAAAGCTATGTCTGGACGACTAGCAGTTAGATACAAAAGTGAACCAATCACTAGTAGAATAAATGCTACTTGCTGCGGTTAAAAAGTGCCCTATTGCTGCGGTTTTGGGCGCGCAACAATTAAGGGCGCAGCAATAGGTATTAATAATATTGTTGCGGTTCCTAGCCAAAACCGCAGCAATACATTTATTATTTATTAAAAAAGTACCACATATTGCTGCGGTTTTGACTTAAAAACCGCAGCAATGGCTTGAGGTACGGGTAAAAAATTTTTTTTTTTTTTTTTTGCATTTTGCAATCAAATTTGGAATATTATCCATTATCCACCAAAGTGAACTCAATAAAATGACATGAATTTCTTTAATATATAATACAAAAAATACAGTAAAATGAAAAGCAAAAATAAAAAAAATCAATAACTCAATAAAATGACATGAATCTCTCAATATATAATACAAAAAATACAGTAAAATAGAAAGCAAAAATAAAAACAATAACTAAATGACAAATTACAAAAAATATAATAAAAATAGAAAATATATTTAAAAAAACAAACTGAAAATTAAAAAGTATCCTAATAAACTGAAAATAAAAATTTCACAAATGATGTACAAAGATCCAACACATTCACACACATTCACAAAGTCGCCGAACAACTTCCATAGTCGCCGGAAAAGTTCTATGTAAATGGCGACAAAGCCAATCCACTCGACCCACGACCCAAATCTCAATCGTCGGCGGAGTAGAGGAGCGACAACGACGATGTAAATGGCTTCCTTCGACTGCAGCATGGTCGTTGTTGAATAAAACCGCAACAGATCTTAAAAAACAACAAAAAAACGAAAAAAAAGAAAAACATATTCACATTTTGTGATGGTCGAAGGAAACCATGGTCGAAGGACTGCAGCAGGTTTCGCCATGGTCGAAGGAAACCATGGTCGAAGGACGAAGCCTTCCAAAAAACCACCGCTGATTCACATTTTGTGATGGTCGTCGAAGGACGAAGTGCCGAGGGTCGTTGTTGATGACGTTGTTGTTGTTGATGAAGGGTGAAAGAGGGAGAAAGCAGGAGGGTGAAGGAGATAGAATGCACTGCTAAAATGAGAGAGGAAGGAGTAGGAGTGAGAGGGAGGGGGGAGAAGGAGGGAGGCGCGTTTGTTAGATTTAGGGTTTTTCAGTTTTGTAACATTTAGAGGGAGGGGCGCGCGAGACATATATATATAATATATATATATATATATATATATATATATATATATATATATATATATATATATATATATATATATATATATATTAAGCGTTTATATTGCTGCGGTTTTCAAATAGGACCGCAACAATATATTAAAAATTTTTTTTTTTCAATATATTGTTGCGGTCCTACGTGGAAACCGCAGCAATATTAGCTGGACTGGGCCCCACATTTTGTTCAAAATTAATCTGTTGGACAATATTGCTGCGGTTTTTGGCGGAAACCGCAGCAATATTGTCATTTTTTATTTTTTTATTTTTTTTGCGTGTTATATTGCTGCGTATGGGTAAAACCGCAGCAATACCACCGCAGCAAATAGCATTTATTCTACTAGTGAATCATGCCTCTATATTTCGTTTGATCAACACTTGTTCCAATGGAATCTTCATCTAATCTAGTTGAAGTTCCCATAGGAGTGTGATTTATCTTAGAGTTTTCAAGGCCATATTTGTTTAGCAGTTCCTTTATGTATTTTTATTGGTGAATATTTATTCCCTTTTTAGTTTGCTTAATCTGTAACCCAAGAAAGAAATTTAACTCACCCATCATACTCATTTCAAATTCATTACTCATGAGATTTGAGAATTCTTTGCATAATGTTTCATTTGTTGCTCCAAAAATGATGTCATCAACATATATTTGAACAAGTAATATGTCAGTTCCTTTCGATTTTAGAAACAAGGTTTTATCCACCTTTCCTCTTTTAAAGTTATTTTCTAAAAGGAACTTAGATAATCTCTCATACCATGATCTAGGCGCTTGTTTTAACCCATAAAGAGCCTTGTCAAGCTTGTAGAATTGGTTTGGGAGATCATTACTTTCAAATCCATGGGGTTGTTCAACATATACATTTTCATTTAAATAGCCATTTAGAAATGCACACTTAACATCCATTTGATATAATTTAAATCCCATATAAGCAGCAAATGCAATTAGTATTCTAATGGCTTCTAGTCTAGCAACAGGAGCAAAGGTTTTTTCATAGTCAATTCCTTCTTGTTGATTATACCCTTTTACTACAAGTCTGGCTTTGTTCCGAACAATTGTTCCATACGCATCTAGTTTATTTCTAAACATACCTTTTAAGCCGATTACTTTTTGTTGTTTAGAAGAAGGAACTAGATGTCATACCTTGTTTCTTTCAAAATCATTTAATTCAGCTTGCATAGCAGTGATCCAACCAGAATCAGTTAGGGATTCTTCATGATTTCGTGGTTTTATCATTGATAAGAACGCATGAAATGCACAAAAATTTCTTAACTGAGATCTAGTTTTCGTACCTTTGTATATGTCACTTATTATGAGTTCCACCTGATGTGATTTTTGATGTCTCCAAGGTTTTGGTTGAAACTCCCTTATAGGAGCAGGTTGTTCCTCTTGAGTTCTTTGAGTTAATGAGGAGCTTTGATCAGTTGTTCCTCTTTCAGCATTGGTTGACTCAGTTCCTTCAACTTGAGGAACAGGAACAACTCCTTCATCTTGAGGAACAGAAACATCATTGTTATGAATGTTTTCATTTTCTTCGTTCCTTTTCTCTTTTATTTCTTCTTTTTTAATTGAATCTGTATCTTTCTCAATTGGTTGTACCAAGCAAATCTCATAGTCATCAACCTGTTTGCTTGGATTGAATTTGTTAGATTCATCAAAAATTATGTGGATACTTTCTTCAACACACATAGTTCTCTTATTGTAAACTCTATAAGCCTTACTATGTGATGAATATCCTAAGAATATTGCTTCATCACTCCTATCATCAAATTTTCCAAGATTATCTTTCCTATTGTTATGAACTTTTCCATTGTTATGAACAAAACATTTGCAACCAAATGTTCTGAAATGTGTGATATTGGGTTTCTTTCCATAATAAAGCTCATAAGGAGTTTAGTTAATGATTGGTCTCATCATGGCATGATTTATTATGTGACAAACAGTATTAACAGCTTCGGCCCAATAGTTCCTTGGAAGATCACTAGGAATTAGCATTGTCCTAGTCATTTCTTCCAAAGTTCTATTTTTAGGGGAAGAAAAATTATGATCTAGGCCATGGTCTCTACTTAAGTCATCAAATTTATAATTTTCAAATTCTTTACCGTGATCAGATCTAATATTCATCAATTGATGACCACTCAAATTTTGAACTCTTTTAGCAAAAACAAGGAACTCATCATAAGTCTCATCTTTACTAGAGAGAAAAATAACCCAAGTATACCTAGAGTAATCATCAACAATAACTAACACATACCTCTTTCCACTTCTACTTTGAATTTTCATAGGGCCACACAAATCCATATGAATTAATTCTAATGGTTTTGTGGTGCTCACTATAGTTTTAGATTTGAAAGAGGATCTAACATGTTTTCCTCGGGCACATGCACCACAAACTTGATCAATATGAAATTTTATAGATGGTAATCCCAAGACAGGATCTTTTGATCGATGTTTGTCAAGTAATGAAAAGCTAGCATGTCCTAGACGCTTATGCCAAAGGAGTGGATCACATCTTCAATTACACTAAGACACGTCGGATTGTTTTTAGGAACAAGATTAAGATCCACAATATATGTGTTCCCTTTCCTTGTTCCTACCAAGATGACCTTCTTCGATTTAATGTTAATGATCAAGCATTTTTCATTATTAAATTTGAAAACATTTCCCTTAGCATGGAATTGGGAAATACTTAATACATTGTGTTTTAATCCTTCAACTAAAAATACAGTTTCAATGAAATGTGATGGTGACTTGCTAACCTTACCCATGGCAACTATGTTACCTTTCTTATTGTAAAAAAGGTCACACTTCCACCTTCATAGGTTGAGAGTGAGAGAAACTTAGATTTTTCTTCTGTCATATGCATAGAACAACCACTATCAAGATACCAAGTGTCGTTCCCCCTCACTCCAACTTGCAAAAATCAACTAGTTGTTAGTTGTAGGAACCCCTTGTTTCGTGGGTTCATGTTCTCGACTAGGACTTGATTTGACAACCCATTTCATGTTACTCATCTTCACATTTTTGCGAATCATTTCAGGTTTTAGTTGACAATGATTTATGTAATGACCTATCTTACCACAATACATGCAAAATTTATCACTAGGTAGGTCAACATATTTCTTGTTCTTGTTCCTTTTCTTGTAGTTTTCAAAATCAAAATCTTCTTTTCTTTTAGTCTGTGGTCTCTCAATCCACTTAGGAACAACCATCATTTTTCCTACGTTCCTTGCAACAACCAGTTTCTTCTTAAGATTACAGATCTGTTCCTTTAAAATAATTTTCTCTTTATTCAAATTTTCGATTTCAGATATGTATCCTTTCAAAGGGGTTGATCTAATGTCAAAGGAACTTAGAACAGGGAGAAATTCCTTTTAAGTGTGAAATTTCTAAATTAATCAGATAATTTTCATTCTTCACATTCTCATAAGATTCCTTGATTTTCAAGTTTTCGTCAAACAAATCAAAGAACCTAGTTTCAACATCCGATCTCATTTTCTTAAGTCATTCTATATGTTCTTTGCAAACTTTAAGAGCTTGTTCAGTTTGTTCACATTTTTCACGTTCATCTCTACATTCAAGAATTGCATCATAAAGAAGATCATAAACTTCAGGCCTAGTTTCAATCTAAGTCTGATTCAAGTCCATGTTGGCTTACCTCAACATTTTCTTCATCTTCTTTTTCATCAATGTTTGCCATGAGGCAAAGATTTGCAGTTTCTTCAGTTTGTTGTTCTTCTTCCTCTTTCGTCTCTGAGTCTCCCCAAGCAGCTATCATTGCTTTGCGCACGTTTGCCTTTAGAGAAAGGTGCCTTGGATTCTTTGTTCCTTTCAGCAAAGCGTTCCTTGTTCCTTTCTTTGGTTTGTCATTTTCTAAAGTGGACATTCCTTGATGAAGTGATCTGTACTACCACATTTATGACAAGCACCTTTGTTAGAAAATTTCTTAGTTTACCTTTGAAGTTCCCGTTCTTCATGTTCCTATACATCTTTCGAAATTTTCGAACCATGAGGGCTGCTTCTTCTTCTTCTGAGTCTGAATCATCTTCATCATCTGCTTTGAGAGCAATGGATTTTGATTTGAGCTTTCACCATATTCAGTATCAAGGTGAAGCTCATGAGTCATAAGTGACCCTGCCAGCTGTTCTAAGTTGAACTTAGTGAAGTCTTTTGTTTCTTGAAGAGCAGTGACTTTAGCCATCCATCTATCCTTAGGAAGACTCCTAAGAACCTTTCGAACCTGTTCCTCAGATGAAATAAACTTTCCAAGAGAAGCTAACTCATTAATAATGTTAGTAAAACGAGTAACATATCTCGAATGCTTTCCTTAGTTTTAATGGAGAACAGTTCATATTGATTCATAAGTAAATCAATTTTGAATTTTTTGACTTCATTAGTTCCTTCATGGGTTACTTCTAGTAAATCCCATATTTGCTTTGCGGATTTGCATCCCATGATCCTATTGTGTTCATGTGGTCCAAGTCCACAATGCAACAATTTCACAACCATGACATTTACTTCCATTTTTTCGAAATCAGCTTTGTCATATTCAGAGAAGGGTTTTAGAATTACCTCATTTTTGTCATTAGTAGTTGTGACCTCGAAATCACCAACTTCAATGACTCTCCATACCTGGTAGTTTTCAGCTCTGATGAATATCTCCATTCGGTTCTTCCAGTGGGAATAGAACTTCCCATTGAACATGGAGGCCTTTGCGTGGAGTAACCTTCCTCAAGTTTCTCGGTGGTATCCATTGTTCCTTGGATCTTTTTCTCAATAGGGTTTCCTATCTTTTGTGAGTTCTAGCTCTGATACCAATTGTTATTTACTAGGACAATACAAGGGGGGGGGGGTGACTTGTATGTATAGAAATAAACGTAACTTTTTGCGGAATTTCAAACTTAAACAAATAAACAAGCTAAAGGAACACAGGGTTTTTACAGGAAAAACTTCTTGGGCCCAACAAGAAGAAACAACCTCGACCACTAGGGATTTCAAACTCAACTCTTTCACTAATTAGGCCAAACAACTTTCTTACAACCTAATTCTACGCACGAGCCACACCTTGAGTTCCTGAATAATTGTTCCGTTAACAGTTGTTCCTCTCAACTTCACTTGAAGTTCTCTCACTTTATCTTGCTTTACTTAAAGCTTCTCTCTTACAGAACTTCACTCAAACTCCCCTTACCCCAAAAACCAAATACAATTGATTGAATAAACTTAGTGGAATTAGAGTAAGAAGACAAAGAACAAATGGCTTTTATGAGAGAATGAAGGCACTGACACTTTACTTAGTTAAACTCACTAAATCACTTAGTCAGGCACACTTAATAGAACTTCATTAGACATTAGTATTTATAGTGGTAATAACTTAGAACGTGGGATTAAAACATGTATTAGTGGTTTGAACCATTATCCCATGATGTTCCTTACCCGGAGGAACACATCGCTCAATCATCCCATGATCTCCATGATCATTGTTAAACGTGGGAGAGAATTAAGTTACTTCTCCTTAATTTTAGCAACCACTTTGAGCATTAATTCGAAAATTTGATTTAATTTAAAACATTTTAATTAATGAAACCGAAATAAAATCCTTTTACTAAAAATATTATCTTTAAAATATTTCCATAAAAACTGAAAAGAATTTTTATTATCTTTGGAAAATTAAATTTTTTTCCTTAAAATGTTTTTCTTAAAATCAAATTTTTCCTTAAATAAAACGGTTACCTAAATTCTAGGCATAATTTACTCAACTGATATAAATGCACCATTGTAATGCTTCATCCTAAGTCTAGTTCCTTTTAATTCTCAGTTCCTTTAACGTTATAAGTTCAGCACTAGTTCGTCTGTTCCTTACAAAGGAACAAACGATCATTCTCATTATAAATTGCCATAGTTCCTTACCATTCTCACTCATTCCTTTACAATGGAACTAGAAACAAAAAGCCTCGCTTTAGTCTTCTTGCTCCAATGCTGCTCCAGTACCAACAATAGAAACATCTTCACTTAGTCTTTAAAATCCAAACTTGATTTCTTCCTTGACTTAGTATTCTCTTTGTTCCTTTTCATTGACACCTTGAAATTCACTCATTTAAACAACTTGTTAGTTCAATACTTAGTTTGCATCTTTGTTCCTTTGTCATCATCAAAACTAGGGTTCAACAGCAACACACGTATGAAATTCCCCCAAGCTTAGAGTTTTGCTTGTCCTCAAGTAAACCAAGAGTGACAAGAAAGGAAAGAAGAGGAGAAAGAGAGTAAAAAGAAAAAAAAAATCATGCAACAAACTAACCTACATGCTCTAAATGCAAAGTTACAAACATGACATGAAGCTAAATGAGTTCATAACAAGATTTAGGAGACCATCCAAACACAAGAGGGAAGATGATTAGGAAGTACAAGAGTGACTCTAAGGACTCAATCCACCGATAACCGAGTCTTTTTGAAAAAATCCTTTCCAAGAGTGATCTCTCACTCTTCTCCACTTCCAAGTCCCGAGTTTGACTCCTCCCTAGGGATGCTCAACCATAATAGCTCGCCTCTACCACATTTTAATGACCCTCATCATGCCTTGCACAAAACTCGCCCGCCACTACTAAATCGACCAAGTTCAATCTAGAAGTCAAAAGGGACTTTGTTAAGGTTGTAACGGGGCTAGGTTAGGGGTGTGGATTATAATTTAAGAATGTGGTGCAAAAAGGGTAAGCGGAGTACAAACTAGGGGTAAATACTCCCCCAAGCTAGTCCGAACACCAATCTCAATTCAAGTCCTCACACATAACCTTGATTTTCAGTTTGACTTTTTCACCTTTTGAACTCTCACTTTTTGAACGTTTGTTATTTTTCACATCAAGTTGCTCTTTCTTTCTTTTCTTTTAATGAAAATCCAAATGAAACACAAAGAGCTTTTTTTTCAATTATTTATTTTGTCTTTTCTCTCGCAACTTCCTTTAGCTTTTGCAATCATACTTGCATATTAATTCACTTTCAACTACGACTTAATATCAAAACGACTCAACTCAACACA